>NC_050485.2:7386197-7694947 GCF_012460135.2 Molothrus ater | reverse complement strand
AGTGAGGTGCTGGCCACGCCAGCAGGTTCAGCAGGAGGCACTCTTAAGCTTGGCTCTCACTGATGGGAGAGAGAGGACCTGTTTCAGGAGGAGATGCTCAAAAACTCCATCTGGATCTGGGCCAGAGAGCAAGCCAAGTCCTATCAGGAGGGTGAAGGGCAGGAGAAGCTTTGAGCTGGCTGTAGAACTGGGGCAGGGGTGCAGAGGGGAGAGCTGGGTCGCTGGAATCTGTAAGGACCCTGACTGTGACAGCCCTGCAGGCAGCCTGGTGTGCAGCAGTGTGGGGATACAGGGTGGGCCACTTCAGAGCTCTACCACTCTCAGCTTCTCCTGGCGGGAGTCACCAGATGCAATGATGCCAGGAAAGCTAGAGTGGAACAAATCTGTGTCTCTTCCAAGACTCTGTGAAAGAATCAGGGAGAAAATGCTGCTGCAAACTGAAAGAATGCTTGCAAAATGCGAGGCTGTTCAGTCAGCCAAATATCTCTGCAAATTACACGAGCGGTTTCTTTTCACGAGCTAGGCTTCTCCTCAAGTTACCACAGTCTGAGTGACCAGAAATCTTCCCTCATGCTTCCTTGGTGTTACATTTGCTGTGTGGCACCTGAGGGAGGTTTGAAGAAATGGTTTCATTAGTGGGGGAAAAAACTCTGCACTGGAAATAAGCCCTTACAGCTGATGCCTCAAGCTATTCAGCAGCCGTCCAGAAACTCTTACCCACACTTATCTGGTGTGCAGCCTGGGGAATAGCCCTTCTCCTCCTGGCACGTGCCCACAGTTATGTGCAGAGTCAGGCACACCCCAACACGCATCAAAATGCAAATAAGCATACACATATGTAATTTAACTCCCAAGTGCCTATCCACACATACAATGCCTCTGTGCATGTCAGTATGTTCCTCTTTTCTCGTTTCCATTTACTCATACAGGGCAATCCATTCCTGGTGCAGATTTGCTTCCAGTTCTGACAGTCATGTGAAACACAGCTCTATGCTTTGAGTTCATCCTCTGTACAGCCAGCCCTGACAACAAACTGTGGGAAAGGCAGCTCATATTTGAATATCCTATCTGTAATTCATACTTTATCTGGTTCTCTAGACATTTGCTTAGCATCCCTTCATCCCAGACTCTGTCTGAACTCAGGTTTCATGACTACCCAGATACCTGCTGCTCCTCGAGGCTTTCTAGTGGAAGGATGAAGTACAGAAGAGGAAAATGTAATGATGGTAAGTAGGTTGTGGGAATGACACCATTCATTGGTACTCTAGGTATCAAAGTACTCACTAACGGGCAATTTACAAGAGACACTTTTAAGCCATTTTGAAGGAAATCACTGGCTGCTGTGAGCAGGAGAGTGCTTCGTGCAAGCATGAGCTATCGCCCAGGAGCTGCCCTTTGCAGCTACACAAGGAATACAAGTGTCTCTTTCCATTTCCACACTCCTCTGTGGATGTCTGCGAGCAGGAGTTTACCCTTTGCAGAATCCTACTAGTTGCCCATGTCACGTGGGCTCAGCAAAGCCACACAGAAGTTTAAGCCAACTGTCTTCTAAAGCCAGTTTCCTTTCTAAAGGAAAAGGGAAGGCCTCTTTCCTTCTTCCAGTGGAATATCTCAAATAGGCATGCAGATCTAGCATTTTGTTTTCCTTATCTTCCTCAGAGCAAACAATATGAATCACTGAAATGCTGTTTTGCAAAGGTCCTAGGCATTTCCATAAAGTTGTACTTTACTAGGGTTTTCTCTTCACTTGTTCTGGCATGTTAACTTATTCTGATTAGCTGTTATGGTAAGTTTCATCTAAACACTAACAGAAATTTGAAGATTTTGATTAAAGCGAAAGGTACTTCAAAGTGCAAATGCCCATTTGTGTACATGCCCACATATTTGTAAATAATACCACATGTGCTGCTGGTCATTTTGCCTTTGGTGGGACACACCAGCACAGCTCAACCTCTAGGTTCACTTTATTGCTAGCAAGTGAAAAGTAGGAGGATGAACTTCCATAGACCATCCTCATCAACTTCACTTGTTCCCAGAAAGACTTTGACATACCTATCTTTATAGCACCTTCCAGTTCCTAAAGGCACCTACAGGTAAGCTGGAGACAGACTTTGCTTTTTACAAGACCATGTAGTGTTAGGACAAGGGGATACAGCTCCATACCAAAAGAGGTCAGGTTTGGATTGTAGGGCAGGAAAAAATTTTTACTGTGAGGATGGTGAGACACTGGCACAGGTTGTCCAGAGAAGTTGTGGATGGCCCATCCCTGAGAGTGTTCAAGGCCAGGGTGGATGGGGCTCTGAGCAGCCTGGACTAGTGGAAGGTGTCCCTGCCCATGGCAGGGGGGTTGGAACTGCAGGATCTTTAAGGTCCCTCCCAGCCAAAGTATTCTGTGATCTAACCTGAGCAAAGATACAGCTTGGCAGTGAATGAAAACCCAGTGAGGTGTGTGCCCAGAATTGCAAGTGCAAGTGGTCATACAAATGCTGGACCACAAAGAATGATGGCTTATAACTAGTGGTTCAAAGAGAACTAGCAGGAAATCTGGGGTCACTGCCTGGCTCTGCCACAGATTTCCTTTATGTCCTTGCCTCATTCACTTACTCTAGCTGTTCTCCAGCTAAAGGAGACAGTAGTACCTCCCTAATGGTCTTAGGAAGGTCTCTTGAGACTGAAGAGGGAGGACTTGACTCTGTGAATATACTCCTGAGCAAAAGGGATTCCAGATTAGAACTGCCTGGGTCTGCTGCTGCTTCCCAAAGTAATGATATCAAATATCTGAAGCAATAATAAAACTTCACAATGTTTTCCCATTTGGGGTTGGAGGACATATTTTGTTCAATAACCTGGAATGCAAAGTTTGGCTATAGTTGTGATCCCTTGTTTCTTGGTATGTTTGGTTTTTTTGGGGGTTGTTTTGGGTCTGGTTTTTTTGTTGTTGTTTTTATTTATGTGGGGTTTTTTTCTTTGGCTGGTTTGGTTTGGGTTGGGTTTTTTAAAATGATTTTTGGTCATTGAAGTCAAATTCAAAGTGCCTACCCCCTCCTTGTTTTACATCAAGAGAGTGCTCCTTTACAGAACAGTTAACTCATTCAGGTTTTCTTCTGGATAATTTTTGTGCCTTTCTTCCTCTAACTCAAAGTTTGCAGTGCAGCCTGGCAGAAGTTCTTTAGTTCTGTAAGCTGCAATTTTCCTGGAAAATCTCCTTGCTGGATAATTCCTGATGAGGCTGCAGGAAAGGACAGGTTTGTTTAGCTGTCTGCATTGGAGTGGAATATTGCCCTCTTCCTGCACCTGTCTGTTGGCTTTAGAAGTGTGGGATACTGAATAACCCAGCAGAGAGGTATCACCTGGGAGCAAGGAGGTAAGAGCATGTCCTCTTGGTGAGATGCTGTTATTCTCTGGATAGGTCTTCTGCCTTTCTAGGTGGGACGGTGTGGCCTCTTTAACCCCATCACTGGATCAGTGTCCCCAAACTACACAGTGTGACCATCCCACTTGAATTAAGCAAGTAGCTCCTGGCTTCTGACTCCACAATCCAGCCTTGGATATCCCTCTCAGGCTGATGCGGCCCCCTCTTCCTCCCACTCCCCTGAAGCCCCCTGCTTGTGGGCTCCTTGATATTTCCCAGTCCTTCCCTAATGAGCACTGCAGAATTACAGCTAATTAAGGATGTAAATGATGCTGGAGAGGGAGAGAGGGGGAGAGGATGGGAAGGGGTGGGGGGGGAGGGCAGCTACTTGCTGTGTGCAAGTGCAGTAAAGTGTCTCCTACCTCAGCAGAAAAGTTATCACGGGAGACAATGTCAACTTTCCGGAGGGGGAGGGCCCTTCACAGGCTCCATCCCCGCCTGCAACAGCCGCGCCTCTCTCTTGGTGTCAGCGCTGCAGATGCTCATGTCCTTCCTCCTCCCAAATGCTGCTTTGTCAGCCAAAGCTGTCAGCGAGCCCTGCTCTCCCTCTCTGATACTTGCCACCACCCACACCTGTGTGTCCCCTGAGGGGTGAAGGGCTCACAAGACCTCCAAACCTGCTGGTGCTCTGGGTGAGCAACCTGTTGTGTTCCTCCTGCTTGCAAAGGGATTTTGTCCCCCTGGTGTGGGTCAGGCCCACCTGCACATTCAGAGGGTCAGAAAGGACACCAGTGCTCAGGGGGAGGGTGGATTTTGGCCATTTCTCCCTGGCACTGGGGCCCTTGCCTCTCTGGGCTGCCAGCCCTGGCCCTCAGCCCCTGCTCCCCAGGGGAGGATTAGGGCAAAGTCCCTTGTCTCTGCAGCGGTGGCCAACAGACTGGGACAACGTGTGTGGGGTGACAGGCGCCCGTGGCAGCCTGAGCTGCCAGCTCCAGCCACGCGACCCTGAGGTACGTGGTTGCTCACACACGTGAGCTGGTCTGGTTTGATAGGAAATGCTCCTAA
The DNA here is from genome assembly GCF_012460135.2 of Molothrus ater. NCBI lineage: Eukaryota > Metazoa > Chordata > Aves > Passeriformes > Icteridae > Molothrus > Molothrus ater. Next base: position 7,690,530 of record NC_050485.2, on the reverse strand, counting down.
AGGGTGCAGCAGGGGCACTGGAGGAATTCAAGGTTCATCCAGCAAGGGGCTGCAAACCCTCCATCCCACCACCAGCCTTGGCTGCAGCTCCTGCCCACACCAGGGAGCCAGGAGTCAGCCGGCTGGCAGCCCTGCTTTGGGGGTGATGATTCTGCTGGCGACGAGCAGCTGTTTGAACCCATTCCAGTCTTGCTGGGTCCTCCCGAGCGCGTTTCCAAGCACTCCGGGTCCCTGTTGGCGAATTTCTCTGCACATTGCCCGGATCAATGAATTGCGAAGGGATGCCTGCCCTGGCACCACAGCCAGTCTGTCTGTCTGTCCCCTGCCCAGCTGAAGCAGGATGCACGCCCCGGGTCAAGGGGACGTGGCATTGGGTGGCAGCGACAGCAGCAGCGGTTTTTGTTGTTGTTTCCCCAGAACGCTGTGCAATATATTCCGATTTTTTTTCTTGTCATTAAGCCAGTGCCTCGGAGATGATGATGTAGTCCCTATGTGGGCCGCAGAAAGCACTTCGAGCCGTGCTGGAGTCGTGCTGGGTGGCTCTGATAGCAGAGCTAATGGGAGCGAATGGGATGCAACGAACTGTTCTAATGACACCAGCCAGGGAAGAGACAACAGTAAGAATAAATAAATGTTAACTATTTTCCTCTTCCAGACATTTGCATCTATTGCCATTAAGTTCATTTAAATAAGAGAGAGAGCGAGAAAGAAGGGGAAACTTACTACTACTCTTAATAACCAGTGTCTAAAAATAAATTAGGATGCTGGGATGCACTTAAGGCATTTTAAAAATAAGTCTGATTTTTCCCCCCTTTCCTCTTTTTTTTTGAAGTGTTGGAGGGTTTTAATTTGGGCCAAGTAATTTTGGTGCAAACGCTTGGGCGCCTTTCGTTGGGAAATTGGGAGGAATGCAAACAAGATTTCACTTCATTAAACAGGGGCAAACAGTAGAGAAATTGCACTTACTTATGGAAATGACTTTTAAACATGAACAGCATTTACTTGCATTGCCTTGTGCTGAATTTTTTTTTAAAAAGATTATACATGTGAATAATTCACTGCAGGCCAATTAGATGATGATTTCATTTTTAACCTCCCTTCCTTGCCATCTTGCTGGTTGTCCCTTTCATTACAATTTCCACCCTCTTCCTTCCCTTCAATGAATTAATAAAGATCAAATAATCCCTCTTCCTGCAGTGCCATGAGATAGCTTCTTGGAAAGGGTGTAAGGTGAGAAACTGGAGGATCCCCATCTCTACTGAACTGCCCTGGGATGCAGCAGGAATTACTCCATGGGATTTCTACAAGCAGAGCTGCACCCATGTGTTCAGGAATAAGGAATGGGAGGAATGGAAAATGGACAGAAATGAAATTGGGAGATGAAGAAAAAAAGATCTTCGTGTTCTTTGCATGCAGAATCAGGTGCTGGAGAGAGGCTGAGCAAGCAGGACTCACCCTCTGTGAGGCTCCGCTGATGCTGGCAGGATCACACTGGTGTGACTTGGCTCTGGCCAAGCTAAAAGCAGCCCTTGGGTGACTCTGTGACATTGCTGGGGATAGAGTGATGCCCCAAAACTCTTCAGCATCCCTGGGCCCAGATGCAGGTAACAAAGATGTGGGGCCACTGCTCAAACAAAGGAAGAATGGGCTGTAAGAGGAAGCCAGAGGAGGGTGATGCTGACTTTTGTCAGAGGCCTGTGGTAGGTGGACCTTACAGCAAGTGGACAGAGAGAGAGTTCTCCACAGGGCCTCACAGTTTTTCTGTATTCTAGAGATGATAGAGATTCTTGCTGTTATTCACATGTGTCAGGGGTTTTCCCAGCTCACCGTGGAAAGCAGTCTGTGGGGTTTCATGCCAGCAGGGTCTGGTCACAAAACTTTCAGGGTGCTGGGAAGAAGGAGTTCCAGAAGACACTGGCTCCCTCTGGTCCCTAGTTTTTGCTTCTGCATTTCATCAGATGCCTGCCAGCTTAAAGGGGCATTGGCAGACTCATGCAAATCTCAGTCATGCTTATAGGATGGCAACACCTGTCCTCAAAATAGTTTTTTTCCAAATATTTAACTCCTGGAACTCTGTTCAGTAATTAAATTATGAAATACAGAGCAAAAAAACCTCTCAAAACATAATAACAAAATACATAGTTATTTCTATGTAAGAAATCAGCCAATCTGCCTGTTTACTTTCTTATGTGACTTTTACCTGTATATGAAACTGCTATCTTCCTTTAATTTGCCCAAAACTGAAGGAGAAACTCGGGTGCCTTCCCAGTGAAACTTCCAGTCCCCTGTCATTTCAAGGGCAAAGGTAAATTGGAATATCTTCCCTCTTTGCATCATGAACATTATACCTTTCTTCTTGGCTAAGGAAGAGGTTTTTCCCTGATGTCAACGGAGTCACACTGCAGAAGAGCCACTGCTGATGGGGTCTGTTCCAGCCTGTGGGGTGAGTGCCTGTCCTGTCTTCTCCCTACAGGTGGTGAAGCAGAGGCATGGAGCAGGTAGGACACCTGTTTACTCCTGTATGCCCTGGCCAAGCATAGGCAGTCATGTGACAGCTGGGACCCTGGTCAGAAGTAGGACTGTCCATAATTTCATTTCTTCTGTAGCTCTCACTTAAAAGTTTATTTTATGGAGAAAGATCTTTCTGGAAAACTCCTCTCCACATTGCTGGCAGTTGTCACAGCACTGTGTCATCCCTTCCTTCACCCTTGTCTCTGAAGCCATCACCATCTTCCTTCAGGAGCTCTTATCTTGCACTGTCCCAGCCTGATCCCTTCAAACTGCTTCCCACAATGTTTCATGCTCATTTTGTCAGTGTGTTCTTTCTCACCAGATCAGATTCCCAGCCTTTCTGTGCTTCAGTGTTTTTATGGCTCTTCACTGGTTACAATTTTATTGGGAAAGAGGTGGCTGCAAGCAATGACCTGTGATTTCCAGGGAAGGGGAGAGCAAGGAAACTTCAAGCAGCATGGCCTCCCGCTGGGAGCTGTCCCTTTTAGAGCCCTTGTGTCAATTATGACTTCCCCACTCTATTTGTTTACCCTGGGGAAGCCCAGCATGCTCCCTTCAGGGCTTGAGGCAGGCAAATTCCCTGTCCCAGCAATAGCACAAAGGTCTTTCAGCCAAGGCTCAGGAACTTTGCATTGCCTATTTCTGAGTCAACCTACAGCATCAGGACCTAAGCTCCATGGAACAGGTTCCCTAAGGAAAATGTGTTCACTTTCACTCTGGCATCTCTGTTGTATCTGGCATCCTCCAGCTGGGGCTGAGGAACATAGAGAGCAGTGAGTCCACACTACAGCAGCCACTGCTGCCTTAGCTCTGTGACTGATGCTGCTGGCTGTAGTGTAGAGTACAGGACATTTTCTGGCTGTTCCTAACAACTATTCCAAACAAACTCCAACACAGACTCTTTTATGCTGGAATATCCATGATTGGAGTCATTCAGAGACATCCTCCTGAGAATCTTTGTGGAGAGAAAAGCCCAGGAACATCAGCTATGAAACAGCATTTTGTGTGCTGAGCTCTGTCTGTAGGAGAGGCACTTCCACCTGGCACACACCTCTGGAATGCAGGGATAGGACCCTTTGGGCTGTTTGGTACCTCTGTTGACCTCAGCAGGTTGATCACTGGGGACAAGTTTAGCTCCGTGCACTCATTAACCTGCTTTGCCTGATGGACCTTTGAGGCTGAGGGCTATGTGGGGTGGGCACCCACATCAGCCCTTCCCCATGGGCACCCTCTTGCTGATCTTCTTGTGCAGCACCTGGAACCAGGAAATGGTCCTGGGTGCTGACCATCCCCATGTCCACGAGAGCCATGGAGGTCATCTGCTGGGAGGGCAAGGCAAGGCAAGGCAACATCCTCTGTGCAGTCAAGAAATGTTGGGCTGAGGAGGACTTCAGATGTGGCTGACTCTGAAATGAGCTTTGTTCCTTTCTTCAGCCTCTAGTGACAGAATTCGTCTCTGGGCAGTGAATCAACAACCTCAGGAAGAGGTGAGCAAGTGTCAGGCACCATTATTGACATTCTTGCTGACACCCTCCCTTCAGAGATCACATCCCTGGGGATGGAGAGGCCAGGGCTGGGCTCCCTGAACAGGGGTCAGAGAAGATTCTGGACTGAGACCTCCCAGCAGGATTTCTACCCACAGCTGCAACTCTTGAGAGCCCATTTGCAGAGGCCTTGTTTCCCATATGGGCTCTACAGAGAATTAGCAGTGGCAGAGTGCTGATGGCACTGGAGAGCTGCTGGTGATGCTGTCAAATACCATCAGAGCTTGAAAAGCAATGTCAGCAGCATCCCCTGGGTGTTATATACTTATTTTCTAAGGCCAGCAGGTGTTAGCCTTGAAGCAGGGTGAGCACATCCATTTCACCCCATCATTGGTGGAAACCATACTATTAAGGACAGACCAAAACATGACATTTTCCACAGTGAACTTCAAATGATGTTCAGTTTGGGCAGAGCAGGGACAGTTTTCTCTCACCAGTATTTCTATGAGAGTGTAATTTGGATAGCAGATGAAAAATCCTTCCATTTAAGGAAACAAAAACAATTTATTTAGCTTTTAAAAGAATTTGAAGTCCTGGTAGGTATGAAAAAAATTAATCTGAACATCTTTTCCAATTTATTGTGTTTAAAATATAAATGCAGAGTATGTTATCTTCGATTTGAGAAAATTGAAATTATCTTCAATTTGAGAAAAAAATGCAGGGCCTATAGGGCTTTGTAATAATAGAAGAAATATTTAAAGAAAAGAAGAAAAAAATGGCAGTGTTTCTGGAAGAGTTTTGGAAGGAAACATGGCAAGTATAAACTGGAAAATGTAAAAATACTCCCTACTTTTCAATTCTCAAAGTCTAAGGAGACTTTGGATATTAGTGACTCTGCTTTATAGATATGATGGTGCCATATTGGTACTGTTCCCTCATTGAGTGGATCAATTCACATTAGAGGAGTGCACAGACTTTTACAAATGTATTTTCTTCTCCTTCTTCTCCTCCTTCCAAAATACAGATCGATTTATCTTCTTTGTGCGAGCGTGAGGACACCAAGACACAGAGATGGGAGTGGTCTTACCCAAGGTCACACTGCACAAATTATCACGGCAAGAGTCACTCAACAGTTCTGTGAGGAACAGCAGAACAAAATGTTGTTCAGCATCCTGTGTTGGACTACCACCATGGCACTCTTTTTCAAGTCCATCCTGTGATCACCAAATATTCTTGTAATCTCTGACATGCAGAAGAAACAGAGGCTGGTCCAAACTGACTTCTGGTGCTACAGACACTGAAGTCCTTGCAAAAGGAGAAACTTGAGATGTCACTGGCTGAAGATACCCCAGGTTACTGTGAAGATATTACAAACTGAGGCACATGCATATTGTGGCTGTTTTTCCTGACCTTGGGGTCACATGCAAGGAAACAATTGGTGGGAAAGCAAAGGAGAAAAGAACAGTTATTTCTCTGGGGCCCTGACAGAAGGAATAAGAATGTGGGGGCACCTGGGATGGCCACAGAACAGAAAACCTGAAACATCTCTTCACCCATTTGTTCTGCATTTTCTACTCTGTGGGTCCTGCTCCCCTCTTTCCTCACCCTCCCCCAGCTTGCCTGGTGATTCAGGAAGAAGAGGCCAAGGAGAGTAATATTGTGCTGAAGACAGGACTGGAAGGGCAGTAATTTAGACTCAGAGGCTTATAGTATTATTGCCTGCAAAGCCATTCATGGGAAATGATTCCACCCATCCCCATTCCACTCCCCCCCTCCATACCACTCTCCTTGCTCTGCAATAACAATAACAGAAATGCCTTCAGGAGGCTTTTCTACTCAAAATGCAGGCAAAGGAGCACTTTTCTCCACCACCCCTCTTCTTTCCCTCTCTTCTCCCTGCACTCGCTTGTCCCCCCTGCCTCTAAGCCTAACTGCTGCTCCCTCCCTTCTCCCCTCCCCCACCACGGGATAAAAAAATAAAAATAATAATAGGGGTAATAAGAGAGGAGGTAATGGAACGTTCTCCAACTGGGCACATGTCAGAAGCCATTATATGTGGTGCAGATTTGCATAATTCAAGAAGCATCAAATTAAATTTGCATAATTCCTTTGATTACACTTGTTATTAAATGTAAGTGACATTGATTTACAAAATGGCCCAATATAAGGTTAATAGCAAATGTCACCTTCCAGCAGGGTGAATAGGGTGCGTGTGTGGTGGTGGTGGTGACGGAGGAGGGGGAGAGGGGGGCCTGGGGAGGAAGGCGAGCAGACAATTGATTTCTGCTCCTCTCTCCTCCTTAAAGGGCTCAGGTCTCCTTTGCAGAGGAGCCCTCGACCCTCAGAGGGCTGCACTGGGCTGTCATGGGGACACAGTGTCATCAGGACACCCTGCCAAGTGGCACTGGTGCCATGGCTCTGCTGCCTCTGCTCTGCACCGTATCACAGCGTGGCCACTGAGCCACTTCCCACTGGGAGCCAGGCAGGGTGGAAGGAGCAGGGGAAGCCAAAAAGTGTCTGTCCCAGGCCTAGGCATGCTTGGTGGGCAGGAAAAGCAGCTTGGACAGCATTTCTGCAGGAAGGTCTGATTGAGGCAAGTTTTTTAAGATAGTATGTGAGCTGGATGTGGGCTGTGTCCAGCTGGCAGGACACCCTGTATGTCTGCTGGGACAGCACTGGGAGGGAGTGAGAGCCATGGAAGGAGCAGTGCCTGAAATGCCAGCTCTGATGGCAGAGATTCCATGGTAAAAACACATTTGTGATTACAGCAAGACCTGTAAGTTACACGAAGAGCTGCAGCCATAAATGAAGGACTCTGTGCCATACACACAGAGCTGCTGGAGATACAGGCCCATCACCACTGTCCCCACCTCAGCCTGGTATGACAGGAATTGGAATCAAACACTACCAGGGTACTCTGGGGGCTGTAACAGGAGTAGTACGTCCATTTTGCTAACATGGGCCTCAGACCATCTTGAACACTTGCCTTGTGAGTAGATTCCATCTCTGAACATCTTTTTGCCTTCTTCATTCTGTATTTTTCTCCAGAAAGGGCACGTGATTTCATGCAAGTAAACAGATTGGCAAGTTGTGTAGGCACCTGTAGAGTCTAGTGATAAAATAAAGTCAAATGTGTACCAGAACAGGATGAATATCAGACTTCTAGTCACATGCAGTTTCAAAGACACAGAAACCTAGCCATAACCTGGTTTTTATTCTGCAGAAAATTTCTTTTGCAAATCAAGAGGCTGGCTGAAGGGGGAACAGGGACCCATAGCTAACTTTTTGGTTAAACTCTCTTGCTCAAGGTGAAAAAGGATGCTTCTTTTGGTATCTGAGCTCTGTAAACATTGTCTAGTAGCATCCAAACAGAATTAGAACTAAATCTCTCTCTGAGCCAGCTGTCAGAAGGGTTTTTCAGAATGTTTCAAAGGAAATGGCATTCACTATTTGTAGCAGGAAGGATATGGTGATTGGTGTAAAATTCCAGGTAGCTGCCATTTGTAGCTGATTTTTGAACTCTCATAAGCCTTCCAAAGCTCTGGTAGTCCATGCCCAGGATGGAATCAGTGCACCCATCTTTCAGATCCCAACATAATCACATGAAACCAGGTCTAATAATCTAGATTATTATCTACTGAATGAGAGACATTAAATGTATTTTACAGGCCTTTGGGCAATCTAAAAGGAAGCTTCAGCATGAACATTTCTAAGTGTCCCACATCAGTTGAAGAGCATTGCCTTGCTGCATCCCAAGTATCCAAGGCTTGCTCCACAGCAGAATTTATTATGACCCTCCTGAACCCAGATTCTCAAAGGTGCCCAGCAATTTGCAGTGCCAAACTTCAGACAGTTGAAGAAAACATCTTTTTGAGGCTAAGCACATTTATAGTGGCTCCAGCCTGGGTTCCATTCCTGTTGTGAGGAAAGAAGATGAAGTGTCTGGGTTTGGTGGACAGACTTAAAAGGGTGAATGGAATACACAGGACCACTGTGCATGCCCCAGATTTCCTGAGAGCATGCAGGAGGTGTCTTTGTGCAGTGTCAAGGGATTGGTCTTTACTTTGAATATTTGTGTCTTCTGAGCAGGTGTTGTGCTTCCCTCTGCAAAGCAGCCCTCCCCTGTGGCCTGGTGACAGCCCCTTAATGCAGAGGACGCAGGTTGTATTCCCAGCCCTGTCAATCCCGTGTTCTCCACTGCGTCCCCTCCACACGCGGGCGCATCTTGGCTGGTGAGCCTGCAAACTCTTTGGAGCTCTGCTTCAGATCCCCTCTGTGCTCTCACAGACTGCTCGACACATTGGCTCCCAAGTGTGTGTCTCTTGCTTCCCTTCTGAGGCTGGCAGGGATATCTGAGCAGGTCCATGACCCAGACCCTGTCAGGCTGCATCAACCCTTAATGCATCCCATGAAAGCCAGCTGCTGGCAGGACAGGTTTGCAGGGCATTTCAGAGGGTGTTCCTCTGCAAGAACTCTCTCGAAACTGTGTCAATCATGCTCCCTGGCCATCATGCCCACTCTGACATGGGGATGCTGACTTGAATGAGGACAGTGAGAGCCTTGTTTTTAACATGGATTAAGGGGCTGTGAAATTTGCTGCCAGGTTTGGAGGTGCAAGGGATCCCAGCCCAGACATGGCTGGTGCTCACGTGTGCAATTGCATCCTGAGCTATTTTCGTGCCAGCATAAGCCGTAACTCTCCCAGGTCAAAGTTGGCATGGGCAGAGGCAGTTAGCACTGGCAGCTGCTCCTGCTGCTTTGCCAGGGGAGAGGGTCATTTCTTTTCCCTTCCTCTTGCTAGTTTGGCAGCTGCCAGGCTGGTACAGAGCTCCCCTCGCCGTCAGGAGGATGGGGAGCCGGGCCGGAGCCCCCGGAAGCTGGCAACAGGCGCTCAGGCAGCGGTGAGAGAGTGAGAGAGCCTCTTATTAAGGGTACCCCTGGCTCTGGCTGACAATTGCTGACATCGTCATATTTAGCACCCGCATGCAGCGAGCCTGAGAGACGCTCACTCACTGGGTGAGCCAACTGCAAATTAATCGTCAGTTCATTACTGCTCTGCGCCTTTCATCCTGACAGCAGCCTTTCAAACGGGGGTATAATTGGAAGGGTCCATGTGGCAGGAATTTGGTGAGGGCTAGGAGGGAGAGACCTTAGCTCCCCCTCTCCTTTCCTCTCTCTCCCTTTCTCAGGCTGAGTTTTGGGAGCAAACAGCAAGCTCAGGACAGGCTGATGAAGGAAATTAATCTCTCCTTCCCCTGATCTTGTCCAGGCCAGCTACAACCCTTGACATACATTGAGATTTCGTACCAAGAGATGTGTTTGCATCCAGGAGGTTCCCTCAAGCTATAATTGCCCTCAGTTTGCAAACAAAGTGTGCAGAGTAGTAGGGTTGCCTGTGAGAACTTGAATATGTACATCATTATGATTGCTGGTGGTGGGTATTTCTGCTACGGTTATTACTGCTGCTGGGAGGCCCTGTCTACACAGGCACAGTGGAAAGTGAATCTGCAGCCAGGAAGGTTTTACAGGCAAGGGCCAAGGCTGAGAAGCAGAGTTTGGAGGAAGGGTGTTGGGACAGAATTTACTTCTATCATCCTTGGTATTCATTCTCTGAAAAAAGACACAAACCCTTGGATTTTATTCATTATGGCATGACATGAAACACCATTCTGTGCCTCAGTTTCCCTGATGGTCAGAGTGATGTGAATATCCTCATCCTTGTGATGGGAACAGCCACTCCCAGGACACTGTGAAGTTATATCTGCTTCTCTAGAGTGCATGGCAGAAGGCTGCTCTGACAAAGCCATGGGGCAGGAAATTACCTCAGGGGTGGACTCCATGGCACTAGGAGTGTGGTGTGGGCTTGAGATTTTGTTTGGGTTTTGACTGATATTAGGAAATGGTATTAAAATAAATTGTTGATGCAATCCCAATGTCCTGTTTGCCACACTTGAAAAGAAAGGGAAAGGGTTTCTCAAAACTCTATTTTTTAATAGGAAGCCACACTTGTGAAGTGATAGAACTGGTGAGGGGCAATCTGGGAAAAAGGCTTTCTTTAGAAACCCCTTTAGAGGGAAGCAGCATTGGAGCACTTCTGGGACATTGTTTTCCTCATTTTTACAACTTTTGCTAGTTGATGTGCAGGCACCTTCCCAATGGCCTGTTCTGATGGGCCCATCCTCTCCAAGCTCCCTCTGCACAAGGGTCCAGTTCTGCCCTGAGGGATGCAACAGCTGAGGGTCTAAGGAGGGGACCCAGTCTCAGAGATAGGCTGAGGGTCTGTGCTGACCAGGTGCCGACTGGAAAGGACATGGGAAGGGTTAAGCACTTCCAAAACCCGCTTTGTGACTTCCCGAGTTGTGTTAATTTGCTTCCCTCAATGGTCTAAAGGATGAGGCTGTGGTGCTTTTCTAGGAGACAGAGGGAGTCATGCCATGGGGACTCTGGCCCCCCTTCCCCATGTCCCCCCTGCTCCTCCCGTGCAAAAGTTATTGTCATATTCGGTGGAGTCTCAGGTAGGCAGATGAATGGGAAATGTTCCTCTCCATTACTAGCTGCACTTGACTGGAGTCTCATTACATTACGATGGCGCTTTAGCAGGCGAATGGGCCTTGCGTCTGGGCTCCCAGCACCCCTCATACCTCCCTGATAACGTAAATTACCCTCCGCCTCATTGCCTCAAATGATCAAACATCAAATTGCTAGTAAAAAAAAAAGAAAAAAAAAAAGAAAAAAAAGAGGATAAAAGAGAGGAAAAAAGAGAGAGAGAGGAGGGAAAGGAGAAAAACTGAACAGAACCATGGGTTGAATCTAGGCGGTTTGTCAGCAGCAAGAGACGAGTCAGCGGCTCTTAAACACTTGCTAAAGATGAATCCATTGAAGGTTCTGAGCATGGTAAATTTGCTGACAATAAGTACATCTGTAAAATCCAAACAATGCTTTATAATTCCAAATTACACCAGTCAAGACCTGCTACTTCATTCTTTTGATCCAGGGAGGGGGACCCACACTTAACCTGTGTTTCTCCATCAACAGACTTCAGCAAATTTTGAGAGAGACAGAGGCAGAAATATGCACACAGAACAGATTTTTTGTTGATTTTGTGGTTGAACAATGTGCCAAATCCTCTGACCCCCTTTTGTCCCTTGCTTCCTGGCCTCTGACAAATTTTCCAAACCAGGTCCAGGATGAACAAAACAAGAAAGAGGAGAAAAAGAGAGGGAGAGGCATCGGGAGGGGAGGGAACAGAGCAGGTACATGCAGGGCTGGTCGACTCTGAGCAGAAAAATATGGATCTGGGCAGGGTAACGAGGCGCAGTGGGAAGAGGAGGCTATACGTCTTCTCTCAGTATTTAAACGTGTGCTTAATATGGCGCTCAGTGGAATGGTTAATCTGCTAATGCTGGTAGTGTTTGCTGTAGTACTCAGAGAAATGTTTACTGCAGTATTTCATGGGGATTGTGCTCGGGATGGCACAAAAGGAGGAACCGCTCTAGCGTACCAGGAAAATGTTCATTGCAAAATATACTGGAATATTAAGAGGTTTATTTAGTGGCGTACTTAGTATAATATGAAAAGAGTTAAGTACAGGATGTTTTATTAATATTTTTGGGGTGTGGATGAATTTCAGTGCTCAGGAAGGTTATGGAGAAGCAATTCCAGCAAAGGCTGGTTTTATTCATAGATTTATAGATCTTAAGACCATAAAGGATTCTTGGATCAGCTAACCTGACCTTCTGTATAACACAGGTATATACAGTGTGGACATACCTCCTGATTCAGCAAAGCACTTTAAGCACTTGCTTAAATTTAAGTATTTCAGTTGCCCCATGGAAGGCAGAGAAAATAACCCTATTGAATCAATGGGACTATTCATGCTCTTAATGGGAAGTGGGTGTTTAGACATTTGCTGAATTTGGACCACAAGAAGATAATGCAGCTAAATGAGTAATTCATAGCCACCCATTTATTCAACTGCTTATGCTTTCTTTTCTGCTTGTGGATTGCTCTGGAGCCAATCGCCATTTCCTGCAATGTATTCATTGTTTGAAGTCATTCACTGAATAATTTCAGTGAAAACTCTTTCTTGATAGCTTGCTCATAAACAGTTCATTGTGAATACAGGAATATATGCACATACATTTTAAGAATGTGTGAGTGCCCGCACTTGTGTGTGTTTGCATTAAATATGTGAACACCCGTGGATGTGCACAAATGCAGGGTTGGGATCTTCAGCTACAATAAAAGACACAGTTCCCTGACACTGGTGAGGTTGCACTGACTCTGACCACTTCCCAGTTCCAAGTTGCCTTTGTTTTGAGTGGACCTGTAATGTTTCTGACCCCTGGCTGCGGGCAGTGAATCTTGAGGTCCAAATATTTACCCAGGGAATTTTTTTAATGCGTTGTTGTGATTTTTCTCCTCTCCTCTATTCATTACACTCTGGTTTGTAACACATCCCTTACCATGAAGTGATTTGCTGGGAATTTTACAGAAAGTGAAATGGAAGAAGGTACAAAATTAGTTGGAGTGAACTCAGCAAATTCTAACTAACCACAGCCTCTGCCAGGCCCTTCATTCCCTCTATTTGCTCAACTTGTCATTAATCAGCTTGGAATTATTTTGAATGCACTGCATAAGGATTTTCCAAATCAGCCAGGGCATATCTTCTTCAAACAAGTGTATTTGCAAACTGCTTGTGGCATAGAGTCTGTCAATTAAGTGACATGGCATGTTTTAAATGGGAGCAGAACTGAAGAGCAGGTACTATGAATGAGGCTGGAAGCTTCACCGGTGGAATTGTGTTTGTGCAGTGGCCAGCTCCAGTTCTCATGCAGACCTTACTGAGCATTATGCATTACAACATGGGAATAATTTGTTTCTGGTACAGGATGCCAAAAAGTCACACTGCTTTTTAGGATCCACTTACATTTTCAGAAAATCAAAGGAATTACCACGATACTTAGGAGTAGAGTATGAATGACTATAAATTAAGAACTGAACTTGTCATTTCCTGCATCCAGTTTATTTTTCTTTTTTATATTCCCCTCAGCACCAGAGAGGGTTGTGATGGAAACTAGATGTGAGCTGGGCAGTGGCAGCACTGGGACAGTTCATTTAAGTGTGGTTGATACGTGTGAGATAAGTGAGAGTTTGAGATTTTCCAGCAGTGACGTGCAGGGACACGAAGACACTGTAGGACACATGTGCTGGTGATGCTGCAGAGCTGATGGGATGTTCCACATTCTCCTTTTGGGCTTCCACCAGCTGTGGCATCTGAAATTGCTACTGAATATCCCTATCACTCATTTTCTTTCATTTGCCCAACTGAAAATTAAGAGAGGTTTGGTTTTCCCTGGTTAAACTAAGGTGGGAGTTTTTCAAGATATTCCAGTAAAACAGAAGGATACTGGAATTTTTCCAGCCTCAATGAGATGTGTTTTTACAGAAAGCCAGTGTCCTTTCTAGAAAAACAGTTGTGTTTCACAATGGGAAGTTATTTCAACACATAAAATCAATTATAATGATTCCTTTTCCAAAATATAAAATGAAATATTTTGACTTTTCAAAATTACCTCTTCATTTTCTATTCTTCCCTTGTGGGGGATGATTGGCCAAAATCAGCAAGAGCTAGCACAGCCTGAGGCAGCTAAAAACACAATTCAATCTGCAGATAAATTTCATCTGGTGAAGTAAAAAGAGAAACTGCAAGTCCTGATGTTGCTCTCCAAAAAAGTTTGGTTGGTATGGCTGTATCTGAGGTATCTTTAAAACAGAGCATGTGTCCTTCTGCCAATATTTGCATAGCATTCAAAACAACAGGGAGCATTTGGAGCTGTTTAATACTGAGGGAATAGGTTGCAAGCATGGGAGGGATGGGGTTTGTCTGGGCCCTGGCAGAGGTTTATTTACACTGGGGCTCAGTTTTAGCCCAGTCTGCCTCTATCAATGTAGCTTTCTTTTTAATGAAGAGTTTACAACTTGTACATGCAAAGAGACACTTAGGTGTTAGTTTTGTTTGCCAATAAAGAGACTGACCATTAGCTATCTTAATCCTCTGTCTGTCCTAACAGGCTGAATCACAAAAACAAAACCTAGGAAAAAAAGGAGGTCCATCTAAAATGCTGTTGTAAATGAAATAAATCCCCTTCTCCTTTTTCTTTTTGGTTTCAGATTGAAATAGCTTGTTTTACTCAAGCTTCTCCTTCTGAAAGTTGATGTATTTTTTACTGAAAAAAAAAGGAAACTGGTGGCAGAGAATTTGCAAAAGGAATAAAACCATAGACTGCTTTCAATATTTTGCACAGAAATTAAAACAATTTCAGGAGCTATTCTGGGCTGAGCTTTCAGCAGGTACAGAGATAAGTAGGACTAGTTTTTGCTTATCCTACTCATGAACTTCCCAACATTGTTTTGGATGAAATGCAAAATCAAATTCTGCAAGATGTGATCATTTAGGCTACTGTGGCATATTTTGAAACAGTAGGATTGTTAGCCCCAGCATTTTGGCCAAATTCCAGCCTGGATAATTGCATTCTGCCGGCCTATATTCAAGCCTGCAGTTTGAAAGGAAAAAAAAAAATCAAAACAAAAAAATAACGCCCCCTAAAAAAAGAGTTATTATTTCTCCTCCAAGAAGTCCTGCTGTGTGATGACCAATGCTTTTCCACCCTAGAAGTAGCTGCATTTTGTGAAACATTGCCTATATCATCCTACTTCTTTTGCCCATTGGATAAAGACTGCTGTGGAGATGACCAGCCCCTTTGTGGGAATAAAGCAGCAGAGCTGACCAGGATGGAGCTGTGGTGCTTTATGCCAGCCCTGTCATAACTGCACAACCTTCACTCCATAAAGCCCAGAGTCCTGTGCAAGGGCTGGGTCCCCTGTGGTCTGCTGGCCTCTTTGTCTTTCCAGTAGCCATGGACTGGGGGTACTGGGAGGATGCACAGTGAGAGGAGAGGGCAGGCTGACATCAGATGGGAAGAGGGAGGACTCACCAGCGGGCTTGACCCGTGTCTGTAATTTGTAAAGAGCATTTTTACACCAGATCAATGCTTTCCTCAGCATTTTAATGCACCCCATTGGTGTCCTTAAACTCTAATGATGCAGTCTGTGAGAAGCTGCCATTTATTACCCACAGATGGGGTGATAATTATTGACAAGATTGTAACTAATAATTAAACCCATTTGCTCCTTTAAACAAGTTGGTGTGAATTATTTGCAGGGAGTTCTTTAGCAGGCCTGTGGTCACTCCCGCTGCGCGTGGGGTGATGTTGTCCAGGAGCAATCCCACTCCCAGGGAGGAGGGAAGGCTGCTGCAAAGCTGGGCTGCTCAAACCTGTGGCAGAAGTCCTTCCTCTCACCTTCTGTGGTGCCTGTGCTCCCAGCTGTGTTAGGGAGAGGCGTGTGAGCACCACCATGCTCCTCCCAGTCTCCAGGGCTGTGCCTTCTGAACCCCAGCTCCTTCCAGGGCTAGTGCTGGGGACTCACACAGGGTCTGCTCAAGGGACTTGGGCCAGAAGTGGAGCCATGATGGAAAAATGTATCCATGAGAACTTTTCTGATGCTTTGTCTTTCTATTCCTGAACATCTTTCGCCTGCTCCTTCTGCAAGCTGAGGATCAGTAGTTACACATTGCCTGTTGTTAGGTTTATTATTCCTCAGGTCAAAATCCCATTCCCATCCCAAAGCAAGGATGCTGAAAGGGAAGGAGAAGGATAATTTCTCCAGGCTTTTGTTCCTTGGGTGAGCTGAGATTAAAAAAGAACTGTTTAACCCTCTGTAGTACAGTGTGGCGTTCCCATGGTGCTGAGGACTGCAGCACCAGCTGCTGCCCAGCACCCATGGTGGGGTGGTGAGTACACATGAAGGAATGAGCTGGGGGCTCCTGGGGGACTGGGCAGGGGAACAAGTGCTGCCCTGTTCCCCACTGCCACAGGGTACTGCCCAGAAGAAAATGTGAGCACTCCTTCTGTGCAAACCCAGGCATGGCAGATATGGGGAGCAGGACAGCCTGTGCTGGCCAGCGTGGAGGCCAGCAGGGACAAGGCAGGGTGAGCAGAGAGCAGCTCTTGCAGCACCACGCCGCTGGGAAGGCAGCCTGGGGGAGCTGCCTTCCCCTGGTGTACATTTAGAGGGAGGGTGTAAATCTAATCTCAGTGCTAGGGTCCATTAGCATTAGAGGGGAGTACTGTCTATGCATTCATTCCCTGCTCTCACCTCTGGATGACAGAGTACCCCCCTCTGTTGTCTGCTTTAGCACAGGGAAAAGGCTGCCCATTAATTCTCCAGTGGCGGTGGATAATGCCATCATAAGTCTTAGGTGCCTATGAATTTTGTGAGCATTTTACAGTAATAAATACCCCACACTTGTGCATATAATTAGTTGTGTATCCCTCGGTTGTTCCATCTGCACTATGATCTATCTGTCCTTTTACAGAGGTGGGCCTGGTTCCTCCCCTTGCACTCCTGCTTTAGTATTGGTGTGGCATGACCTAGTGGCTGGAACTCAGGACCTGGCAGAGCCATTTCTGTCAAGGGAAGGAGAAATGCCATTCTGGACTCAGGGATTTATAGGGCTTGAAGTGGAAACCTGAACTGAGAAGCTGAATGCAAAGCAACCAATTTGTCCCTACTAGGTCCCACTATGTCTGTATTGTCAGTGCCATCTCAGACCCCCTTCCCACGTACCAGTTTGTGCAAGCAATGGAAAGACTATAAAAATGTACATCTACAAAAGTTTATCTGTTTATTTGTCTTCAGTATTTTGTGCCTTCCCCTTCTTAAGTGAAAAAGACTATGGAAAGACTAATAGCCTCACATCTACACATTACAGGATTTCGTCTCCTTTTTTAAAAAACTCCACTAAAGCCTCACACCAGCAGAACTTACTGTGCAAAGGTAAGCAATCACCCTGCTGTCTTAAACCTACTGAAGCCTGGATTCAACAGGAGAGAGAGTCAGGCTTTAGGGCTCCAAATACTGGGCCAGAAAGACTGTGGCCACATGACACAAATGCTGATCTGATGTGAAGCTGATCTGCTAATGCAGATCCTTTCAGGGAGTGCTGACAGGTTAACTTCTGACAGACTCAATGTGCATTTGGTGTTATTTGTCTGTGACTCTGACTTTATACCTTAAAATATCGCCTGTCATCCCCCTGTAGCTTGCAGAAAGCTGAAATGAAATTGAAGCTGGCACAAAAGCTGTGCAATGTGTGCTCTGGCTAACTTGGTAAGATGTGATGCTGCAAGGATGCCTGACCTAGGCTAGGTCTGTGCAGCTGGCTGACCCCAAACTGTGCACATCTGGCAGCACCACCCACAAGAGTGGGGCTGAGGCAGCCTCAGCCCCTTCAGAGGATGCTCACAGTGTTAACTGTAACCATCAGAGGGGCTATTTACATGCCTAAAGTTAATCACAACCTTAAATCTCTTTAGGATCAAGGCTGCAGAGGAAACTAAGAGAAGACACTGAAGAAGCAATTGTCAGCTGGAGCTGTGGTCAAGAGCTCACTGAGACTTAAACATAACATTTGAGAAAATGAGTTCATTTGTTCCAGAGGCATCCTGAGCATTGGCATATAGGAATTGTGTAATGGATCTCTTCAACTAGTCCTAAAGCTGAAATATCCTTAACAAATATTTCCTATAATAGCCCTTAAAGAGGGAATGCAAGGAGAGAAATTTTAAAACATTATTGCTGAGTTCCAGTTTTGAGGGCTTTCAAAGTACCAAGGTAATTTTTCTCCAAATTTGGCTCAATATTTAACAAATCGAGTGAGATCAGGAAGTAACCTGAGGTCAACATTTTTAACCTGACTTGTTTGTTAAATTGTTGCAGCTCTGCAATAGCAACAAGAACAAGTACATGCTGCATTCAAAGGCAATTCAAACAATCCCTGGAAACTTTATAATAAAATCACTAACTGAGGAGCAAGACTGAAACAATGGAAACAAGGAAGAAACCCTTCTGTGGGAGATGGGAAAAGCTCACAGACCTGGGATCTGGAATCAGAAGAAAAGTCAGATTTCAACCTCAGCTGTAGTGATTAACTACCTTAACTGTAGTAATTGTTAATGAGTGTTCAGCATGAGCCAGGCCAAATTGGCATTTGTAGAGAAGCAAGATGGTCGGGTTGCATCCAACCAGAAGCAGTCCAGAGAAGGTGGAAGTAAACCATGTAGTGTGGAAGCAGCAGTCTTCAAAGAATTTCTCATCCTGGTGGCAACCTGCACAGTGGTTGCTGGATCACTGGTGCTACAGAGAGGTCTTCAGGTATGGTTGGGTGCAGCTTTGATGAAAAGCAGCTCCTTGCAGCCCCCCTCTTGTCAGAGCCACCTGCACCTCTGGGCCTCCAGGATCTGAGAGTGAGCATTGTCCCTCAGGTCACTGCAGCAATCACTCATCGTGGTTCAGCAGGTAGATGTGAATCGGGCTGGCCACATCACCCAGCCCTTTGCAGATCACCAGCAAGGGCTCTCTAGGCCACCAGTGGCACACAGCCCCGTTTCAGAGGCAACGTGCTATAATAATGTATCCCTAACCATGCTTTATACCAATAAGTAGGCTATAACCCTGTCAAGGTGTGCTGGTGACTCTATAAACCATGAGACCTGAATGGTCAATGGTCGAGTGGTTTAAAGCTGTCACCAGAATACTGAGATAGCCTTATAAGCCTTGTGCTGCATGGCTGGGGATACATTATTCACTATAATATATGGTAAGAAATACCTGCACAGGGTCTGAAATGAACTGCTTTAGCCACTAGCCAGCATGGCTAGTGATCAGGGAAATCCGTCAGCATTTTCATGTACAATGGGAGGCAAAAAGAAGCAGACACTGGAGGAGAACTCATTTTCTCTGTACAGATATTGAGTTTGGGGCAGGGGATAGAGATGGTCAGAACCAAGCATGGTGAAGCCTCTCACCTGCACTTTCTGTCACAGGGGAGCACCCAGGGCTGGTGGCCATCAGAGCTGTGGGGTTCCCCATGCCTTCACAGCCCTTCTTCTGTTCTGTGGAGAGCCCAGGAGTACAAGGGCTGTCAGTTCAGCACTGCTCAGGGAAGGCAAGTGGGAACGTGGTGTGAGGCCCAGCCTGAAGGCAGGAGTGTGTGGACAGTGAGTGGCCAGAGACCTTGTGAGAATGACCAGGGTCCAGTCATTGGCCAGGAGCCTCTGCTGTCTGTCCTGCCTCTATACAGTACCATGAGCACTACAGGAAAGGTCTAAGAGGCAGCTACACCAATGGGGATACAGGTGGGCTGCCCCATCCATCCATACACCAAGCATGTCTTGGGTAGCCCCAAGAGGCAGGGGATGGAGGCAGCTGTACAGATGGACATGCAGGCAGATGGTCCCACTGCCAGGACCTGGGGCTCTGAGAGGATATCCAGCAATTTTACACCTTCATCCCTCCAGCCATGGCCAGGCCTGGTGTACATGAGTGTTACTGCAGGGATGAGGTCAGAGAAGACAGGGGTAGGTCTGGGTGAAATGGGGTGAAGGGATGCCCCAAATCAAATGTCCAGCAAATGAAGAAAGCAATGAGAGATTTGAAGGGGCTCTGTCACCAACAACCTTAGCAAATAAAAGATTCCCCCATCATGAGAGCCTATCCAACCACAGGAGACAAAATCCCTGAGAGCATGCCTGTGCGAGTACCCTTTGGCAGCGGGGGTGAGGGGGGAGAAACAAGGAGGGCTTGGGGGATTTCATTAGGAGATGGGAGGGGAGGGAGGAAACCTCTCCTCCTGAACAATACACGGAGCTAAAATTGCCTGAAGGGCTTGGCTGGCTTGCTTTATTTATTGCATATGCATATATACATACATATACACATATGGTTCTGTATGTATTTTTCTCCCCCGGGCCTCATTGGTCTTTGTCAGGAGAGGACCCAGGGCATCCTTTCCCAGTGCAGAGCTAGCAGACAATAGTGCTGCCCGGGAAGCAGGGAAGAGCCCAGCGATTGATTCCTGGGATCAGTAGCTGGGAGACAGGGCTCTGGGCGGAGGAATCCGGGGCTTTAGCCGAGCACAGCGCTGGCCGCCCCTCGTCTCACTTGTTATGTTAAGAACCCAACATCAGCAGAGAGGAGGCTGTGGGTGCAGGGAGGAGAGAGGGACGGGTTCTGAATGGCTGCCCTGGCATCCTTCTGCTCTCCATATGGGTACATTGTCTGCCCCCTCCCTCTGCACTGCCTCTCCTCTCCCTACTGTGCTCACGTCAAATGTTGGTTTCTTTTGTTATTAAAACCCTCGGAGTGGACAGGGAGTGACAGGCACCAGGAATTTGTGAAGGATGGAAGAGGAGGAGAAACAAGTTTGTGTTTGTTGAGTGGAAGCTGTGTCCGTTTGTCCTCCCCAACATCCCTCGTGGGTCTGGGTTGGACGGTGCCTGGGGATGAGCAGGGCTGGAAGCTGGGGCTCACGAGGCAGCAGGAGACACAGTGCTGGGGAGGGCTCTTTCCCTGTGAAGTCCGCCCCATCCCACTGACTCCATCCCAAAACCACAGCTCTCTGTCACACCCTTGTCCCTGGTGGGGTGAGGTACTGCTTCCTGCCGTCCCCCACCACAGACCAAAATCCTCATCAAATAAAGGTTTCCCCTGTAACATCCATTTGCCCCATCTTGCCAGGAGGATCAGGTCAGTGGGCTCTCAAGACCAGGGAGGGACTCCATGTCTCTATGTCCCTCTGTCCAGCTCTGGGCAGGCCCCATAGTTTCTAGTTCTCAATATATTTTGAATCCTAGTTTCTTCTAAAACTTGCACTGAATAAGATCTCACTTCAAGCCATGCTTTTCTGTCCTACCTGATTTCTTTTTTAGCAAATATTTTTTAAAGAGCTACCATGCCCCTGAAAATACTTCTTCTTATTACCCACCCAAAAGTAGTACTGAATACATTAGAAAGTCTCTTCTCTAATGTTTTTTTTTTTTAATTTAATGTCAGTTAAGATAAAACTAATGGTGTCAAGCAATATAAGGAAGGGGAAGATTAAACAAAATCTATCCTCTGCAAAAACAAAGCAATCAATATAACATTATGCTGCTGTAGTGTCTTTCAACTTGCTTTGATTTGTGGATCCCTAGAAAATCTCTCAAGAAGGCTCAGCAACCCCCTAGAAAATTCACAAGCCCTGACCACTGGAGAGCGTTGGTGAAATTGCTTTACTCACCCTCTTTGTCCTACCAGGAATCTGCAGACCACAGGCTGAAAAATACCATTCTACAGGAAACCAGTTCAAATGTAACTAAGACTGACTAAATAAGGACCAACTGAATATGACACTATTGTTACTGTAATACTCTCAGGTCCATCTTTCTTAGAGAATCTGTTTTGCCATCTCAGGGAAGCACACACAGGAGCTTCATCACTCTGGTCCCATCTTGCAGGCTTATCTGCTGCTCATAATATCTAGTTCCTCTGTTCACCACGTTAGAAAAATGCAAGCAATTATAGACAGCTGGAAAAATTCTGAACATGTTTTTCTCTTGTAGAAAAAAAGGATTTTGATTCTAGAGGTACTCTCCTCTCACCTTCAACAACCATAAAAACAAATTAATGCTTAAACCCACTATTCACTTTTATTTCCTATTTTTGATGCTGCTTTGTGTTGTCTGTTTAATTTTGCATCTCTGGCTGAAGTTAAACATTTCTGGACAGGGTAATATCACTAGTTTTTAACTCACCTAGTACAAAAAAAATAGGAAAATGGGAATAAAAATAGCTTGATATTTAGGTTACAAAATACTTTAGTTCTACAGGCCATATGCTGATACTGTCAACGTAACACTCACGAGACCTTGAAAAATTCAAGGTGAGAAGTTTAAACAGCTAAAAAACTACAAAACTTCTTCAGAATTTCCTTTTCATAAAAAGAAAATGGAAATACAGCAGTAGCTATGCTTGAAACTAGAGCAGACAGCATTCAGAAATATTGCAAAAAATGTCAAAACAGAAAAGCTGGGTTTTTTCCAAGTTGTTCTACAGATCTTTAGAGATGCTGCTCCATGAAATAACGAGTGGTTCATTCACCAACTCATCAGCTTGGGAAATATATGCAACACAAATTCATTTGTTTCCAGCTAATTGCACTTTCATTTCCTCCTCCCATCGTTGCAGGCTGTGCAGGCTGGGGTTCGAAGCGGTGCTTCCCAGGCTGTGTTTCATGCACCACCCCCAGCACCCAATCCTCACCACAGTGGTAACCAGCCCAGCCAGGAGGCACCGCTGCCTTCTTTGCTTGTGATGTTCTGGGAAAAAAATATTTGGAACCCACAGTTTTAGAGCCGGAAGGGACTGACAATCAGTCCTCTTATGTTTTATTTCTGGCTCCTGTCATTGGCACGCTGTACAGCTGTAGTCAAACAAATGAACTTCCCTACATCTTAGTTACCCTTTCTGTAAAATGAAGGTAATAATATTTATCCAGCTGGGATGCTGCAAGGAGTAATTAATGTGTACAAATCACTGTGAGTTCCTCTAACAAAGTGCAAATTGCATTAGTCCCCACAGAAACTAGTAATAGGTTTGTGTCTTCCTTCACTGAAAGTCTGACCTCAATTCCCTGGGGTAATCTTGAGGAAAAACTCTTCCTACTATTTGTATTATAGCAGCTCATAGGACTCCTCCAATGCCAGAAACCCCATCATGCTCAGGGCTGCACGTTCATACAGTAACATACACCCCACACTCTGAGCTCTGATATGGAAACTGAGGAAAGCCAGGAGGAGGGAAGGATTAACCCCATTTCAAAGGTAAACAAACAAGGCACAGGGAGGAAGCATTTCCTGGTTATAAGTACCAATATAAGTCTTTTCGGAAGATTTACCTCACACTGCCTTCCTGACTCAAGCTGAGTTTTCACTTTGTTTTGCTGGACATCAATCTTTCTCATTCTGGTGACAGACCAGACAGATGGCAATGGATGGAGCTCACTTCTTAGAGGTGCTCAGAGATAGCTGTGTTAGGGCAAGTCAAGGCTCGTAGACGGAGGATATAAAGTGGCCTGGGGGATAGGTGGCCACTGGTCCAGTTCTTTGTCTCATGCTCTTCTGGAGACCTGGATAGATTTGATGTTCTAATTTCTTAACACTTTCAGGCATCCTTCTGCTATAAGAAAAGGCAGAGCAAGAGAATCCAAGAAAGACTGGTTAAAGTGGTTTTGTAAATTTTTGTGCATAAATATTCAGGGAAATGTGGATCTCCAACAGCTCTCTCAAGTGTATTGCTACTAAACCCCTTCTAATGCCAGTACCCAGATGGGTCAACAGACTTTTTCACTGCTGTTACCTCCCCTCGTCTCTGAAAGGGCCACAGGCATTTGTCGTATGGAAGTCCAACCAGCAAGGGAAGCCCCTAATTCCCAGAGGATACTCCCACTGGAGGCAAGATAAGGAGGTATGGCCCATGTCATCTCACCACCAATGGCATGAGATGCAGGATAAAACTTGGCATGATCAAACAGCTGGGGACATAAATACAGGATTAAAGGCTCTGGTGATGCAAGTAATTCCCATTTCATGGAATTTAGAGAGCCATGTTGCTGTGCACCATGTTGCTGTAGACCTCACCCTCTAGTGCCATTAAGCCATAGACTCCGTTAGTGGCCGAGCAAACACATGCTGGAAAGGAGCCACCAAGAGAAAGGGCACCTTCCCTTGGGAGAGCCTTCCAGAGCAGCCAGCAGAAGCTGAGAAGGACTTCCCTTCCTCCCCCTTCTTCAGCACCTGCTCAGTGCCCACACTGCACACCCCTCTGAGCTGGGGCTCCTTCTGCACTGGTCAGCCTCTGGCCAGAGAACTGGGAACTCTGCCATTTATAGAGGGTATCCAAAACCGCCTTTTTGAACATTGCATGTGCAAGGATGGGAGGAGGAGGGGAGGGGAGTGGGGGAAGAGGAGAGGTACAGACACAGCACTCCTTGGCAGTGATTTATAGACTGGGTCAGGCACAAATTGACTCGTATGCAAGAAATGTAAATGGAATCGAGACTTTTGATGGAGAAGCTCATTTTCAGACTTAAACGCTTTAGATTAAACACACTCACACACAAATGCTGGCGGGGAGGGTGTTTTATATAATTTACATTACAAATCAATTCATTATCCACAGAGGCAGGTTGCACTGATTTTCAAGGATCGGAGATTTGATGAAGAGGATTCATTTCAAGAAATAAACCTTTTAAATTAACCGCAAGATGAGGGAAATTTCTTTATTTAAAAAATGCGCCAGCCCCTTCTTTGTTTCTTTTATTATTATTAATATTATTTTCCATCCGGCTCTGGGTCATTAAGGAGGGTCCAGAAGTCACAGATTGCCTTTCTGAGGGAGGAGAGCTGAGAACTTCGAATGTCACACATTTTGTCTGGCTCCAAACCTTTCATTTCTTGCAACACAATTTCTTACCTGTGGTTGGCTCCGCACACCACTGTGTGCTGTGTGCCAGGACTGATTTAACAGGGAATGTCCTCTCCACCTTGAACTTGAGAGGAGAAAAATCCCTTGAGAGTGGATATGGGAGAATCATGACAGACAGACTTTCAGCAGCCTCAGAAGAGAAACGCCCCTCAGTCTCTGGGTGAAGTCCCTTAAAGCTTTATCAGGGTGTGAGATTTTGAAAAACCCAGCTATAACAAAGGCAGATGGCTTTGTAAGGGAACATTTGAGAAATAGGGGTAAAGAAATGGAACAAAAGGAAACTCCAGAATCAAGTCCTCACATCCCTTCCTGCCCTAGAAGTGTGCAGATCACAGTGGACAACAGCCACACTGGAGGCAAAGCAGGAGTGAAAATGATTGAAGGATGTGAGGGACATTACCCTGTTGTTCCTTGGCCAGGCTGCAACGTACCATCTTTGACAAAGATTGTTTCTCACTTCCTAAACCTCCTAACTTGTTCCCTTCTAGTCATTCCTGGCTACAGCTCTCTCATAACTCCCAACAACTGCCCCTATAACCTGGCTGCAAACACAGCCTCCCAGCTGCCCAGCATTCTGCCTGGAAAAGAGAGGCAAAGCAAGAGTGCTGGACAGAACACAAGCACAGCCTGTCTTTCCTGAGAATATATTTTTTTTAAGATAAGTTCATATAAAAAACAACCAAATGGTTGGGCATCTTTCCTAGTTGAACAAGAGTCAATCCTCTAGACAGACAACCTCTCACCTGACTGCAGACAACCAACCTCAGCTGTGTGTGATGGACCTGGGCCAGAGGTTGGTAACAGGTGATGGCTGGGGATGGGCAGCTTTTGGGTCCTGGAGGTCCCTGAATCCCTCAGTGCTCTAGCAAAAACCAGTGTGGCCTTCCAAGGGCCCAGTGTGGGGCTTTCCTGAAGCCATTCTCCTCACGGGAGGCTCCTGGCCTCTGTGAGAATGCGTGGCTGGCACTCCAGTGTCCCAGGAGGGGAAGAGCAGTGTCTGCCCCACCTGAGAGTCCCAGTGCAGGGCCAGGGAAGGCAGCAGTACGTGGGCTGGAGGGGAGCCAAAATACTGGGGTTAACAAACCCTGATCTTGGGGAAAAAAAGGCACAGGATCTTTAATGACCACAAATGGCTAAGACTTTTGCTTTATATCTCTTCCGAAAAGCAATTATGCGCATTTTAGCTGGGGAGCTTTTATTCTCATGCAGATGGGGTAGACAGCACAGTGTCTTCTCCCAAGCACATCCAGACCTGGTCAGTACAAGTGCAGAGAACAACATGAGATATGTTTGACCTTCACAACTTTCCTTTACAGACCAGCAAGCTAAAACCCTGAAGGAATTTTCCTGAGTGAGTTTGTCCAAAGCAACATTCACCACCTCATTCAATATTTGCCTGCAAAAAAAATGCCAATTATTAAGAGACAGTCCTGGCTGGGCATCAATAGGCAGCCAGGTGTGAGAAGTTGAAGAGAAATACATCTCATTAATGTGGAATTGTTTTTAGGTTAATAATCTTGCGTTAATTTTCCTTTAAAATATTGTCTTTGACCGTTAAACGCTCGCACTGTTATAAAAAGAACGTAATAAATGATCTTGAAGCAAATTCTCCTGCCAAATGTCATAATTTATTTGCATAATTAGCTCTTAATTTTAATTCAATATGCAAATCCACGCTTCCTTTAAATTGCAGCAGCCTGTTTCCCAGCCCTGGCTGCCATGAATTTATTGTGAGGCGGCTGTTTGAAAAGGCAGCTTCACTGCCTTCTGGGGATGGCTGCCTGGGGGAGGGGGTGCCCACCGCCAATTCCAGTCACTTTTTGTTTGGGTTTTGTTTTGGTTCACTTCTTATTAAGTTGGACCCCAGCCTGCTTCAATCCCTGAGCATCCCCATTTTCCTCCCAACAAGTCCTGTTTCCCTTTGTCTTCCTTCTGCATTTTTTCTTTTCTTCTTTGGAGAAGACAATGTTGATCCCCCCTGTTCCCATCCCCTTGCACCTCCATGAAAGGCTCTGGCTCAAGGCAGCCTGGCAACTGCTCTGCCTTCCTCCCCTCTTCAGTTCTTCTTCTCCAGCCCTTCCTTGCTGCACAACAGCCCCTTGCTCAACGCCTTTTTCCAGTGCCGTCCTCCTTATGGAGGAAGGTGAGAGGGAAAGGCTCGGCTTCCCTGTGTGGTTTTATCCTCACATCCCCATCCATGGCCAGAGCAGCTGCAGATGACCAGAACCCCATCTCCCCTGCGTGGCACACTGGCCTGTGCTGCACGCTGAGCTATTCTGAGCCACAGGGCTCATGGCAGGGGGGCAGCCGTGGCTGTTCCCCTGCAGAGTCATGCCCTGGCTGCAGAGCCAGGGTGAGAGCAGGAATGCTCCCTCCCTTACACCCTCCCTTCCCAGCTCCCCTCTGCGATTGCTCCGAGCCTCTGCATCTCAGAGAGAGCAGGAGCACAAGCAGCTCGGGCACCAGGCCACACCCAGGCACCGGGCATGGCTCCTTCCCAGTGCCCTGGGATATGCAGCCATCTGGCACCAGGCAGCACTCCTGTGATACAAGGAAAATATCCAAATAAAACAGCTTACAGGTTTCTGCTCCCTCCCTCTCTTCCCAGTCCAAACAGGAATTTCAGCAACCACCAAGTCCCTCCAGGTAAAGAGAGAGACCTGGGGACAGGTGACTTGAGAGGAAGGCAGAGAGGTGTTGGAGTGAGAAATCCTGCTCCTCTCTGCCCTCCCACCCAGCTGCCTCCAGCTGTGTAACCACACTTGGGGTGGTGAGGAACACGGGCACTGCTCCTGGCAGCTCTCTCAGGTAGGCATGGAGCCATGGGAGACAAACCTCCAGAAGTTTTTAGGCACCTTGCCTCCTTGTCAAAGTGAGGGCTGAGGGTGCTGAATGCCTCTGGCTTCACATCTCAGGATTTGACTCTGGCACAGGGAGCAAGAGGGGCACCCAGAGACTCCTGCCCTTGCATTTTGCGGACTGGGAGAAGATGGGGAGAGACGGGTGACAGAGTAATGTGACCACAGGTTTGCACACAGCTTAAGGAATTAAATAAAAGGAACAAATTAGCCTCGACAATAGAAGATCTTTTTCACTGTGGAAGGACTTGGGGGAGAGGGAGATAATGAACTGTTGCTTCATCAAAGCACAGGCAGTTTGCAAGCTGCTCTCCCCTGTAACTCTATCGTGCTCACCTCCCAGGCCGGCAGCCCTGCGCTGCGATCGGGTGCCCTCCTCCCCTGGGAGCACGGGAGGGAGGGAGGGAGGGGCTGGCGGGGCGGAGGGTTTGTTTTGGGGGCTGTAGGAAGGAGAGGGTGTTGGTATCTCATTACAGGCCTTAGATCTCTGGAGGGGAAAAGAAAACGGAAAAAAAAAAAAACCCCTCAAACTCTAACCACAGGCCTTTGTTAGAAATGCTGTCCGGGAAGGAAGGAAGAAGACAGGAACAGCTCAAATTCAGTCCTTCGATAATTAAAGCTTGCAAAAGAATAAAAGGGGAGGGCAAAAAAATAAATAAAAAGGTCCTTCCCTCCTCCCACCTGCTCCCAAAACAGGGCTGCTGTGACTTCCCCGGGGAACAAAGGGATGTGGTGAGAATGGGCTTTTGCTTGATCCTGCAGTGTCTGGGAGGGAGCAGCGGGACAAACGTGTGGCCCTGCAGATGGGAGCCCCTCATCAAAGCTGGGGGAAAATAGGGGGGAAATGCGTTTTTCTGTTTCACTGATCATCAGAGCAGGACCAGGACTTCCTGATCCGAGGAAAATTTGGAAACTAAAGACAAAAACATTTCCATTCCAAAACTGAGCAGAAAGAAGGCAAACCTTTGTGTTTTTCTACTAAGCAAAAGAAGAGGAAAATTCAGCCACTGGGCAACCCACAGACCCCTACTATCTTGGTTTGGCTGATCAGAGTATCTTAAAAAATGCATGTAAACCCAGCACAATCTGGGATTTGTTTCTGCAACACAGCAGGGGTCTGGGGTGTTGTATGGGATGGCTCCCAGAGCTCTGTAGGGGCAGGCAAAAGGGATTGGTGCATGGCACATAAAAGACTTCCCATTGCCTTCAGCTGAGGATACCCCTTTTTCCTGCACCCACCTGCTTCATGTCTTGGGATCTCATGTATGTCCCTAGGTTTAGTAAGATCTTTGTGTCCAAGAATTTGGGGTTTTTTCACTTCCTCTACTGCCTCTATTATTTCTTACAGACTTCAAATAATGTTTTTTTCCCAAGTGGACTCCAGATAAGAGTGATGCTGCTGAAGCCTGGGCTGCAAACAGGCACGTGGAAGTTAAGGCAGAAAGGTGTTACAGTTTCCCCCATGGCATTGAGCAATGCATATCAGTCTCTCTTCTATGCCTCAGTTTCTTCACCTCATAACTGGGGATAATGTGCTCTTGGGGTCTGGGCAGTCTCCTGTAGGACCCAGCTCCTTGCTGACAGGCACTAACAATGTGCAGAGCACTCTTGCCAGTTGTGTGCTTTACCAGGTGCCAGGGAAGCACGGATGCTGCTCTGTCATATGGCACCACACCTCTGTGGCTTTCTGACTCCCTCTCCATTCCCAGGCACAGCTCTGCAATCCCAGCTTTTGCACCTCAAAACCCAAGAGACCAGAATCTTCACACTGTGTGTTGCACATTACAGAGACAGGACACACAGCCAAATGCAGGTGGCTGGGAGCCACCATGATCCAAGTGTTGGGGTGCAAGCAGCTCATTGCTCTGCACTCCCGTTTGCCAGAATGGAGCTTTTCCAAGATAAAGATAAATAAAAACCCTTTAGGAGATCAAGAAATAGAAAACAAAAGTGACCCAATGAGACCATTTTAAAACAGCTGATGTCATGACTGCAGGAGGTTGGTTTTGCAAGGCCAGCATGGCCAGTTCTGCAGTGCTGCTGTGGGGTGACACCAGCAGACAGCTGCAGGAGCCTGGTTCCTGCCCCTGGCACTGCCCCGCTGGGTGACTGGGCTTCATGTCTCCATGAGCCTTTCACCTGCTTGGCTTATCTGAATCAGAGCTGTTGGGTGAAGATCTCTTACTTGCCTGGGATGGGCTGCAGTGGGATATGTGTGTCATCCAGCACCCTGAGGCTCTTTGAGTGTGCAGTGATGGGCCGGATTCCCAAAGCTGATGGAGTTGTGTGCTTTGGTTGCACTCCCTAAACAAGCAGCTTTATTATGTTCTCAAGCTGTGTACCCACTCCTAGGGACCAGAAGTGTTTGAATTGAAAAAATACCCCAGATCTCTCTCCTCATCCTGCCTGATCCCCACAGGCCAGCCTGGTGGTTCCCTGGTGCTCAGTGCCCTCCGAGCCTTCTCTCTCAGAGGGCTCAGGACATGAGGCCAGTGAAGCATTGCCTCAGCATGCCTTGCTGCTCCATAACACCTGCCATTCTCCATGGTTGAGTCTGTTTGTGGTGCTAGCCATATTTGGGGTTACACTGCTGCAACTCCTCATAGCCCATGCTGCCCTTCTGCTAAATGCTGCCTTCTGTCTTGCTTAGTTCATGGTTAAACTGGCTGCCACCTCCAGCCCAGCTGGCCCTTGGGCTGCCCCCCTGGCCGGCCTGGCAGGAGGGGGCTGGCAGGAGCCCCCACAGCCACCCCAGCTCCCCAGGAGCGTTCCACACAACGCCTGTGGAAGTGTACAAAGTGTCAACCTCAGCGTAGTTTTTAACCTGGAGTGATAGCTTTACTGATTTGCCACTTTACTACTCTTGTTAATGAATTTTTAATCTTCTTAATGACATTAAACACGGAAAGTAATTAAGGAAAACAAGTTTGAAACTGCTGACTTAAACCCTTTATTCAGAACTATTTAATGTAGAATTAATTTGATTTTGCCCATTATTCAAATGAACACATTACCTTCCTGCGCATTGGCCTCTTTTCCTTTTTTTTTCCCTCTGTGTGTGTGTGTGTTTTGTTTTATTAAATATATCTTATAATGCTTTGTCCTTTTGCTTAGAGGTAACCAGAAAGTTCCTCCCTCCCACTGATAGCAAGGGTCAGCCTTTGGTGTCTCTCATGGGTCTTGTAAAGTCTCCTTGCATCAGGAGTTCAGCTGTGTTTGGGAATGGAGGCAGCATGCCTGAAACACCAGGTTGCCACCACCTGCTTGATTAGGAGAGAAATGAGCTTTGCCTCTGAGAGATCTGCTGGGCTGAGTCCCCAGCACAGGACGGCACAGCCACTGCAGGGAGCCAGGCCACCATGGCTTACACAGACTGCCTGGGCCCTGCAAAGGACAGGCTGGTGTCAGCACCTGGGGAAAAGGAGATGCTCAACTTTGTCTTGAAGTGAAAGGGAGGGGTCCTGTCTTCACTGGCATCATAAGCTAGACCCTTTCTTTCCACCTTTCTTAGATATTTTTGCCTCTGACCCACAAGCACAAAGACAGCAGATGTTCACTTGGCATTGCCCCCCAGGCTGACCTTTCCTTTCCCCAACCTAGCTATAAACCCTGCTACCACTTGGAGCCTGAGCATCTGGCCTTGTGGACCTCTTTCCATTCAGACAAGGATTCAATGGAATGAATCAGTTACATTCCTGCTATGATTTTGCTAACTTTACTGCACACTATCTCTCAAATCCTGACTCTAAAATGCTGGGAAAAGTTCAACAGTCAGTAAGTTTTCAGCTCTCAGAGGTCTCTGGCTCTGCCCCACAAGCAGCTTTGGTTCTTAAGAAGCTCTACTTGCACTCTGTGACATTATTACAACCCTTAGGTTCTTCATCTGATTTTCTGCCTGCCCTCGTGTATCTGGAAGCAGTGGAACCCCTACAAGTACCCTGGATTCAACCTCCAGTCAGTTCAAAATCCAGCTCTGCCCCAGGAAGACAGGGTGTTGATTTGATGGCAGGAGCAGACCAGATTCCACTGCCAATTGGGCTGAAAAGGGCAACTGGTCCTTGTATCCAGAGGTCCCTCATCCTCCTTGCTATCAAGAATCCACTTATGTCATTCCAATGCACTGTATAAATAAAGCTGTTTTCTCTGCAGCCACCTGCCTGGCAGAGTAGGTAATGTCAGTGGAGCCACACAGGCTAGTCTGCTTCTGAAACAATGAGAGTTGTCCAAATATTTGTGTGCACAGGAAGGATTACTGGATGACAGAGCCAATTTGGGGCCATAAATCCAGCAGATGTGGCGAGAGTCTCAGCTACAAAGAAGTGCAGCAAAAGCACACATCTGAATCACTCTCTCAGACCTGAATTGGGGAATGCCAAGGTTTTGTACAAAAAACTTCCTGTACCTTTCCCTGAGCAGAAAAAAAAACCACCTTATTGAGCATTGCAGGGGAAAAAAATACTCAATAAAGCTGCATAGAACATCCAAGTTCTCCTTTCTTTATGGATCTGTAACACAGTGATTACAGGAGAGCAAGCCCCGACTCTAAAGCTCAATATCTGTTGGAGCAATGGCTTTGTTTTGTGGGTCAGTGGTGAGCAGCCAGGTCCTTTGTGATGTTTGCTTCTCTTTGCAAAGACACTGATTCAGTGTGCACTGGAAGTAATGACATCCTTTCCCTTGGCTCCAGTACATAACTGGATCATTCCTCAAGCTGGAATATTAAACATGCCGGCAGATTGTCATTAAAACCCTCTTTACTTTATTATGTGTTTTTGCTTCAACAGCCAAAACTGGAGGAAAGAAAGAGAGCAAACAATTTCCCTGCATGCTGGCTGGAAGACAGTCCATGAGCATGGAGCTGACTTTAGCAGGACCTTTTCCCAGCAAATGAAACCAGGCTGTGGAGCACCACATGGGATGGGAGCATGGTTTCAGACTGGAAATGGTCCCACCATGGTACCTGACCTCTCATAGTCAAGACTGCACTTTAATCTGACAACAGATGTCATAGTCCCTTTGGGCTTTCTGCAGGCAGCAAACTGAGGCATTGGATAAATGAAATGACATGAAAAAAATCAGCTGGAAAAGAGAAGAGACCTCAGGTCCCCAGAGTAGCTGGTGACTGATCTCTCATGTTCAGTCTCTAGTGCTCTTTATTGTATTGACATTCCTGGATGTTACAGAACAGACTCAGCATGTCAGAGCTGGATCCTGGAGCATCACAGTGGTCTCCATGCTCTGCTCAGCACAGACTTGGGGAGCTTGCTGAGGAAGGAACACCCAATTCTCCCCACCTATTGCCTGTATGACTTTAGGCTTTGCATTAATTAGGAAATTATTTTCATGTCATATCTGGCATCCAGCTGCTAACCACCACTGGCCATGCTAGGTTATGTGCCAGGTCCTTGGGTGATGGGTCTCCTCTCTATGCCTTCAACATCATGTCTGCTGTTTGCTCTGATTCTTCCATGTCTTGCACACTTTCTTCTTTTCCTAGTAGCAGGACAGAAACATAAGGACAGGCATGCAACACTGAAATGCAAATTGCTCCTCTACACTTAGCAGAGAAGCAGTAGAAAGATCGAGACCCACAGATAACTCCTCCCAGACTCACTGGGCCACCCAGACTGGCTTCCTTTGAGCAACCTGGCCTATCACCACCACCAAAAGGGCTTTTCAGTACCAGCTGATGGCAGGAGCTGTTGGGAAATCAGCACTGGGGGACAAGCCCAGCCATAGGAAGGGGAAAATTTGAGACATGGAAAGGGACAGTGAAAAATGAGTGGAAAGAAGGAAGGATGGAGAAGAGAAGGGTGAGGGAAAGGCGAGGATTTCAGGTGCCCACATACCCTTCCTGGCACCAGGGGCAGCAGCCTGCATGCAGGGCTCTGGCCTGTGCTCCATTTCCAATTTGGCTTGTTTGAGAGCATAAACCTCCCTCCAGTCTGGGCGCCAATAAAAGAGGCAGCTCTGCAGAGTCTGCACTCCGCTGTGGCAAGCTGCCGACTTTCATTTCTTTTTACTACTGACTTTGTGTGTCTCTCACCCCTTTCTCCCATTCTGGGGACTTTATGGACTGAGACACAGCATCCACCTTCCCCAGAGCAGGGGTTGGCTCCCTCGAATTCCAGGAAATTTCCAAGGTTGTCAGCAGTCATCATTGTTTGCACCACTCAGCCCAGTGCACACAGAGGGCTGTGCCCCACCAGCACTGTCATCCTGTGAAGCTCAAATCCCTATCACAGACCTGCATGGCACTTCTCTATCAGAGCCCCTCCTTCTCCTTCCAGAAGGGCATCTACACATCCACATTGCCCATCCCAGCTGCAAGGAGGCACCAAGATGCCAGGGCATCTTGTTCAGCCCTGCTGGGTGTCCAGGGTGTGCAGCTCCACACAGCCAAGGACAGTGGTGCACCACTGTCCATGTCCCACCAGCATCACACAAATCAGCTCCCCATCCAGAACTTGTCCAAAGTCTGGATGGGCACCACTGCCTTCTCTGGCTGCTGTGCAGTCTGGTCCTTGCTTCCATGCCTCAGTGGAGGTGCCCACTGCTCACCTCTCCTCACAGGGACATGATCGAGGAGGAAGGCCTGTGTACGTGTGAGAGACACTGTTACCTCACACGCTGATGACTCTGCAAACTGATTAATCAATTAAAATGTTTCAAAGAGGAGAAGAACAAATGACAAAGAACAAATGAAAGTGAAGCACAGCCAGGAACAAACCTGGCTGGAAAACAGTACCTTACACACAACTCACCACAGTAGTTCTGCGTGCCAAACTTTCAGGCAAAAAGCCAGCCATCCCTCTGAACAGAAGTTCTGGCCTGAGAAATGTGGGTTTTTAAAAAAAAGGTGTCCTTTTTTCTAGCACTTTACACCATTCTTTTCATAGAAGGTCCAGTCCCTCCCTGTCTCTGAACAAGCACTCATTTTCTCAGAAATGTCCATGGAAGGACCATTTCCCAGACACAGGCTTGTACCTTCATGCTCATCTTGTACCTTTCCTGCCCCAAAGTCTCACTTTGCGCCGTCCAGCCCAACACAGGGAAGCAGGTTCCAGAAAAAAGACCCAGGATATTGAGAAACATGTGATTTGGGTTTACCTTGTACCAAACAAGTGGCCTACTGACAACCCTCCATATCCACCAACGTTGGTGTTTTTGATGTCCCAAATGCATCTGGGCTGTCACAGACAGCTCCAAAGCAGAACAGGAGGCAAAAAGATGGGGTTCTTTTCTCATACAAGTTGCAAATTCTGAAGTTAACTTTAAGTAGCTTTGCAAATCTTGGCCTCCAGCACCCCTGCTGGCTGCTCCCTCCTCTACTCAGCAGCACACACGTGGACATACGATTTCTGACACACGTGTCCATGATTATTGCACATTTCACTATGCCCCTATGCATATTTTGTAAGACACACTCCAACATGTACATGACCAAATTCCCAAGCTGTTGGGGGTGTTCCAGTCTGATTTTGCCATGCTTGTGGCAGTTCAGGAACACTTGTGAAGATGCTCCATGGTTATTCTGTGTATGAACATATATGAGTTGGCTTTTGTCTATGATATCATGCATTTGGGCCCCAACCCACACATATCTTATGGAAAAATCACAGACAAATTTTGATATTTATTTTGTCCCATCTATGCCTCTACTGTTTGTGTATGTGAAAGCATTTTATGAAATCATAAGCCATATCCCATAATATCTGCTTCACATAGAGTTGGTTTGTGATTAGGGTGGTTCTTTTTATTTTATTTTTTGCATGGATACCAGTGAGTACGTGAACAGCAGAAGAGGAAGAGAGATCACACTGGGAAACCAAATATCTTGGTATTTGTATTTGTGTTTCTTCTTCATGAGTCTTTCTTTGCCTCAAGGAGCCACTTATGGGGCTGAAATACTGCAAGATCTGGTCTTCTTGTAGTATTCCTACCATCCAGGGAGTGAAACACCCTGAGCAGAACAGATCTTACATTATTTCAGCTTCACAGAGTGCTCCCTGAGGCACCAGCAAGAAACATAAGCACAGCTACAAAAGCACAGAAAATGCTTGAAACACAGATGCAAGTGCTCAATTCCAGGAGTTCCTTCCTCAGAGTTACAAGTGGCCAGAGGCTTTGCCCACCCTGGCTGAGGCATGCTGCACTGCTCGGGTAGGTGTCCTGCAAGAGTCTGCTTTGAGTCTGGGTGACAGTGGTGAGCCCAATCCAAACTGCAGGAACAGGACTGTGTGAGTGTTTGCAAGTTCATGGTCCATGACTGGAAGCAATCACTCTTCCAGGGTGCACCAGAGAGCTGGGGACAAGGTCCCTGTCATTTACATGCTGCTCTTTCAGCATCACCTGGATCCAGGAGGGAGCTGCGGTTCGGAGCCATCACACACACATCAAAACCAGCTCATGACATCTGTCTGTGCCACCCTTGGGCCCTGAGGGCTCCAAGGTGGCTGGTGCACACCTTAGTTGGAGGGTGCCCTCTCTGATACCACACAGCAGAGTCCTGCACTGCCAGCCTGAACCTAGACCTCAGGGAGGCAAAGGGGAGCTCTAGATTTGTGCTGACAGTCTTTAGTGCAGGCCTGCTCATGGCTGGGTGATGGAGCATATGCTTCTTGCAAGCCAAGGATGAATTCATCTTTTCTCTGTTACATGTCCAAAACACTTCCATGTTCCTCCATAAAAACCTTTCAAATATGTTACAGATAGACATTCACAGAAAAACTCTGGCAGCAAACCAAGAATACAGACACAGCTCCCAGAAATCTGCACATTTCAGACAGCAATGCCTGCACTGGTGGGCACGAGGGCTGCAGCCTCTCCCCTCCTTCCATCAGCATCACTGATTGCAGTTTGCCAAATGATGTGATTGAGACCATACACGTACATGGCAGTTCCTTTCCCTACATGAGTGGCTCTGGAAATCAGTGTAGACAAACCTGCTGTGTTTGACCCTATTTTTGGGAGATGGTTCAGAACTTTGCCTATTCTACAATAACTAGACACTTTTCAATAGACATAAATATTTTCCAAGTAACATCCTCTGCCTTGTCATAATGTTGGGGAAAATGTTCCATTACCCCCTAGAATTGCTGATCTCTGGAAATGGATAGAAAAGTAGAAATTCCAGCTTACAGGAAATTCTGTTATTTCTACATTTATTTTCATCATGAAGTGAAATGAAAAATGAAATGGACAGAATGGGGCAGAACAGAATGTTAATTCTGAAGGAAATTCAATGCAGAGGCATGAAAATAATGTTAAAGTTTCTGTTTTGATAGCATTGAAAAAGCAAAATAGCTTATAAATATAATGAGAAAAGCAAAACCAAATAATCCATTGCATTTTGGGTCAGTTCAAACTTCTGCCAAGAATTCCAGTCAACATTTAACATTTCCAAAAATGGTTCAATTTGGAGGATTCTGCATTTACCAATGGAATACTGGTTCATCAAAATTCTTTTTTGATCAGCTCTCTTGATTATACTATGCTACTAAAGAGGAATGTTTTCTGCTGCAACCATTTTTTTTCTAGCTGCAGGCATGTAATTTACACTTATATTTCAACTGACTAATACCACATTAAGCATCCTCTTCAAACTGGACTTTCATTATCGGAGATTACATAACAACAAAAGAAAGCAGCTGTAATGGACAAAAACCTGGGGTGTGTGGTGGGGGAGCCTGTGATGCTGTGCCCTGCAGGAGGCCTGTGCTGTGCAGCCTGGGGGGCCCCACAGGTGTCCCCACAATGCTGCAGCACCACTGTGTCACACACCCCATGGCAGAGCAGCCTGTGCCCCATGAGCCCCACACTGGGCTAAGCCTGGAGAACAAACCACTCTTCCTTGTGTTTGAATCAGCTAGAGTCAAATGGAAAAGCCATTAAGCTCTGGCACTCTGGTCTTTCTCTTTTTCCCAAATTATTTTGTCTTTCCTTTTTATTGGTTTTTTGCTTTTCTTTCTCTCTTCCTCCTTCAAACTCTCTTCTTCTTCTTTCTTCCCCATGATTATGGCTCTTTTCCCTTAGAATGTCATGGCAGACGTTGCCCTGTCTTCAGGGCTTCATGCTTGCACTTCTTTGGGCTGAGTGATTTTGCATCCTCCCCAGCTAATCAGTCATCCCTTCCCCAAAAGCAGGCTTGTTCCTTCCAAGATCTGGCTTTGGAAATTCCAAATTTCCCCTTCCAGAGGCTCTGGGCTTCAGCACTTCAGCAGGGACGTCATCCTAAACCCGCCCTTTGAGTGACACAGAGGGCAGCACCAGCCAGAAGCTCTCCCCACCCAGACACCCTATTCACACAGCATTTCATCAGAAATAAAAAAGACAAGTTAATCTGTTTGGGCTGAAATCGAAGGAAACAATGGGGGTAAAAAAATGGATGGAGAAATGATATTTCTCTCCTCTGGCAAAGGGGCACGTTGGGGGTGGGGAGGAGTGGGGGGGGTGGGTAGAGGGAAGGAAGGTTGCTTTATTTTATTGATTTAAAAAAAAAACACACACATATCCCACAGGCGCCAAAAAGCACAGGGCAATGATTAATGTCCCCTCAGAAAAAGAAATTATATAGAATAAATTAAACTACTGTGGCAGCAAATTGAAAAATAAGGATGTAAATGAGGTTTGAATACTTAATATCTGAGAAGGGGAAGCGAGTCCCGGGCACGGAAAGAATGGTGAGAAATTGTCAGCGACCCAGGGGAGGGCAGTCCCTTCCCCCAGCCCAGCAGCCCCTCTGCTCTGGGCAGGAGGCCAGCACTGGGAGCCAGCACTGGGAGCAGAGCAGGGTGGGCTCACACCTGGAGATGGAGCCAGCCACACTCAAGCCTGGGATTGCCCCACCAGCACAGCCTTGCACGAACATTTTCGCACCACACAAAGAACAAAATTTGGCCCAGCTACTTCAGGCAGCCTCATAAGCAGCATTTCATGGTGCAGGTCATTCAAGGGAAAGCTAGGGAGCTGCAGGCATTTGCCTGCATTTGCTGCATGGCATGCAGCCTTTTCCCTGAGGAAGTGTGAATTGACATCTCCTTGGCATCCAGGTCACCTCCAGGACAGCGGGGCAGTACATGCCCCTGTGCATTGTGGACAGAGATTTTCGCTCCAAAATGCACAAATTTAGTCTGTCCTGGATGCTCACATGAGCAGCAGCCTGGTTAAAAGCTGGAGCACACAGACCTCCTGCTGTGATAAACCAGCCAACATCAGGAAAGGTCAGCATGTGCCAGGACTAAGGAAGGGAAACCACATGAGGCAAGTGACAGAAAAGCCATGGCAGACATACTATCCTCACACTGGCCTTGTTTGTATGTAAAACCACTGGCCGCAGCCCTTATTCCCAGGGCTCCTTCAGCTCAGCTCGGCCAGGATGTGAGGGTGACCACATTCACATTTGGATGCAGAGCTGCAGCAGCTCTATCACACCTGCTAGCTGTCAGCTTGCATGTCACCCAGTGTGTGGTG
This sequence comes from Molothrus ater, assembly GCF_012460135.2. Lineage (NCBI taxonomy): Eukaryota > Metazoa > Chordata > Aves > Passeriformes > Icteridae > Molothrus > Molothrus ater. The sequence continues at coordinate 7,651,778 of NC_050485.2, read as the reverse complement.
TGGTCCCCCTGGATGACACAATAGCAATTCTGCAGAAATCAAATTTTGGCTCCCATCTCTGGCAACGATTCCTTAGGTTACCACTGTGATGTCACTTCTTCTTTCACTGCCCTGACCCTAGTGCTGGGACAATATGGTGCAGTGAGACCTGGAAAGCATGGAGGAGACTCATGTTCACGTACTGGGGCTGTGGAGCTGGTGCTAAGTGCTGGGACTGACAAAGGATCTTACAAGAAACCTGTCCTGCTGCTGTGTCCTGCCATATGCAGCTGGCCCTTGAGCCTGTTTTCCGTATTACAGGTGCAGGTGGAAGATCCTGACTGGGGATTAAACACGTTAACATCAAAACAAAACACAAAGCACAAAAATCCTGCCTTGGAGCTCATATCTAGGAGCTCACCAGGCAGCAAGTGTTCAAGGAAATGTTGCTGATATTAAAGACAGAGAAGCTATATAGTGGGGTTTTGGGGATACCTTACCTACACTAGCGCTGAAATCCGGGAATACCAGAACCTGCTGTGATCCTGCTTCAGGCTAAAGGCTGTATTTTTGTCCTTTTGGCAAAGATGAGAGAGAAAACCTGGTTACTCACAAAAATGGGAAGGAAGAACACTGCCACTCTTGTCCCACTGGAACTGAGCACAGGAGAGTGGCTCAGCCCAGGAGTCACCAGTACGGGAGTCCTGCAGAGCCAGGTGCAGCTTCTGCTCCTGGGAGCTTGCTCCTGATCTGGGGTCAGGAGCAGATCTGACTGCAGGAAGGACTTGTCAAACAGCAGAGAGGCAAAATGACACAGGGGCAGAGTACAGGGGTAGCAGCCCAATGGGGGCGTCTGAGTTTGGGCTGAGGGCTGTGACAGAACAGAGCACCTTCACCTGCTATTTCAGCTTAACCTCAGGCAGAGTCATTCATCTGACCCGATGGGAAATTAATATTCCCCAAATTGCCAGAAAGCTGCTCACTCTGGCTTATTTTCTTTCCATCTGGCTGTGGTGGAGGAGAGCCCGTCCTCAGCTTGCTGCTCAGCTGGCTCTTTCTTTTTTATCTCTTGTCTCTCCATCTCTCATTCAGCCCCCTCTATCTCTGCATCTCCTCTCTGCTTCCCTCTGCCAGTGCGGGTAAGTGTGCATGCGCGCGTGTGTGTGCGCGTGTCCCTCTCGCTTCCCTTCTGTCTTTTTTGTTCATATATATTTAGTATTTATTTACAAGCTTGATTTTTTTCCCTCTGAGTGAAGCCAGGCATGCACAGAAATCCTTAAGATGCTATAAAGCCGCTGAGGTATAAAATGGAAAGTGCTTAGCCTGCCTGTACAGAAATATCTCACTGCGCTGCACTGGAAGCCACCGAAGCTGGGCACTGTAAATCTCACAGAGTTTAGCTTGTTTGTTTACACCATGACGACGATCTAAAGAGAAAATGAGAGACAGTGAGAGGGAGAAGCTCTCGGTTCCCCTGTCAGGCCACAGCAAATATCCCCAAACCATTTACTGGACCTCATGAGCAGGATCCCAGGCTGGCAGGGCCTTCCCTGCCCATCTGCAGAGACTGATCTACAGTGGGAGGGGGAGAGGTGGCCTCTCTGATCTTGTCCTTCTGAGGACATGGGCAAGGCAGTGTCATTTCCCAAGGCCATCCTAAGAGAGACATTATGAGGATATCCTACTCCCAGGACACAGTGGACTTTCTTGCTTCTTACTTGGTCTTTTTGACTGTCCAGCGTTGGCCTAAGCGGCCTTCTGAAACCACCATGAACCAGATACCAGTTCCACCAAAGGTCTTCCTAAAGACTTAGAAATGATCCTTGCTAGAAGCAAGGGGCCACAGAAAAGCTGAACTTGGAGGAAATAGGCTCAAATTTGGACTCCTTTATTACCTTGCACAAATCAAGGTCCCTCTTCAAAAACCTGTCATACCTGTGTTCCTGAAGCATTTCCCCACCACTTATCTTCCTATCCGGCCCATCTCTATGACAGGGCTCAGGTGAGGACTCCATGCACTAACCTCTGGTAGGACCTGGCCTTGCTCCCACTGCCTCCAGGCTGGTCCAGGCATGATTCTGTGGTACAGCAGTTTCTCAGCACACACCAGGATGGGCCCCAGCATTTGGTGCTGCCCCACAGAGTGACCCACCCACTCTTCTCCCAGGTCGCTGCTCTGGTAGGGAGACTGCCAGAGCCGGGTCAGATCTGCATTCTGCCCCTTCAGACAGGAGCTGTGCAGAGCACTGGAGAGCAAAGAGCAGGAAACCCCTGTTTCACAGGGCCCCACTCAGATCGTGGAGGCCAGCCTTTGGAGCAGCCAAACTTCTTCATGTGTCAGACACAGTGGTCTCCATCTGAGCAAAAGATGGAGCCACAGTAGCATAGAGGAGATTTGAAAAGGAAAGGAGAAAGAAAGGAAACACAAAACAGACTAAAACAGAAATTATAGGTGTTATATATATATAGTGCAGTAGCATAAAGACACTGTGGAAAACATGACAGTCTGCAATGATGGCACCGTAAAAACATCTCTTGTTTAAAAAACCACCAGGCTGCTACATACTTGCTCTCACATCACATGTGGGGAATTCAGCCTGCAATGTTGATGTGACCTGACCCAAACCACACAGGGAGTTTGCTGTGGATCTGCGAGCTGAACTCAGGTCTCCTATGTCCTAGACATCAGCTTCTTTCTAACATGAAGAAACAAAAGCCTAGGACACAGAAAAAAATAAAATTATCGGAGATTGTCTCAGGCATCCATGGGAAGAGAGACTAGGAAGGAAGGAAGGAATCCTACCCTCTCTATGAGTATCTGCATTCTGCTGAGGGTGCCAGGTCTTCCAGGCTGCCTCCCAGCCTTCTGCCAGCTTCAGTACCTCAAGGCATGTCCATGGAAATTCTTGCTGTGCTGTGAGTCTGCAGAGATGAGCTCTGTCCACATACAGAGGTGGAAGAGAAAGTGGGAGCTCTCTCAGTGCCTGCTTGGCACATTGGCAGGTTTGCACCTCTTTCCACGAGCATCCATCGGAAAGATAACTCCATCCATCCTCTTCCCAAAAAACCCTGCAAGCATGAAATCTAGAGATGAACAGTCGCAGGTGGTTGTTGACCCAAGCTCTTTTGTACCCTGTTATTCCTAAAAGCTGCTATGCTTCCCAGGCAAGGGGAGGAGAAATTGGAGGAAAGTGTAGAAGTCATCGCTTGGGGTGCCAGCCTACCACTGAGGCGTGCAAAGAGGGTGCAAGAGTGCTCCCTGCAGGAAGATGACTCATTCATGGTCTTATGTTGGTCCAGAGCCACATGATCTTTTTGCTACTGGGTGCCAGAGAATAGGATCTTGAAGTCCTTGCTTGCAAAGTATATTTGCACTGAGGCGCCTTTTTGGCATTTTTTATTATTGATATGATTATTTTTAAAATATCAATATACTAAATTATGTAATTTTTGTAAGACCTATAGAAAAACAGTAACTTTGTGCATCCCAATACAACCCCCCTCCTATGGATTCATGCACGTTGGAAAGAACTTCTCACCACTGCAAGTGGAGAAACTGAGTCCTGCCACAAAGATAAAGACCTCACACACAGTAAGGCTGGATTAGCCTTGAAATCTGTCCTCCATGATCTTTTGCTGAAATCCTTCCTCTGTGTTTGTTTTTCTGTTCCTTCCCAAATGGCTTCCTGGCCTCTTCTTTAAGGGGGCATACCAGGGCCCAGAGTAGGGGTCTCCACAGCGCTCGGAACAGACCCCCAGACAGCTGCAGTGAAAGGGATGCTGCAATCCTAAATGCCCTGTGCGCTCTACATATTGTGGAAAAAGCTGTTGCATTCATCAATGTCAGATGCAGAGTTTGAATAAATTTGAATGCACTCAAGCGTGTTCCCTGCAGTTTTTTATAATATCACTTTCCAGTTTGAATATTTCACTTACTTTTTTTCAAATTTCTTTTTATCCACCAGCTTCTCCTCCTTTTCATCCTCTCCTCCCTTCCTCTCCTCCTTCCACTCTTACCCCCCTCTCCAGGTTTTTACATTTGCAACCCAAGCAATTGGACAAGGAAGCCATGCTGCAAGCTTTCCTCTCAGCAGTGCCCTGGAAAAGGCAGTCACTTCTCACACTGTACCCGTGGCTTCCCAGCTGTTGGCCAGTTTGAACACCTTCCTGTGGCAGAACAACATCCTGTGGGACACTTTGGCCACAAGAAACAATTAGTTTGCAAGGTATCAGTGCAGGAACGGTTTGTAAGGGTCTCACAGGTGGTTCTTGGTCGTCTTGTTCCACTGGATGAGCTCTGTGAGGCTCTGGCTGTGGAAAGGGGACAACGTGGTCAAACAGTGTCATGAGCCATCAAAAGGGTCCCAGCCATTCCTGTGTCCTGAAGGCCAGAAGTAGTCACTGAAAAGCAGCAGATCTGCAACTGATCTCCTCCTGGCATTGCATGGTGGTGTCCTAAAGTTGCCCCAAAGCAAACAAGGTGAACTCAATTAATGCTTTCCTTCCTCCTTTTTGCACCAGCCTAGAGTAACCTATCAGCCCCTTTTGTCTCCCACACTTCAGTTTGTCCTCTCTGTAATAAGAACCATTTTTGTGTTCACACACCACCGCGTGAGGCAAAGTAAACAAACCTACCAAAAGGTTACCTACACTCTTGACCAGCCAAAGAAAAGGGGCTGCTATTCGTAACCCTGCTTTTGGGCTATGTTTCCATGACTTCTGTACAAGTAGGAGGGGACAAAGAAGAGAAATGCCACTCACCATTCTGACCAGGAGGCAGATCCAAGATGGCCAGCCCTGGCCCAGGACTGTGTGTCCTTAGGGCAGGGGGTTGAGGTACTGGGGACGGGGAGGGAGAAAGGGCTGACAGCACCATAGAATGAATGGATTCTACTGCTTGTATTGAGAATTCACTGCTCTCCCTTTTAGTGAAAACTCTATGATCTTGTGACTAACCACTTTCCCCTTTCACTGTTTTTGATTTATATCCCATTACTTCGCCTGTTTGTGCCTTGCAGACATGAATTTTTTCCCTGACATCTCCTATGCAGCAGCCACGTCAAAACCTTTGATAAAATAATAGTGGTAAGACGCTCACATGGCTGTTTTTATGTTTCCAGGGATATAGACATCAATTAAAACTCTTCATACGATCTGATCCGTCGTTATTAAAGGCATTAATACTGGCACGCCCCTCAGATTAGGGGCTGCTCACCAGGCGATGGAGGAAAGCAGGGAACATTGTCTGCATGCATCCCCTCTGCTCAGCTCCCAGAGGAACCTCGCTGGAGGGCGATCAGCACAGGCTGCCGAGGGCACCAGTGCCTGCACTGAGCTGGCTGGGGGTGGGACAGGGCAGAGGCATCCATCCCATGTGCCACCAAAGCACGGCACTGCCCTCCCACTGCACCACACCACCTTGGAGGACTGACCCCCTCCCACACTGAAGGGGTCTGAGCTCCCCAGGGCATGGCCACAGAGGAGACTTGAGGCTGCAGCCAAGGGGTGCTTAGTGCTGAGCATTCACTTAAGAAAAGGCAACCTTCAACAATATAGGTAAAATGGGAAGGGAGAGTTGAAGCACTGAAAGAACATGTGATTTTTTTCCATGGCAACTCATAGAGCATTTCCTTGTCAAAGATGGCCAAAAGTTATCAAATACAAGAAACATCTCATAAGCAAGGGGAAACTGAGGCTGCATGGAGTATATTATTAAATATGCCGATGCTGGTACCTAAATGAAGGAAGAAATGGGCACTGTAGAGGTCAGTCTTTGAAAAAATGTCAGTGTCATCACCCAGCATTTCACTTGCTGAGGCAAACCAGAAGGTCTGAATTATAGCTTCCTGCAGTTCTGTCCTGACCCATGTGTGTCCAGCTTTTCTCATTCAACACAGCCCAAAGCAATTCCTGCTGGAGCTGGAAACATTTGGTGTCCCCATCTAACCTTCTCACTGTGCCTGCCACGGGGGGAAATCTGGATTTGCAGTGAACAGTTTCAGATGCAGGACCTTTCCCTTTTCCTCCCAACATCTCCACTATTCAGAATTTGTGTTCCCTCCTTGTTAAAACTTTTACAATACAGCCAAAGACTCCCTTTGGTGATGAAGCCTTCCACAGTGCTGTTAGAAGACTCTATAACCACAGCACTCTCTGTGTTGGGACATCTTCCCTCCATGTGGATTTCCAAATCCTCATTCAGTAAAGCAAGAAGGTGTAGGAAATCCTCCTTAATGCATGGTGGCTTACAGGCTACTGCTCTCTATGCTGTATTTACATGATTTAACTTTTTTTAATCCCCTTCTCTTTTTATCATCACCTCCTTTCCATCCTTGTCCATCAGAAGGAGAAAACTGGTCCTTCTCTTGTCATCTCCTGTAAGAAAAGACAGTCAATGCTCAGGTCATGGCCACAGAGTAGCTGCTCCCACTCACAGCATTCTTCCTTCCGCCTTCCAGAGAGCCAGGCAAAAGTGGTCAAGAGATGAGGAAGAAAGGTGGGGACAATATCTTAGGAGACAGCCTCCACCAGCAGTGACAACCCCTCCACAGAGGTGCCAAAGCTTTGAGATACACCAGGGCTCAGCAACACTGTGGACTCTTAGATGAGATGGCTTTTCTCTCACCCTGCCCTGGCATGGGAGGCTACCAGTGCACCAGGCACTTCCTTAATAGCTCACCAAGCATGATAAAGATGGGGAAAGCTGCCTGGAGTATTGCTTCCCCCAGTTTTGCCCTGGGATGGGAAAGATGTCCATGGGAGGAAAAGCTCCCCTCTGTCATCCAAAAGAAACTCAGGCAATTACCTACTTGCCAGGCACCTTGGCACATCCCAGTGCAGCCAGCCCCTGCCCCACCAGTTTGTGCTGTGGGCCTGCAGTTGAGAAGAAATGAAAACCACCCCCCAACACAAGAGAGAGCAGGCAGCAGGGGAGCAAGGTGTGTGTGCATCCTCCATTTTGGTGTCTCTTTTTAAGCACTGGCTTTCCATTGCCCCAGGGGAGCTGAGGGGAAGCGTGTGTCTCTCAGGCACACAGCAGCCCTGACTGGGTAACGGTGCAGAACGTAAAGTGTTGTCTATTAGGTAGGAGACTGGTTAATACAAAGAGTTGTTGGTAATAACAATGTCCTTTCAGCAGTGACAGAGACAAAGTACCTGCATGTGGCGTGTACCACTGCGTGCAGCGACTGATGGTCACAGGGAAGCTTTGGAGATCATTTGAATTTCACATCCAGGGAGAGTCGGCCTATCATTAAAAAACCCTAATTTCAGTGTCAGGTGGAGTTCCAGGTAATCGATCATGGTGTCAGCTGGCACAGGCTCTCCCTGCCTCCTTGCCTTGCCTCCAAGTCAGCCTTGTTTTTTTCCAATTAAACTTGTTGCTGGGATCCAGAGGGAAGCGCAGGAGCACAGGAAAGGCAGACCACACATCCCCCCTCATTACTGGTGAGGTGGGGCTGATGGGGCCAGGAAGGTAGGGCTGAGGCTGGTGTGGAATGACTACAGCTGGGGGGTAAGGAAAGGGGATGCCCAGAAAACAATCTTTGCTACAGCAGGGAGGGAATCTCAAAACATCACTGCATCTTGGGGAAGGCATTGCATTAGACCCTCCATGCATATGGATACTGCCATGCTCCTACAGCCTCCAACACCATCTCTGCCGCTATCAGTCTTTCAAACCACCTGAGCCCCTGTGAGTCTCATCCTGCACTCATTGTTCATGGCTCTTCATCCCACACACTTCCTCCCTCCTCCTCACACAGGCATGTCTGGCACCTCCAGCCCTTCTCAGCCATCACCAGACAGCTCTCCAGCATCCACCCCTTGCTCTCCTGAGTCAGATTCTCTTTAATGGATAGTGTAAGGATCCAGGCTGCTCTCTACAGCATCAGTTACCAGGGCAACATTTTGGCAAGAGAATATTTTGGTTACAAAACAACCTTCCTCTTCCCTCAAAGGTCAAATCTGCATGAAGAATTGCCATCAGTAGAAATGTACTCTGTTTTCCAGCATATTTAACCCCAGTTTTAAAACTCCTATCTGTAACCTAAGTTGACTGAAGAGGCTTCATACTTCTATGAAAAATACTTCTAAAAGGAGAAAAATACTTCTAAAATAATGTCAATGAAAACACGCTTTAGAAAGCTGAAGGAATCTATTAGAAAAAGAGCTTTTAATTTCTACACACATTCTTCAGGAAATCCCATTGCAACGCTACTATACAGAAATTATATTGAAACTGGAATACTTCTACAACATTTTCTCAACGCTTGCCCTAGTTCTGCTTGCAGCTGTGACTGTTTTGTAAGGTTTAGGTGCAGTAATAGAGTCACTATTGCTGTTTTTACCTACAGATCAGAAATATCAGGCCTAAGCACGATCAAGACTATGTCCCATACACCTAGTAAAAGACAGCCATTAAACCAAAATAGCTGAAAACCAACAGGACCAGGCTTATCCTCTGAACTGAGAGGCAGGGCATGGACTTACAGGGAGAATTAGATGTCTTGTTTTATGCAGGACTGAGGTGCATAACCCCAACAGGATGGCTCAGAAGAAAGGGGCTGCAATAGGGTAAGAGATGAGGAACGTGGGATTTGGGGCACAATTGCCCTGATGGACTTCCTGTGCCCAGGGCTTTCATGCTCAAGTGATTTCTAAAGCCACAACAAAGCAGAGGGAGGTGGCTCTGAAGGTCAGTGTGGGGTGAGCCACGTCTCATGGCCAGAGATCAGCAGGGACCAGCTGAATGGGTCATTCAGGGTTGACCACTGGTGTTTGCAGTGTGAATTGGAGGGAAAACATAACCTGACCTTGACTGTGGGTGCAGGCAGAACTGAAAAGCAAGCCTTGAGGAAGTCATAGGTGGAATGGTGCAGGCAATCAGGTAAATTGTCTGTTTCTGTGGTGTGAGGACATTGCCCATCTTCACCCAGCCCCCTCTGACTTGTCTGGGCATCCACATGAGAGGGAAAGGTCAAACAGGTCTAACTGCAGCATTGCAGAAATGAGATCTTCTTTTCCAAGAGAGAAACTGGGCAGTGGGAAAGACATTGCTGTAACGCTTAACCATAAAGCTGGGCAGGGAGCCCAAACACAGAAAGTTGAGGTTAACACCATTCACTGTTGGAACAAAGGTCATTGTGGATTGGGAACATTCAGCCAAGACTGGAATTCTCTCAAGCGTAGCAATTGGCCATCCCGTTTATGCCAGTGCTGCAGAGGGACAGTGCACCCAGGGCTGGAGGAGAGTTTGCTAAGCTGCAGCTGCAACCTGGAAAAGAACCCAGGGAAGAGCCTGGCCTTCCTTCTTCCTGACAGGGATTGCTGGGCACAGGGCCACATGTGAGCAGCAGAGACCTTCTTGGTGCTCTTCACAGCTGGATATGTGGCTAAGGCTTTCCTCCCAGGCACCCAGTCCTGCCAGGACTTGGGGCCGCTCTTGAGCTCAAGGGATACTGATCAGGAACAGGTCTCCTGCAGCTGACAGTTTTGCCTAGATGGTGACAGTAGCTGCAGTGCCCATGTTGAGACACTTCTAAATTCTCAGCCTGGTTAGCCAGATGCTATTTATAACTCAGTGGTTGCAGAAGGCCTTTAGTGCTGAGTCTGGGCTCACTGCACTGGATCCTAGTAATTGTCCCAGACAAAATGTGAGCACAAAAACTACTATTTCATTTTTGCAGATGAAAGAGACATGAGGAGAACCATGGCCTGGTTCCTGTCTGTAAGATGTGCTAGTCACTTCTTGCCACTTCTGACTGTGCTGATCTGCAGTTGGAGAAGTTTGTTTCTCCTCCGCTGTGGGGTAGAGGGAGCCCTGGCCTGAACTTGGCCAGGTAAGCGTGACAGTCCCAGGCCTGCTCTTCTCTGAGATTTGATCCTGGCTTGTCAGAACAATTGGCAGCTGCTGTGGCTCTGCAGGGGTCTGAAGCCACTTGGATCAACATGATGCCCAGAGGAGAGGAGAAACCAATTGCCTTTGCTTCAAGGACACTAAGCAAAGCATAAAGAAACTATGTGCAAACTGAATGGGAGGCATTAGGATATATCTTTGGACAGAGCACAGGCTCCATCAGCAGTCATACTGACTAAGACTGATACATCTGATTTCTCCCTCTCCATCTCCCTCCACCCCTCAGGTGGCTCTCCTGGCTGTCAGCTGAAGGGAAAGAACCATCCCCAATGTCTCAGAGAAGAGCTGGCAATGGCCATGGCTTGTTGAGGTTATCTCTGCAATGCAGGTCCCTGAAGGATAAACCTCAGTGTCTGGGCTGAGGCACCTGGTTTTGTGTCCTCAGTGGAGGGTGGGCTCAGAGCTATGGCAGTGCAGTGTTCCCTAGCCAGGTACACACTGAGGTATGAAACCTCACTCATCTCCCCACTCCTGCACGGATTCCTGAGATCACACAGAGATGCAAACTAGGCTCAAGGATTGGGGACTGGAAGGGGGACACTTACGGTCTGAGGCTGGTTGGCAGCTCAGATGGTGATTGTCTGTGGGACCTGGACTGAAGCACCTCATCTTTGGGCTTTGGTTCCCTCCCTCTTCACTGTGTATATGGTCCACCAGTTCAATTTGCCCTCATGATCTCCTTAGCACTGGGAATGGCTGTCCCTGTAGCATTGCACAACATCCCAGTTCAGTCCATTTGCTCTGTCAGGAGCTACTGCAGTGGAAACAGCAAAGCTGGAATGTGTAATAATGCAGAATGGGAGACGGTGAGGCCAGAGCTGACATTCTCAACTTCTAAACTTATGGTAACAGTGACAAATCTCTCATCATTTGTTCCTCCCTTGCCTGGCACTTTTGCTTCTCTTTAAACAGAGTTTATCATGGTGCAATGGGCTTTTTTCCAAGTTAATGTCTGTCGGCTCCAATTTGTTCAAATGACCTTTGTAGGCTCAGGGGAATTTTAAAAATAAATAAAGAAGGGCTTGCTGGAGTGATTAGGGAGGGCTTCACCTGACAGCCAATGATAGAGGCACCTCAGAGTCTGCAAGCACCACATTGTCCCAGGACCATGTGGGACAGGGACAATGTGGGGAAATGGGGAAATGGGCTGGTTAGGGAAAAGTCTTTGGAGCTCCAGGGATGTCTGCATTTTGGAAGGGAGGACAGAGCTGAGCCATAGACACAGGGCTGCTGCTGGTGGGAAAGGGAGCCATGCAGCACTCTCTGAGTCCCCAGAGCAGGCACTTCACTGGGGTGTGGGTTCATGTGATAGACCCCAAAGAACCCACAAAGGGTACAGTGCTCTTATCTTTGCTTCTCTCCCAGAAAGACCTTCTCCAATAATCTCTTTTGAGCTCTCTTGCTTGAACCCAGAAATCAGGTCTCCTTATCTGGGTTGGTTAGGTTGAGGTTGGTCCTAGGGAATGACCAACTTCATGCTCTGCCTTTACAGGGAGCTGGATACAATCATCTGTCTCAGCTTTGTCTTCTGGAAAGGCTAAGGCCATTTTGCCAAAATTTACCTCAGCCAGAGTTGGCAAGCTAGGTGGGACTGTGCATGGATTAGAGTGTTCAGGAACAGTGAGGGGGGAAAATCAGCACTTCAATAAGTCTAAAAACATAAGAGAACAGGGAATGAAACAGTGAGAAGGTCAGAGAAATAGTCTAAAACAAATCTCCTGGCTTCAGCTAGTGGAGGCAGACTTTGCACAGTTATTCAACCTTCCCAAGCCAGCAAGAAGTACATCAAAATCTGTTTGGCCAAAACCTGAGAGGATGGGAACTCTGGAAGCATTTCACAGGGATGCCCCAACTGGAGCTGGACTGAAATTGCAGCAGGAGCCCAAGAAGATACAGTTAAATCTGTTCCTTCTGGCTTTGTCATTAGCAATGCTGGTAGTGTGGCACTAGCCAGAAGTCCTGTGCACACACAGGCTCACAGACAGCTGCATGGTGTAGTCATGACTCAAAAGACCTGCTCAAAGTGCTTGAAGGCACACAATGGCCATGCCTGCCTCAGCAAGAGCAACTTGGAGGTTTAGTTTATATTCCTGGACCTGACATTGTCACATTATGGAAACTCAGGCAAGTCAACATGCATTTGTTTATTTTTTCCCAGTGCTTTTGTACTGTGCTCAGCACAACAGGGGTCTTTGTTCTGAGGTGTGCTAGGAGGCAAATGGTAGTAGTAATAATAATAGTGGTGATGATAATAATGATAGTGATAACAATAGTGATAATACGGGCTGAGCTGTTTGGTATTCTTCATCTAAACAGTTCTATATCCAAAACCTGGGAAGAAAAAGAAAGTAGTCATTCAGAGTATCACAACATAAGAACAAGTAGAGTCAACTGAGATTTAAATTAGTGAGACCTGTTTATTGGATTTTCCTCTGATCCTTCTGCACCCTTTCCCATCCTGTGCTGGCAGTGCCTACAACAGCTCTCCCCACTCAGTTCTCCCTGGTTTCAGTTCCTGGCCCTTTCCTGTGTTACTGAGTGGGCTGTAAAGCAGGCTGCAGAAACCAGGAGGCCATCAAGAACAACTGAACATCCATCAGTTGACATTTGAGCATGAACAAAGCACATGATGCATAAAGATCCATTTGGCACAGTAAACATTACTCCATGAAGGCAGAGTTCAATGACAATCAAGGCTTAGAATTAGCACTCTGCCTTCCAGAATGGCACAAAAATCCAGGTCCTTGCAAGTTGTCTCCAATCCAGTCTTCCCTCCAGACCTCCCCTGAGTCAAAGCCTTGCACAACCCTGAGGATTATGGCTCCAGTGAAGATAAGGAGGATTCAGGCCAAATCTGTAGCTCAGTGTTCACAAGGGTTTGGGGGGGGGGGGGGGGGAGGGGGTGTATTCTTTTGTTTTAGGTAGGTCCATCAGAATACAAAATATTATTATTTCCTTCTTCATTCTCCTTAAGCTTGAAAGCTTAAGGCAAGGAGCACAGATCAGCTATAATTTCACACACACTGACACACCCACAACCCAAGGAGGGAGGCAAATAGTGGTATTTATTTTTGGAGCCAGGAACAGGGCAATGGAAGTGGGCTCCAGCACTTTGTGTCCAGATCCTCCTAAGATAAGAACCATAAACTGGGCCAAAATGAGGGAGTTATTGCTGTAGTGTCTTGCTGATCCAGGCAGAGGAGATGCCAGAGTGGGATTCTTCCACATCAGCAAGGTCCTGCAGTCACACCAGCCTCATGACAAGGCCCATCCTCCCAGTGCAGGCCGGATCAGTGGCACTTCTCCTGCCATGTGACAACCCCACACCTGGGACCAAGCATAATCAGAGCAGAGAGCCTTGGGGTCTCAGTAATCTTCTCCCTCACATGAACATGTTGGCTTAATGGCTGGACTGTACAGCTTGTGTGGTAGCATGGGATTTTTACTTAGTACATTCCTGCTTTACCAGAATTGCATTTTTAGGACTCAAAACTGAATATACTTGGAATGACAGCACATCACAGAATCATGGAACCATATAGGTGGGAAATATCTTTAAGATCATTGAGTCCAATGTTAAACCTAACACTGCTAAGTCCACTGCTAAACCATTTTCTAATTACATATATGCAAGTATATTTAATCTCTGCTGCTCTCCATTTGCAATCCTATATGCATTTTTGAGGTGTAAATGAAAGACTGACTTTACTGTCAGACATTCCAAGGTTGTTAACAAGACTATCAAAGGATTTGTAGATGAGTCCTTAGAAATAAGCTTTGACACTATCCACTTTCTCAGTGTTAAAAAAAAAAAAAAAAAAAAAAAAGTAGATGGAAGAAAAAGAAAAAAAGGTATTGCACTGCTGATTTGTTAAAGAGGGAACTGAACATAAAAACATACAGTGATGTCTGCCTGAGTCGCAGACAGCCTGGACTGTAGCTGAGAAAGGCACGAGCTGCGTACACCCATCTCAGTATGTCAGTTCTGAAACCTAAAGCTGACATTTTAGAAAGAACTACTCAAATGGCTTTCCTATCTGCAAATTTTTGCAGATGCCTGCAACTCTCTTAATTAGCCCCCAGTCCCAGGTCATTTTCTGCTTCTCTCAGGAGGCAAAACATTCAACTGTCTTTTCCTCAACAGCCAAACCAATCTGTATCTTTCATGTTACAGACATTTATGTTGCATTCAGAATGAGGCACCACCTCAAAGAGTAGGAATGGCACAGAATAAAGGCTTTACCATCAACTTCCCTAAGTTTAGGAATCTCGGAATGATTCTATTGTTCATGATTCTCTTCAGTTCATCTCTCCTGGTCCATAGATCATGCTGCAGTCCTGCCTGTGTGCCTCCTTTTCCTCAGTAGCAGGGGTCACACCATTGTGCAGTTCATCTCAAACTCCATACTGCAGCTATTTGATCAGGACTGAAAGCTGTGGTCTCACCAAGGGGAGGCACTGCGGACTGGGGACAAGGAGGAGAGATTACTGGGCATGTTCTGGTGAGCTTTGGAGTGGCTTTCAGCTTTTAAATGCTAGGACTCATAATGGGTTTGGTGGAGGTGTGTGTATTCTCTTTGGTTTTTTTGTTTTTTTCAACTAATAAGAACAGAGTTTAAAGCCAAAAGGATTGCAAACATTGCTGTGTGTCTTGTCATGTTCCCAGGTCCTTGTTTTTCTTGTGTTCTAGTAGCACAAATGAAATTAGATCAACTTGAGTCTGAAAAAATCCCTCCATGAGAGTGCCTACTGTCCTTAGTCTGAGAAGGCACATCCATCTTCAATCCCACCTTTCCACATCCAACCCTGTGTGTCACTGGTTCACCACCTCTGCCTCTGTCCCATATGAATCTATCTGAATGGATTTGTATCAGATGGATACATTTCCCACCCATCTCATTCCCACCCACACTTGTCCATCCATCCATCCTAGCCTAGCTGTCTGTCTGTGGGAGAACTGACCTTCCAGAGTGTTTAATCAGCACGGCAGAGATAGCAGCAAAATCCTCAACTCACGTGGAGCTCACTAGCTCTGAGAAGGTGCTCGTCTCCCAGGCAGCAGCTGGTGGGACACGTATGCTGAAAGTCCTCCTCAATCCTCCTCATCCCTGTTAGAAGGGGACAGCCCTGCAATGATGAGAGGGGGGCCAGAAGACAGCACCCCACAGCAGGGCTAGGAGTACACAGCAAGACAAACCTCTGTGCCAAGGGTTTTCTCCCTTTGTGCTTGCTCCCAGGGAGCCTATCTGGCAGAGCCAAGTCCAGTGCCCTCCCTCTTGTCACCCTTCCTTTCCCCAGCAGCAGCCCCCAGCCCGACAGAGAGACCAGGCTGGATGGAGAGCCTTTCTCTCCAGCGTGCCGCACTATGACAGATGATTGACTCGAAACAATATCTAAGGCGATCAGGATAAAGTACCGACCATTTCAAGGCTCAGCAGAATTCAAATTCTAATTAGACTTCTCACCACATTCCAAATAAAAATTGTTCCCCTGATATCCTTTTTGCCTATCAGGTGTCTCTCCCTGATCGCTGGAACAAAACGCATAAAGAAAGTGATTAAAGCCATAACAAAGGCATAAAATTGAAATTATCGCTGGTATCACATCTGGGAGCAGAGTGTGTCACCACACTGCCCCCCTCCCCTCAGAGCGCTCCCTCCCCAAATAGACACACACACATCCCCCCATAGTTCTTGCCTCAAATGTGAGTGATAGGCTGGGGGACAGGGGGCAGAGGGGGATGAGAGAAGGTCTTGTTTCAGGTTGGAAGTCATCCATTCCCATGGTATGGAAAAGCATCTCAGCCCAGACCCCCAGACCCACTGCCTCCAGCCTAAGGCTGTGCTGGAGTAGCAGTGGGTGTAAATTGCTTCAGTCTCTGGTGCTGCTTTACATCAGCTGAGGATGTAGCCCATATCATCTGCAAAAGCAACACATGCAGGCGCCTGAAGCGTACACACCCAGGGAGAGGAAAACACATAAACACAGAGGCCTGCTCACTGCCAGGAGCTCTCTAATGAAGGCACAGACAAACCCTTCTCTGGGGCACACACCCCCTGCGCACGCCTACACACACATGTGCCAGGCCTCCAGTGCACCACACACATACCAAAGATTTCTTGTTGCCACTGATGCCTGTGGTACAGCCAGAAACCCCACCACACACCCCCCACACAAACACAGTCTGAGCCTGTTACCTTTTCACTACACACGCAGGCACAGAGTTATAAATCAATATTCTATCAGATACCCTATGTGCTCCCCCAAACATGTATGAAACATACATATAGACTCCAATCTTGAGCACAGCAATCCACAAAAACTGAATATTGCACACCTTAATTCCTACTCCATGTGCCCCCCCAAGCACCTGCAGTCCCAGAACATGTGTGTAGACTGGCTACATGTAATCCTTATACAGCTTATTGCTATTTTATTGTTTTAGCAATTTAATCCATTTGCAATGTATCTATATATCCATAATGGCAATTCACACACAGGTGTGGATATATATCCATTAAAAAATAAGATATATCGCTCCTGCAGAACCCCCTGCTATGTCGCATGGCCCCTGACACATGGAGCTCACACACACACACACACACAGACTCAGAGGCATGTGCACCTTCAGGCACACTCATTCTCAGTGCAGAGGTCACTCGGCCAGCACAACCCTCAGAGGTCTAGATGTGAGCTTGTTCAGACAGAGTAAAAACACACATTAGGCAGGGAGGGGACAGCCTTGTCCCTCTCCCTCCTTTAGCAGGGATGCAGTGCTGTAGGCTCAAACAACCACTCTCCTGATTTACAGGAGCAGGGGGGAGCAGGATGCCCCTCAGCCAGGCACCCAGGAATGCTGGGGGTTCATTTATGGCAGCAGGTGCTGGGCTGTGGTGGTGCACACCCAGTGCCAGGGCTGCCCTTTCCCCCTCCTGGATCTTTGCCCTGCCTCAGCTCAGCTCAGGATGCCCTCAGGAATGGCCCATTTCATTTTTCAGCTGCATGAGGGGCCACTCCAGAAGAGAGTTAAAAAGAGAGAGAGAGTGAGGAAGAAAAAGAAAGGGACTAAAGCGATATAAAATTAAAAGGTAAAAAGCAGGAACGCAAATGGGAGAGAGCTCTTTCAGCTTTCACATTATTAATGACTCTTCAAAAAATCGGCGAGTTTTCCAATCTTCTCCGAGAAGCGCTTGAAGGAGCTCACAGATGAAACTGACCTTCAAAATGTTCTTTGGTCTTTAGTTAAGAAATTCGCTCGCCATTATGGCATCATTAGGGAAACAAGGATAAAATTACTCCATGGTTAATGACCTATAGTATCTCCCCACCAAAATTTGTTTCAGATCTAATAAAACTGTGCTTAACACACTCGGATGAGTTATGAGGACTGTTCTGCAGGGTATTAAAATGTGGAAAATAGATTTTCCGAAGCTGGGGGGACTGGACTTTTCGAATCAGATAGCAGAATGGAATTTTCTGGGCAATAAATTCTTCCATGTCTCAATTTCATCTCGCTCTCGCTCTCTCTCCCTCTCCCTCTCCCTCTCTCTCTCTCTCTCTCTCATGCTCTCTCCCTGAAATGCTAAAGCAACGTGGAAATCTTTAAAGTGCAGAAGCTTATATAAACTTTACCCCCAAAACCCCAAAATAGTGCCCCCATCTTTTAATGCTTTTTTTGTCTTGCATCTGAGGAGTAGGCACAATCCCTCATCAGGAGAGGGTTGGTACCATTCACAGAACCAGTTCAGCTGTGAGGTGTTTTGGTGTTGCAGCGCTGCAGTTTGGACTTTACATCAGTCCAGGAGGCTGCCAGCATCCCTGCACAGGTGCTGGCGTGCCAGCAGGGAACAGGAGCAGGATGGAGACAATGCAGGGCTGCCCAGGGGTGCACGGCAGATCCCTCCCTGCTGCCCCACGTGCCAACCTGAGGCACCGGTGGGAGCACACTGGGACCTCTGCCAGGTGCTTCGTTCCTGGGGTGCCCATAGCTCATGTATCACTGAGGAGGCATCAGCAGTACCCATGGAGTGCACATCTGGGGCGCCTGCACACGTGTGCTGGCCCCAAGGTGACGGGCACGTGCACACTCATACGGCAGCCGGCAAACACGTCCCTGCCGGAGCCACCAGCCCCATGCCACGGCTGCCCACGGCAGGTCACCCGAGCCCACGGACGGGCAGCAAGGGGCAGAGCGGGGCCCGTCTCATCTGGCGATGCCTGAAGCAGGAGCCAGGGACTCCAATGGTGCTTTTAGGTTAGTGAGGGCTAGTTACTGCCGCTGAGAGAGGTGGCTTGCGAGGTAATGGCATTTTGCTCTCTTTAAACTTTAATCTTTCCTATTAATTCCCTGCAACTGGAGAATGTATGAGAGTTAATGTTCCATGAACGTGTTTCTCAGCCGACAGTCTCTTCGAGCTAATTACCTTCAGGTGCTAAATGGAGGGAAATTGCAATCCATTTGGATGTGAAAAAATTTCGCCTTTCCAATCCCCTGTGCAACATTCTTTTTCCTGAGTGTTGCAGAAAGAATGCACTTGGCTTCTTTCTTTTTTTTAATGTTTTCCTCCCCTCCCTACCCTCACCCTCCTCCTTCCTTCCCCAAAACCCCCATCCTCACCAAGAATCTGTCTTCCCTCAAAGACCTTGGGTTCTCCAGGAGACTCCATGGCAGACTCAGCAGAGTGGAGCACTGTCCTCAACACAATCAAATGGGACAGCACACCACTCAGGAAGAAGGGGAAAAGTAGGCATATCCATGAAATCCAAACACGTGGTGAAAACATGGAGGGCAAAGTGAGGAAGACAGCAAGAGACTTCCTTTGGAGGTCTGAAGTTAAAGTGTATTTACACGCTTAATAACACGCTTATTACAGCCATTTCCCAGTTGTTGAGTTTTGAATACAGAGATAATAGAATTTTACAAGCTACATAAAGCCATTATGCTTTTGGATCCGGGACTGGGGAGGGAGTTCGGTAGAACCCATGGAGAAAAGAAAAGGGAAGGAAATCAAATCCAAATGTGTTCAGACTGGGCCTGGAAGTCAGTGTCTTCACATAGGCTGACAGAGCCAGTCAGGGTACATGTGAACAGGCATAACTGCAGGTTTTGGATGAACATCTCTCCTATCTGGAAACCCCATTCTCTTATGCCCCACAGATGACCACTGGAGATGGACATCTCAAATAGAAGCCCCTGGCAATAAGAGGTTTCCTGTTACCCATTTAGCTACCAAAGAGCCAGGACAAGTGGTGCCAGACAGATTCACCAGACAAAAAAACCCCAGTGAGAATAGCTACACTAAATTCAGAGGGTTCTGCGCCATGACTACCACCAGTAGGTTTTGATCTAATCTGTCTTTGGTGTTTATGACAGACTTACTGCAGCATTATCTGAAAGGCTTCATGCAACCTTGCCTCAGAGTCAACCATGGCAATTATCAGGAGCAGAAGTCTTTTCCACAATAACGTAAATATGCTCCAACTGGGAATGGTGTCACTTGAGAAAAATCCTTGGAGCTTTGCTGAACCAGCAAGATGTTCTTGCAAGATCATTCAAATGCCCCATTTTTATGGCTCTCCTCATAGTCCAGATGCCACTGAGAGATAAAGCTAAACCTGCACTTTGTCAGTAGACTGAAATTGAAAACGTTTATCAATCTCTGTAGACTAAAACACTTGCTGAATTCTCCTAGCATCATTTCAGCCATTAGTGACTGAAGGTGCAGATGGTTTGCTATTCGTCCCACTGGTTCTCTGCAGAGACGCGTTCACACTGATGCGGGTGCTGGGGAGCTTGTCTACAGACTCCATCTGAGAAAAGCAGTTCAGAGATTTTCTGTCTCTGGACTCTTGCTCAGTCTGAATTACTAGCATTGACCAACTGCCTTAGATGGTGTTTAAAACCACCTTTATTGAAACAATAAGAATAATAAGGCGATAGCAGGTCCAAAGTTTCCAAAGAGTGACAACATTCCAGCACACTGGGAGAACTTGTTTGGAGCTTGGCTCTAATAAGGATCACCAGGGTAATGTGTGAGGTAGCAGACCAAGACAGGAACTTACACCACTGCAAAGATCTCCCAGAGTATCCTGGCCACTGTCCATGTCTGTATCCCCTCTGATGAGTCTGGCTGAGCCCTCTTATTGCAGAATATGAGCATCTCTTAGTCTCTGAAGGATTTCCACTGAGACTGACTGCCACTTATGAAAGACGAGTGATTTTACCCAGGGCCATCTGAAAGGTGATAACAGAAGAGAGTTGTACTAGAAGTTTTCTGCACTTCTAAAGTATCCTTTCTGCCTGTCAGCCCAGCCACACAAGAGTAGATTCCTGTCACCTTCACGTTCAGCCGCCCCTCCAGACACCTGTGACACACCTACCCATCTGCCAGCCCCACATACCTGTGCTCTAGTCAAGTCTGCTTCCCACTTTTGAACATCCAGCCTTTGAACATCCAGCCCTCAGCCTTTCTACATGGCTGCTCCATCCGTTCTGCATTTAATGAAATTTGCAGAGGAAACCAAATAAGTTTATTTAAATTGGGATCTTTCATAAAAGTGGGGCTTTCTCTGGTAAATTACTAATCCCTCAAAATGCTATTGTTTTGGTTTCATGTTTGTTTTTTAATTCTCTGAGGAAGAAGGTGAGTGGGGATGGTAGTGAGACTTTACAGGGAGGCAATCATTTCAACAGCACTTAAGGTTTTTATCATTTTTCATGGCCATGTCTAGGGTTTGCTAGTCAATATGGCTGAGAGGACTCCACTGGCTGCAGCCAATGGTGTATACTTGATGCTTCAGCCTCAGTCAGAATTAAACCACTGGCTGAAGGAGAGGGTTTAAGCCAGCAGCGAGCCTGATCTGTTGCCTTATGAATGCACAGAAGCATGCATTGTCATGAGCTGGATAAAATATTTTTTTAATATACTGTGCTTGGGATGCAGGTGGAAATGGGCTACAAAGGCTTCTCCCTTCCACCTTGACTATATTTTTACACAAAACTTCACTTTCCTACTCCCGACTCCCTCTCCCTTGTTCCAGATTTACTACGATCTTACCTTCTTATCCCCTCTTGTTCTCAAACTGTATTTTTCTCTACTTGTTCTTCTTTTCTTGTTTTCATCCTTAATTTTCCTTCTTAAAAAAAATACATGTATATATAAAAATTTGGAATTAGAAATATTGAAAAACTATTTAATTCCCAAAGTGGGGCTGATGAGAAGGCAATAGAATTTTTTCCAACTCACACTTGATGCTGACTGTGTGGCAGAAAATGTTGTGTTTTTTCATTGGTTGCTTGCTTTTAAACTTTTCTTTTTTCTTTTAGTTATTCTGCAATTAGTTTAAAATTGAGGGAGTTTGAAAAAGCAGAGCAATAGCAAATCTTTATTTTCCTTCCATCATCCCTACAGTTCTCTGAAGCTAGAAAAGCAACTTCAAATTATAAAGAAGGGAAGAACAAAATTAAACTTCAGACTGCACACACTATTCACTGCACATACACTTGTTGTTAAAAGAACAAAATGGGGAAAATAAAGAGGACAATTAGCATGTTTGAGATGCAAAAACTCATGTGTCTGTATGTATGTCAGTACAGGAAATGTGAAAATGGATAACAGAGGATTGCAGCTAGGAACTGATGTACGTTACTAGTGATGGTTTAAATAGCATCTTTTAACTTCTTTAATCTGCTTAAAAAACCCTGTGGCTAAATCAATATAAACCCTTCAGACTGTAAGCACAGTTGTACTGCTATCTGTGTACCTAATACCTGTGTAGCTTAATTTCATGCCTACAAGAGAATAAAGTTAAACTGTTAAAAAGCCTATTTGTACCAGTGTAAATGCTACAGGGAAATGTACTGTGCTTATCCTGCTGCCACAGTTAAAATTTCTTATACAGATAAAGCCAAAATGGGACTCCTGACCATCCACTGTTTCTCTCCCTTCCCTTCTCTTCCTCATCCCTTCAGCCCCGTTTGCGTCAGCCTTTCCTTCTCTCTAGAAATTCCCAGCAAACACAGTTGTGGGGCACCATGGAACCATGGTTAAATCTCTCACTAAGGGACAGTTCCATCTCCCTGCAGAGCCCCATGGGGATAAATGAGTCCTGAGCCCAGCCTCTCTGCAATGGCAAGTACAGGCAATGGGAGAATGGTGCACACCTCAGAGTAGCAATGGGACTAATTTTCCTTCCAGTTCAGCTTTTCCTGTTTGGTTGCTTTAAGATCAGGAATAAGCCTGAATTTTGTTGAGAAAAAAAAAAGACATTAAAATTTAGCAAAGAGAAGAACAGGTGTTTGTGAGAAATTTACTGTGTGGGAAAAAAGAACCAGGGAGGCTGAAACTGCAGGAAAACAGTGACTACTCTGGGGAATGTGTAATTCTCCATTTAAAAGCTGGACTGCTGGCTCATTCAGTCTCCACACTTGTCCCTCCTGGCTATTTAATTTACAAGCTTTTGGGTGCAGAGACTACCTGCACTGCTCCAACAGATATCCTGGGAGGTTTTCACTTGGCTCTTTACAGCTGTCTGGGGCATGAAAAGGAAGCTGCACTTTAACAACCCAGGTGAAAAAAACAGCAGCTGGACTCAAGGAAAGAGAGATTAAAAGGCTCTGCCAAAGTCATCCTGTTAGACACTGGTACAATTGAGGCATTCTACCTGCCACGTCCTACATCCTGTATGTGAAGTAAGAAAGTCATGGAGAGACAAAAACAACCTGATAGAATGGCAGAAGTAAATAAACCTATCATTTGGAGGACTGGGTATCTGGAACAGCCCAGATATGTGTGTTCTTTTTGCACCAGCATCAGGTATAAAGCACTGTGACATCCAGGATCAGTTCACCATCAAGTGATTTGCTCATTAATTTCATCTATAAATCATGTTCCTGCTTTTAAAATGGCAAGGGTAATAAAACACACAGTAAAAGGTATGAAAGACACACAGATCCATACAGTGAGGGAAAATGTTTGCAAAGACAAGATTCTAGGTAGAAAATAAAGATAATTTCCAAAACTGTATGGAGGACATGTAACAGTCTCCCAGGGAGAGCAGTCAAGAAGGGATGATCAGTACAGCCATGCAAACTTCATGACCTCAGGGACCTTAGAAGAGGTTGGCAAAATGCTTGAAAGGACCACCTAAATCTCATCACTGAACTATAGCCACTTCTGGGAAAAAAATTCAGCATCTTTCTTACTAGAGGCACTCAGCAATTAAAATTCCTTATTAAGTACTCTGCACTTAAGTATGTCCTGAACTCCTAGCACATGCTTAAAACCTTATCTGTTCAGGAATGGTAAAGTCCATGACTAATGAAATAAAAATATAATTTACAAATGTTCAGTCCTCCTTTGGAAGATTGGAGTTAAACATGCAGCTCTCATTCTACTGTCTTTCAATATTTAAATGCAAAAAAAAACCCCAAAAACATTATCACTGAAGAAGTTTTAACAGTGATAAGAATAGATGTATTTGTTGTCTCCATGTT
Source organism: Molothrus ater (assembly GCF_012460135.2). Classification (NCBI taxonomy): domain Eukaryota; kingdom Metazoa; phylum Chordata; class Aves; order Passeriformes; family Icteridae; genus Molothrus; species Molothrus ater. The sequence goes on along the minus strand of NC_050485.2, from coordinate 7,628,388 downwards.
AGGATTTACAAAAGCTTTATAGTCATGAAAAATGGAGCTAAGCCTGATGAACAAAAGAACAAAATTCTTATTATAATTTACAGGAACACACACACATAAACATGTATCTATCTGTGTATCTGTAATACACAGTGCTTGGTATATAAAAATTTTATTGCCAAATTGAATACCAAATAATAAGTTAAGCTGACAGAAACATAAAGATCTGCATTAGATGGCACCCAAAGGAAGGCAGAATTTCCAGTAGGAAATTGCTTGCTACCCCATTGTGATTTGGGGGGAATTTGTAGGATATATGGCAGTTGCTGGGACATTCTGAAAATGTGGCTACATGTATCCTCAGGAGATCTGGGTCCTGATAAGGAATGTGGCCTTTCTATTTTCAGGGCATACATCCAAGTTGAACTCAGTTCCAAGTGCTGAGCCCTGGGACACTTCTTTGGCTTCCTAAGAACTCAGCAGAGGAGAAAATAGGTTTCTTGGTGGTTGAGGGGAAAGAAGAGAGACCAACAGGCTGTTCTAGGCATGCTGCTGTAGTGCTGCATAATAGTGCACGATCAGGACCAGAGAAAAGGAACATAAGGCAAGAACCAGCTGTGATGAGGAGCAAGGCTGCAGAAGGCCTCCTCTGCACAGGTTCAGGGCAGCTTTGCTTGGCAGAGCATTCTTCTGCCTCGGGGCTGGGGCTGCCCTTCACAGGGTGCATCAGCCCACACGGACATGGGCCAATGGCTGCCCTCAGACTGCAGAACAAGAGGAATTGCAGGGACTCAGCTGAGACCTGGATGTCTGGGACACAAGGGGTTGGAAGCTGTATTGGGAGGCAGTTTGGAGAACACCTCCACAGCATTTGAATGGTTTGGCTGATACAGTGGAGCCGTATGGTGGATTACTGGTCTCATGGTTCATGGGAGATGCCAGCTGACTGGGTGCTCACTTCCCTTGGCTTGTCACTCATCTTTAGGTCATTTGGAGTGCAAGAAGTGTCTCCTGTCAGAGGCACCCCTCCTCCCTCAGCAGCCATGCAGCCTGGGGCAGCCCATAGCAGTCCCTGCCTGTGGTGCTTCCTTGTCAGCTGGCAAGGAGCAGCTGATGGGCAGAGGCAGCCAGAGAAGCAATCAGAGACAGGTGATACCACCACAGACACAAGGGACACCTTTCCCAGTGTCCCCTGTGGCCAGGAAGGGTGGGAAGCTGCTGGTTGGTTGGAGCTGCCCAGCAGCCAGAGGAAACCCTGCAGACAGCAGTGTGCAAAAGACTGCAGGCATAAGCTCCACTGATAGATGTAAAAAACAGAATAAATCTGATTATAGTCAAACCACTGATTGCCCCCCCCTGAAAAGATGGTCCTGGCGTCTCTACTTGTGTAGAGAAGGCAGTGCTTTAGACTGTGTCCAAACCTGGGTTAATCTGATCCTTCCATGGACAGAAATTTCCATCATAAACTTTGTCTGCCATGTTACTTTGCATGGGCCCCACAACCTCAGAGTGTAACCTGAGGGTTTTGCTCAAGGACCTTCATTGCTCCTGCTCATTCCTGCTGGGTTTCCTACTGACCCCTCCATAGGTACCTGCAGTACAGAGCACCTGTGTCTCCAAAGGGAAATACACACCTCTGTATGAAAAGGAACCTAGATAGGAAGCGTCTCTTACGCCAAAAGGGAAGGATCAAGTGTGATGAGCCTCGTGTCAGTCTGTCCTGGACAGATCCTGAAATCAGCCATGGAACTTTTACTGCCCCTCATGTAAGTTTTGGTGCCTCCCATATTGGGCTGAAAGCACTCATGGGGAAGGAACAGCACTTTATTCAAGGGCACGGGGAAATATCCTATGAGGGGGAGGTGATGTTTTGCACCATGAGCAATACAAGGCCCAGGTGATCTATGCCTTTAACATAAGCTGTTAAAAATGGGCTTTTCTTTCATCCCAGAGACCAGGAATTAAAAAAATTGTAGAAAACATCTTGGGCTTGTGCTGCCACCTCTGCTTGCAACAGACAGCTCGGGCTGTGAAGACACAGTGCTGAGGTGAGTGTGTGTGTGTGTGTGTGTGCGTGCATGTGCACGCCTCTTGGTGCAATTCCTCCTTCCTTGCCAAAACATCTCCTGCTGTTTATTTATTTATTTCTCTCTGATAACGGAGGGGATCGCGTTTCCGGAAGAGTGCCAGCAGATGATACGAACCCAGGACTGATACTGCCAGCAAACCCATGCCAGCCCTTTCTGCCGGAAAAATTTCATTTTTTCCAGAAGGAAGCCATGAGTGTGAAGCAGAATCCAAATCCGATTTCTCGGCATTTTTTGTTATCGCTCAGCAGCCCACCAGGTGGGGCAATGGAGGGAGCGCACTCAGCTGCAACTCAGTGCCTTAATCCAATTTACAGCTTCTCTTGGAGAGATAATTACAGCCCTGAAACCAGTTAGCACTGTACAAAGAGGCACTCGAACCAAAGCCCCGATCCTGTCTTTCAAATATTCACCTAGAGTGTCAGGGATGCTTTGGAGAGGGAGGGTGGCACTTGAGCTAAGCCACTATGTATGGAGAAGTGTGTACACAACACCCCTTCCCAGACACGTGTGTCTCACTTGTACACTCACACAGGTTTCCCAAAGACCCATAGGGAGTGACAGTGTGGGACTGCCAGCCCCTGATTCTCCAGCTCTGAACACCTGGACAGCAGGAAGCTGCAAAGCCTTCTCTTCCAAGCACTACTGGGTCAAGGGGCGAGATGATGGGAAACTTGAGGTGTGGTAGGGGGGGTAGAGAAAATGACCAACCCTTCCCCTAGTCATGGACACAGCAGCTCTCCCATTAAGGTCACTCCTGCAGCCACCCTAAGGAAGCCAAACCTGTTCAATTTTTCCCCAGTGATCAGTGGTTTAATATTTGGTTTAATACAAAGATGCAATGTCTCTTTGCAAAGACATGTGGGTGTCCTTGCAGCCACGTACAAAGGTGCAGCATCTCACAAGCAGAGCAGGCCACCCCTGCAGGTGCTGGCTTCCTTGCAGCCCACAGCAGCCGGGTCTGAATTCTGGACAACCTGTTATCCCTCTGCTTGGCCCTCATGCAGCCACTCAGACATGTCCCTAAGCTGCAGGGCTGCAGAGGGATTCCTCAGCAGTGATGAGAAGGAGGCTTGGGCACTGTAGCAGGGCAAAAGACATACAAAAGACATACAGGGGCATTTATGTTCCATGCAGACCTCCAAAACCCATCCTTTCCAGCACCACAGCCCATTCTCATCACAAGACACAATGGCTGATACCTCTGCTGTCACCATCACATCATAGCCTTGAGAAAGAAGACATCTGAGAACCTGAGTAGTGGTAAAGTCTGTGCCACTAGATACCTTTAAGATTTCCTGTCATATTACCACATTGAGGTATGGGGACATGCACACAGGTGACACTTGGTGATAGACACATTGGATTCAACTTGCAAATTATCAAGAAGGAAGCCTGGGGCTTCAGTGGGTTTCCTTAAGCCGCATTAAGTAACTCGTAAACTGTAAATTAAACTCCTCCGGCTTAACAATTTTGACCTTCATCACTCAAGTGTGATTCTGAAAGATCTTTCTTGCAGGTGATTTTCACTCCGATTGGCATAGTCAAGAGAGGAATCCAGCCTTTGGGATTTAAGTATTAAAAAGGAATAGAAAAGACGAAAATACAGATCCTTGCTGGTAGGAATGCCAGCCGATGCAGGAGCAATTTGAGATCAAAACACATGTAAGTAATGCACTGGATATGTAGCTCCCTCCCTGATGCCTTGGTTCATTAGCAGAGGCCAAGTTCTTACCACCAGGTGACCAGCTGAAATTTCTATTCTGGAAACTCCTCCTTTAGGTGTGGGTCTGCCAAATTTCCCAGGAAAGAATCAGCCAGTATAGCTGAGACTGCATTTGCTGCAGAGTACCAGCTCAGAGGCAGAAGTGGACTTTCCTTCCTTGCCTCATGCAGAACTGAAGGAGTCAGGCTGGCTGCCTGGCAGAACATCCTCTTCCAACAGGCCAGAAAGGCCACAGCAAGTCGGCAGTGACACAGCTTTCCCTGGTAAAAAAACAACCTTTTTGTTGTTGTTGTTCAAGCTTTCAGTCATAAACAGAGTGTGCTTGGTTGGGATCCAGGCTCAAGCCCTCACTCTTCTACTCCTTTCCTCTGTGTCCTTGGCCAGCTCTCTCCACTGAGCATCGGCAGCTGACAGAAGGCACTGTCTCTCTCTGGGTGTGCCTGGGCTGGCAGGCACACTCAGAACTGAGCTCTGAAGCATGGCAGTATGCAGGAGAGGTTGGAATTGGCTGGATTCAAGAGGCATGGCTTATTTGTTCATGTGTAGCCTGGGAAGAATATATCGAGACACAGAAAACTGGCACAGGCTGAACCTCTCTCCTTTTAGACCTTTGGTTGGGATCTTCTGCAGGGCAGATATGCCCCAATATGGGCTTTTATCTGAACGGATTAAGGATGGATGTAACTTTGACTGGAACCTCCTAGCTATTATCTGGACTCTAGGAGTCAAAAACACACGGAAGTTTGTCTCTAGCAGGAAAGGAAGGGGTGGAAATCAGATCTCAGAAATACACATTCCATTTTAAAAGTCTTTAGGCTCTGAAGCATTTGCAGAAAAACCTTTATCTTGTAACACAAGCCCAGAGTAGCCTCAGATAAACATTTGCCCTGTATCAGATACACACTGGACAAGTTCATGAATTCCCCAGCTATCCTGTTAGGTACTCTGGCAGTAGTTGCAATGTGAGGACCATAGATATATTCTATGAGAAGAGTTGTTTTTGATTTTCTAGCAGTGCATTAGGATCTAAGGCTTCTCTGCCCCTTTTGCATAATATTGTCCAGTAATATGAAACACAGAAGCCCTGCTTTGCACCATCATGTTCTGCCTTTGATTCAGGTCTTTTCAATCAATGCTGCAGCTGTGGTGCTTGGCTTTTCCATTGATTGCTCCCATGGCATTTCTGAACTGCTAGGAATGTGGCAAAAGGGCGGCTGGAGCTTTCCTTCCTAGTAAACCTGGGGCAAAGAGTGGTTCATCTGACACATACCTCTCACAGGGATGACACCCTTTGTGCACGGGATATCCATTTGCTTTTCATAGCACAGCACCATCAGAATGAGTCACTCTCCAAGAGTGTAACACAACTATCTTACACAGTTGATTTGCTTGTGTAGATACAGGAAAATACATGGAAATTCCTGTGTTTATGAAGTCATTTCATCCCTCTAATACAGACACTTTGACATGGGACTCAACTGCCCCATTAGTAAGCTATTATATGGTTCCTTGGGAGTTCTGCAGAGAAATGAAGTATGTTGGTCTCAGTAGCCAACTGAGTCAAAATCCATGTATCTCTTCACTTCAGTCCATTTGGCATCTGGGACATTACATCTACCTGTGAGCAGTGGAGAGACCCAGACGCTCAAAATCCCCATGCTGACTGTGCCAGGGCTGGAGACGCACCTGCAGGAAATCAAAGCACTGGACCAATGCTGACCCACAGCAAGAAGCAAGGCATTAACACTCAGCTTCTTAACTCCCCACAGGCTCCATGATGGATCACTGTACCCACTACCCCTGTCAGAACACTAACTGCACCCCCAACTAGACTGTACTGGGAGAGCCCAGGAGACCTTCCAGTCCTACATCATATCATGCCTTGGGAACTCTCTGATCAGTAGTACCTTCTCCTCTGAAAGACACACTATGGACTCTTCATCTCAGAGATATTTTCCAACTGATAGGTAAAAATAGCCATTAAAGGAGTGCTGGTAAAATCATTAGTATGAAATATGCTTGGGCTTGGGGGTGTTTATTGTTTGGTTTGTTTTTTTACATTGCTGGCTGGTTATCTAATCACTGAAGAACTTAGAGTGTAAGAGGGACAGGACATCTGTTAGGTGAAGAAGCATATATCCACTAGCAACCAATCAGGAGGCTGGCTTTAATCATGACATTTTACAAATAACTGCATTTTTTAAATGGTGTCCTACACTTAACCAAATTCTAGACCTTGCTTATCTCAGAATTTCATGATTAGGCTAGCAGTCTTCTGTCAAAATTGTATGCCTGGATCCATGTAGGCAAATTCAATGTTCTCTGCTGGAACTACACTGCCATTAAAAAGCACAGGAATACAGAACTAGAGCTTATTGAAAAAGAACAGATGGGAATGAGAACAGGCACCTCTGGTCAACCTGGAGAGAGCACTGAATAGCTCCAGTTTATGACATCATCTTGAAAGCTGTGGTTTATGCAGCTCACCTTTTGTTTCTGTTTTGGCTTTGTCTAGACTCAGAAGGCAGCTGCATATATAGACAGAAGAAAAGCTGAGTGCTTATCTGGAGTAAATAGGTGAGGATCCCCTGCTCCCAGCAGCCAAGTAAGAGCTGGGAGGGAGGGAGGGAGGGAGGGAGGGAGGGAGGGAGGGAGGGAGGGAGGGAGGGAGGGAGGGAGGGAGGGAGGGAGGGAGGGAGGGAGGGAGGGAGGGAGGGAGGGAGAGCATGACCCTCTCTCATACTTTTTTGGTTGGTATAAAGGCTGACAGGAATTTTTCCCCCTCTTTCACTGTGGTTGGAATTGAGAATATTCCATGGAGGCTGATGAAGTTGAGTAAGAGCACTGCAGCCAGAGCAGCCACCAAGCAGCCATCAGGCAAGACTATGTCAAGACACAGGGACCTGGTGGTCTCTGTGGGTCCTGATCCCCTTCCACCACATCCAGGCATTTTCCTGTCTCTCTGGCAACAGCACAGCCCCCCAGGCCTGTTGCCACCGCTGAGCTGTGCGGCTGAAGGGGATGGCACATTGAAGCAATTTGCCAGGCTGCATGACAATTACTGACACAGATGCTCCTGTGTCAATATGGGCTCTTCTCTCCGTTCTGGTTACAGCAATGGGTGTGCCTGGCGAGGACTCCTCTCGGCACAGGCCAGTAGGATTATGGGGCTGGGAAGGGGCCACGACTGCCTGGGCTTAGAGAGCAGAAGCAGACTCAGAGGTTGTCCCTGCTCGCTCCCCTCTTCCAGTCTTTTTATCAAGATCTTCAGCTGCCTGCCATCCCCACACGCTTCTCTCTGTCCTCTGCTACCCACATATTGTAGCTTTCTCTCTGCAACATTCCTCCCTTGCTGCCTGTTTGGAGATTAGGGATGAGAGAAAGGGGCACTGTCCAATTATTTCTGTCAAAGGCTCTACATCCCTCATGCACCCTTCTCCTTTCAGTTTCCTCTTGTCTCACCCTGCCTCAGTTGCTCCCCTTGTAACTGGGATATCAGTCATTGCACAAGTGTCAATAAATTACATCCTTCACAGACACAAGAGGTGAGATGGGACAGGTTTCAGGAGGGTCAGGCCAGGTATAAGGAATTGCAGACAAACCCCTTCACCCTCTGAGCAGTTGTGAGAGCCATCTTCTCCTGCCAGCTTTTCAACCACCATCAAAGTCTATGTGGTTTTGCCTGCCAAAAGTTGAAATGCAGCAAAACCACTCACATCCAGTATTCAAATGTCATCAAACTCAATCCAAACAGAAAAATGTCATCAAGGTGACATAAAGACCTCAGCCAGACACTATAAACTACACAGACTGCCACCCCCCCATGTCCTCCTGAATGCCTTGGATGATTCCAAGACCCCTGGGGATGTGGTACTAGTTATCAGGTCCATATGAACAAAAGGGTCCTTCCCTTGGCTGTAGCTTCAGCACCAGGTGGACAGACAAGCAGTCCCAGGCCATTTGCTGCCCAGAGCTGCCTGACCTTGCCTCCAAAGAGAGGCCCAGTGGGGCTGTGTCCAGGAGTTCCAAGCCTATGCCTCAAAGCTGCACACTTGCCAGTGCCTGTCCCAAGTTTAGACATGGCAGTCAATGCTGAAGGCTGAGACCCAAAGCACTCTGCCAAACTTCTTCCAGCACACCTTGAGGTGATTTGAGAGATACCTGCTTTCAGTTGCTCTTCTTTCTTTGCTGTTCCCTGTCTCATGGGAGCATGTCCCACTGCCCACAGGCTGAAGCAGCTGAGGCCCAGCCAGGTGTTGGTCTCTGCCAGCTCAGCAATGGCAAATGGATGTCCAGGAGAGGGGGAGCTGACCTGCTGAGCTGGAAAAAGGTCATGTGTGTGACAGACCCATGAAAACAGTGCTTGCACACACTACGCAACACCATGCCTTCCCCTCCACAGAAGGCCACTACCGGCTTCACTCTAGGACAAAAGCACCTCAGGATGTATCCTTAGTGTCTTCTACTCTTTGAAGAGACCAGAAAAGGAGTCTGCTGCTCCTGTCAATAGTGCACAAAACTGAACAGGACTCCCTCAGCCCCAAACCAGCTCCCTCCTGACCCTTCTCTGATGCAAAAAAAAATGTACTGCTCCTTTAAATGTGGTGCATGTTAAAAAAAAAACTGACAAGCTCCCTCACTCTCAAAAGAGTGAGAAATTTTCATTGATTGATTTCTTCATGGCTTCTTAAACAGATAATTAATTCACCGTGAACCTGCGGACACACCGTCGTGAGTCGTTAATATTGTAAATTCACATATACTTCAATAATCGCCTGACCCCCCCGTCACCCCGAAAAACAGATAGCTGTGCAGCAAGGAGGAGGGGAACGGGGGGGGAATCGATTTTCGAAGACATGAAGGGATCACCCAGCAAAGGGAAGCTATTGATTCTCTTTTATAAGACACCGCTATAATATTTATTCTTTTGTAAACAGAATTAACCCAGCATCATGGGTCATTCCTATCGAACAACTTTCCTCACATGTGCACAGCAATGCTGATTGTATCAGATGAGGTAGAAACATCCAAACTGTACCACCCACCCTGGCTCGCACCTCAGCATCTGCTCAGCTCCCGCCTGCCGGGCCCTGCCGCCATGGCGCAAACCCAGCTGGCGCAGGGCTGGCCACAGCCGGGCTCGGCTGCGCAGGTACGGGCAGCCCGGGAGCAGCCGTGCTGCTCTCACCGAGTGCTGCTGGCACCGTGGTGCCCTTGGGCTGCCTCGTGCTGGGGGGCAGGTGGCTGGGGGGGCTCCTGCAGCTGGAGCCACAGAGACAGCGCTCATGGTGCATGGCTGAGCTGTGATTCACACCTACCCACAGCTGCTGATTGAGGAGAGGGAGAACTGTGACACCAAGAGGAACTTCTCTCCATCCCCTAAACCCCTCCCAGTCTGGAGAGGTTTCTATCCTGCAGACTCTCCATGGTCACCCAGAAACCCATCCAGCAGCAGATGGGGCAGCAATTGGTGTGAGGACTCTATCCCATCCAAACTCCTCTCTGCCCACCCATGGCAGGGGATGCAGACAATGGACCCATGAGGGGCGTCACACTCCAGAGCCCTGAGGCTTGGTGGCCTCTGGCACAGGGACAGCACAGGGACAAGGAGCAACAGGGCTCCCTTGTTACTGAGGCATGAGCTGCTGCTTGTGAGGGGACAACTGCATTTCAAGCAAATGAAAGGTCACACCTGAAGGAAGTAAGAGCCTTAATGGCAAAAGTGACAACCAAAAACCAAAGGGAGCCTTCAGGATCAAATATCCCAAGGAAGAGCCAAGAAGCTGTGATCCAGTCAGAGAAAGATCTGTAAATCTTGCCTGAAGCCGTTTTCCTTCCCTGATTTTATCTGCATAAACAGCAAATCACTGTTCCCCATAAGAGACTATTCATACACATTCAAGTCTCTTGAAGATGCATCTTTGTGAGACATAAAAACGTGTTCTGGGTAGATAGAGATGCAAATCTTTGCCTTGGGTACAAATATGCCAGAGGTCTAGAAAAGTCTGGAGGCTGTAACTGAAAATCCTGGCTGCCCATCAACTCCTGGATTGTCATCTTGTAGCACCATGCAGTCCAAAGCAAAGACAGAAACCTTAACAACACAGCGCTCCCTTGCATTTGCCCCAAAAATGTGAAACTGTTTTCCAGCAAGGTCCCCCCAAGAACTTCTGACACGAGAAGTATAATTCAGATTTCACAAAAAACAAAACCACGTCTCAGCCACGTTTAATGGGCCAACTCCAGATCTGCCCATCCCAGAGCCCTGGCGGCCGAGGGGTGCCTGGGGGTTCCCCGGAGGAAGCCCGGCCAGCGGGGTTGTGGCCGCTCGGTCCGGGGCGGCAGCGGCAGAACGGCCCCGTGCCCGCTCCTGCAGCGGGCAGCCGGACGTGCCGGGCCGCCGGCGCCCCGGCTGGCTTCCCCTCGCCTTCCTCCCGCGCCGGCCGGCGGCCAGGCCGAGCGAGAGCGAGCGCCGAGTTGTGCCCATGGGTTCAGAAGCGGCGGGGGGAGCAGCAGCCCGGGCCGGGCGGCGGAAGCCCTAATTAGAAGCGGGGCCGCGGGCAGGCAGGGCTCCATTCAGAGGGCGGACAAAGGGACGGTCTGTGGAGCAGAACCGGCCGGCACTGAAAGCAGCGCGGAGGGCCCCGCGGCGCCCCTTGCCCGCCGAGGCAGCGCAGCGCCCCGGCCGGAGCGCCCCTCAACCCGGCCGCTGCGGCCCCGGCCGCTGCAGCACCCAGCCCCGCACGGCCCAGGGGAGGCCCGGCCGGTGGCCTGGAGGAGGAGAGCGGGAGCGCCAGCCCCCCAGGGCACCTCGCGGCCCCCGCCGCCAGACGAGCGCCTTTCCACTCCAGCAGCGCCCCTGAATGCGCTAATTAGCCCCCCGAGCCCGGTGCTGGGAAAGGCTACACCGCTCATATGACCGCCACGAGGAGCGTCACCGTGCCCCGGTGCTCCCCGCAGGGTGGGACATGGCAGAGGGAGGCCGGGGCTGGGTGCCGGTGCCAGCCCCTGTGTGTGGGCACCCCTGGAGCGGCGCTCAGAGCAGGTGCCGGCTCTGGAGATGGAGGGGGCAGTGGAGGTGATGCTCTGAAAGACTGTGCGGAGAAATGAACAAGGGGCCCAGAACTTATCTAAGGGCAGCAGTACATCACAATTATTTCAGGGCTCTTTCCAAAACAAAGGCATTCTATGGATTTCAACATGTTTTCACAATAGTGGACAGAAAAAGCAGTGAAGTGTCATCTCAAGGGCCCCCTCCCTGTCTGTTGCCTCCTTGCCTTCCCTACCCACCACACATTCAGCACATGTTCAGCATTGTCTCCTTCTCTTCCAATGCTTTCTTGCTACAAATTCACTTTTGATTTTTTACCATGCCACACATGCATTACTACCATGCCACGCGTGCTTTACTTTCTACAGACTTCTCAAGGCTCCGCTGTGAGGCATCCATGGCTGTGATGCCACATATGCTCCACCTGGGGATACACAGCACAGGGAAGCTCATGGCTATGGGAGACCTAGTACAACAGCACACACCAGGAAGCTGCTGCTGGCAAAGGGAAGAGTCCACCCTAGCTCTGCCTTCTTTCCCCTGGATTTAAACAACATCCATCTCAAGCCTCAGCAGAGGCCACTCTATCACATGTACAAAAGCAGTTTCTACAAAAAGAGGGAAGAAGGCCACCAGCAATATGTGACCTTAGTGACAGTGGTAGGATCAGGGAAAAGGCAGGGGAGAGGGAGGTCATGCATGAAGACCAAGGCAGATGGCTCTGTCATTAATTCTTGCCCGTCCCTGTCCCACTTGACTCCCCAACAAGCTCAAAGGTGGTGGCCAGCAGCTTTGTCCTCCCATGGTCTCCATTGTGAACCAGTTGGGACAGAGAGCATCTCAGTGCACACCTACACTTCTGTGTGATACTTTCTCTTTCCTATCACTTGTGGGATCTGCAGCCTAGTGTGCATTGGTCTCACTCAGCCAACACATACCAGTTAAACCAGACTGTCATACAGCCATTTGTCCTGATGGCAACCTAGAACAAGCCAAATCACATGATTTAGCTGGGTGTGCTACCAAGTTTAAGGATTCATCAGCTCCAAGACCGTCCCTCATGATGCTCACAGCCCTCACAGCAGTGTGGTGTCCCTCTCTGGATCTTCAAGCCCCCCCCAAAAGGTGGCAGTAGTCAAAGCCTTTCAGAGGCTCTGACATGCTGGTAAGGCAAAAGCAGTATAGTATAGAGGAGTAAACAGCAGGCAGTAAACCAAGGCCATGATTAACCAACTTTTATTTTCCTCCCTCCTCTCCCCTCCTCTTCTTTCTCTTTCTAGCTTTCAAGGGTAAGGGCTTTCAGCTGGGGCTGCTTTCTCACCTGCACCCCCACATACACACCCCAAGCCCCAGAGGCCTGCATTGCACCCCAGGACCCTGAGAACAACTGCAAAGAGCCAGGAGGCCTCATAGAGAAACCCAACAACCCTAGCGAGAATGTAATTGCCTCCAGAGCTAGCAGTGCTGGCAGGAGAAGCTGCCTTCAGTTCCACAATCACACGCGTCACCCAGGTGCACAACATCTTTTGCAAAGGCCCAAGGGACTCAACAGCTCTGTAAGGCCCTAAGAGAAGGGAAATTGCTATCAGAGACTCCTGTCGACTCCATAGCCCACCAAGGAGGCTGCTGGCTTCTACAGGCCATCCCCCATCTGTTGGAATAGCAGGAAGTTTAACGTTAGCAATAAAAAATAAAAAATGCTGGAGTCCAACTGGTGACTGAAGTCTGGTGCCAGGCTCTGCTGCAGAGACATCACAGCTGCTTACAGTGCCTGCTCGGAAAGAGGTGCTCATTAAACATTTGCCTTAGGTTTGTTTTCCCTGTTTGCTAAAAGCAAACATTCACAACAAAGATCTATGATAGAGGGCTGCAAATCAAAAGTTTGATTTAATAAAAACAAATATTACCAGCCATCTGACTCTAGGCTCTTCTTCTTTTGGTTTCTGCTCTTAGCCTTTAGGAGTTCTTTTGAAAAGCTTAAGGCCACAGGAACTAGAAGTGATTTTTATTTTCAATTTGAGAATTGTAGATTTTCAACTAAGAGATCAGGTTTTAGAGAAGGCCCCAAGTAACCAATACACGCATCAGAGCTGGCAAAAGGGGTTTCACATCACAGAACTACCTCACAGTGCAGAAAAGGACTTTTCCAAGGTGGGTATTTTTGTTGGAGTTCCTGCCTTTTTCCCAGCTATGGAAATGCTTTCAGTAGCTGCAGATAACTTCCATGCACGAACCATTAATACTGGCAGATCAAAGCTGAGGACTTGGTCAACAAACTGGACTACTAAAACACAGAATGCTCTTCAATGCCAGGCTGCTCAGAGGAAAGCTCTCATCAGCAGAATCCAAACAGCAGAGCTGTGAACAGAATTCAGAAGTACCAACATCCCAATGTTAGCAACACATGAGGTCTCTAGCAGGAGAGGGAAGCTCGCAGCCGGCAATGCAGGCAGCACCCACCGCTTTGCATTATATGGCCCAACAGCTCGTGAGCTAACACTGGTGCCAGTACCATTCAGCTGCACCTCAAGTAGTTTGAAAAGTTTTTTTAGCAGGTTCCTCATGTTGCCCCGAAGCATAGTGAGCCCTGGCTGGTTGCAAGCCCATCTACTGCCATACTAAGGGCTGAGCCCTCACATGTCCCGCTGAAACCATCTCAGGAAGCCTGTGCTCCCTGGGCACCACTGCTGTGCTTGCACCCCACACCAGAGCAGTAATGTGCAGCATCCATGGAGCATGGCTTCACCTGCCTGCTGCTCTCCTGGTGGTGCCTCTGCACCTGGGGGGCCCGTCTGTCTCTGGGCCCACCCTTCTCAGCATGGCCAGCACCAAGCCAGCTCTCTGGGAACCTGGGGGGAAGCTGGTCTCCTTTTGGAGCCACACTGTGAGGCACTGACGTGAATTGATCCGTAAATCGCCCCTGATGTTCTCCACTTCTGATTGCTACATTTTTTGTGACAAATTGATAAACTGCATCTCCACTCAGTTAAAGATTTGATCTCGCTCTCTTAATCCGCTATCAATAAGATATTAATCGTGCACCCGACCCGTTCTGTTCCCCGTCTGCCTGCAAATCCAATAATCATTTCAGAATTCACAGCCGAGTGGGGCACTCCCTTCAAACAATTAATTATAGGGGAGTCTCATTTATTTTCCCTGTAACTCTCTTCCCCCCTACCCCTCCCCTGCCTGCCTGTCTGTCTCCTTCTTCCCCCCTCCCTCCTTCCCCAATTGAAATTCATACTTAGCAGAGACGGGAGGTGGGAGTGCAATTTAGACTGGGAGCTGAAGAGGTCCTGCTGAAGTCCTTTCCATTTGCTGCTCCACGCAGCAGATTAAACCCCACTTTGCCCAGCCCCCATGTTTCTCTGAAGGTGAAGGCCAAATTCACTCCAAAGGTAAAAACCTGAATAATTCCCACCTCTGGCCAGCCAGGACAGGGTTTATTCATGCCCAGAGCTATGTGCCTCAGGGCAGCTCAGGTAAGGGAGAGTTGGATAAGTCTCTGTGTAGGCCATGAGGATGGATGAACTGATGACAACTGTGCTTTATCCACATACCCCATTGACATTTTCTAATAGCCTTCCACTGCTGAGTGCTTCTTTATTTGGACTTCAGAAATTTAGTTTCTGTCCCCTGTCCAGAGGAGAACCAAGCTTCCTGGCCAGTTGTGCTCTCAAGGAAGGTCTCACTGCACTATTCCTTCCCTTCCCAGCCTCTTCTGGCACTGCATCTCACCAGCCAGCCCATTTCAGATGATGCTGTTAGGGAAATTCATCTATGTAATAATTTCTAGCCATAGCATTCATATGAAGGCCAGATACACAAATTAGTTGGTGTCGCAAATTTGCTACCACAAGTTCTGGAAACCAAGAACATAGCCCATGGGGAGGTAAAAGGTTGCAAAGAACCACAGAACATGCAAAGTCTTTCATTGTCTGTGCTACAAATACCAAGGAAAAAGTGTAAGTTAGAGTGTCCCTCACTGTCAGAGGACTCACTCCTGAGGTGCATCTTTTGCTTCATCCTCTTTGTCATCCTCCCCCTTTACCTCCAACCCCACGGAGACAGAAGCACTATGACCAGAGATGGGAAGGGCTGGAAGAGAGGAGCTGTCACCAGCAATAGCTGCTGTAAGCATTGGCAGGAAGGCCAGAGGAAAGAGCGTCTCTGCTCCTGTGTGGAGACAGGAGCAGGGCTCTGACAAGCTCTTTAAGCTCCCCAGGCTCCAGAAAATGCTGTGCAAAGTGTTTTAGCAACAAAAGTCTTGAGAAGAACAAACACTCTAATCCCTTAATGAGCCGGCTGATCCCCCATCTTGGCTCTGGCTACTCTAAAGAGCCACACGCTCCCCTCCTCCCTGGCCCCCGGCCCCCTTTGGAGCAACCCGCTGTGGCCGCCTCAGAACCGATTCAAGGTGCTCTTCGGGATCCAATCCAATTACCCTGCGTCCTGCTGAGCGGCCCCACAGACAGACTGGCTCTTTCAGGGCAGAGTCTTATGGCCTGTTAATCCTTCCCTCATTAAAAGGCCTTGTTCCTCCCTCCTCAGAGATGAAAAAAAAAAACCCACAAAAAACCCCTCAACCCCACACTGGGAAAAGTTTACGCAAGAGAGCCCCAAGGCGGAGCATGAAAGCTGTCCTGCAGGCTGCGGCCTCTGCCCGCTCCCAGGGGTCACCTCTGCGCAAGGCTGGAGTATCTCTGCCTCCTCCTGCCCTCAGACCTGGCTCACCCATGAAGAGGATGGGCAGGCAGCCGTCCCCTCACACTGTTCTTGCGCTGTGGCTTTATTGGCTTCTCTTTAATGGGCCTGTCATTAAGGCAGGAGGAAGCTGGGTGGGAGGGTTCCCATAAAACCGAGGCCTCAGCTAATGAAGGCAGCACCTGAGGGGAAAGGATGCAGGAGCGGTGGTTGTTGGTCACACAGGGCTGAGCTGGCTGTCAACGGCCTCGCAAGGACAAGGTTCCCTCCTCAACGGGAGAGGAAATGTCAGAGCAGCCCCCTCTGCCATCCACCCCTCCGGTACCACACATGCAGGAGGAGCCCAGATCTCTGTCCCAGAGGGTGGCCATTCCCAGACCTGGGAGTTCTCCTCAACACTTAGCTGGAGGGATGAGTCAGAGGCCAGTCAACTGCAACCACCTCCTAACAAACACGTAATGCTGCTGTGATTTTGCACCCCTCCTGCTTCCTTCTGTTGGAAGCTGTCACAAACCCCGGTTCTCCCTCCAGCTGCACATGCCATCTGACCAGCTCAGGTTCAAATCCACCAGTCATACTGTAGATACTGCTACTGGTACCAGTACTCATTAGCCCATCCACAGAGCATAATGAGGAGTAGGACCACTCCTCTTCTGAGAGAAGATCCATGTATGTATCAGCCAGGCATTCCCTGCAGCAGGTGTCTCCAACTTAACCTATTGCACATGGCAAAAAGGAAATCTGGTAATGCTAAGAAAATACTTCATAGTCATGTTTTTCAAAATAAATTATAGTTACTCTATAATACAAATAAATTATTGTTACTCTCTGGTAAACTGAATTTACATCCCCACCAGCACACCACAGTGCAGAATTTCAGTCCTACATCCCAGGAGTGTTAAAAACATTGCTAAAGATGGAGACAAGCCTAGTAAGTTTGGGTGGAAGATAGTAACAAAACCAGAGTTAGGTAGTATGAAAAAATAACAGCAAGGACTCCTCTCTAAAGATAAGGAAATAAAAATGAAGCAGATTAAAATTAAGGGAGAAACTCTTTGTCAATGAAAATCACTAGGAATCTTCACTATTTAAAGCCCTAAGAAAATTGCACTGAGGAAAAGGGCTTTAAGGGTGCCAGAAGAGCCTGAACAGATATTGTGGTACAACACAGAGCTTGGGGAATCACAGTTTTATTCTTGGTCCTGATACCAGTTTGGAGTACAGCCTCACCACGTTAAATTCGGCACATGTTCAGAAAATGCTCCCATCCCTCCAACTGCCAACATACAGAAATCACTTGCCAAATTTAGCACAGCCAGTCAGGCTTTCAGTTAGAGGTAACCTAAGCATCATGATTTCTGGGTTCAAGAGAATGTTAATTCCACAAAGTCTTCTCAAAAGGGAGGCAGGCTCACAATTCACGTGAAAGCTGCTGTGGAGGTGGACAGCCTCCCCCCAGAGATGCAAGAGTTCCTGGAAGACATAATATGTATGAAAAGGAGCCACAAGAATGAAGCAGCTAAGCTTTGTGGGGTGAATGGCTCATCCCAGCTTGGGCTAACCCAGGAACTGGTGAGTCAGACTCTGCTCTGGCTATGCACTCTAAGGAACAAAATATCTATGATGGTCTGATGCAATGGGGCTCAGGATTACAGGTGACTGAGAAGGATTTCAGTGGTAACAAAAGGCATGATTAGGTCTTCCTAAAATTTTGTTGCTGCAGGAAATTGCAGCATGGACTTACTAAGCATTTTTTCACAGTAGGTATCTGTTGTTTTTTTCCTATGAGACTGTAAAGGGAAGTGAACATATTAAGCTGAAAGGGACAGTTTTCAGTGAGGTTTTGGTTTGAGTTAAGTTTTTGGGAGAAATAATTAAAAAAACATGCAAATTTCTGACAATTTTTTTCCCTCCTCAGGAAAAAAAAAATTCCTTACCAGTCTGTCACAGGCCTCAGGGAGGTGAACTGCATGATCTAATTGGGCATTATCTCAGTCTTCTCAAATTTCTCTCTTGTCACACAGTCTGCTTTTTGACCTATGCCAAGAGAAACAACATTGGCATGCATCCTTTTTGGCTTTGACAGAGCCTTTTTCTGCTCAGCTCTCTTCAACAAATTCTTTCTACTTATGCCATCTCATCTATTCACTTTACACTTGCACATTTAACACCATAATTACAACACACAAGATTAGAAATCAGACTCACCTTTTCCCACCTAGGGCTGTTTTCTTCTTGTTCTTTGTACTCCCTTCAGTAAGACCAATGAAACCCACTTGTTCACTTTTTTGTTATGTCAGTTTCATTTTTTATTCTTTCTTATTGAACTCAGCCATCTGCAGAGAGCTACTTTACTCAAGAACTTGGTCTCTGCTCACCGGTTGACTGCCATCAGGTGATAATTCCTCCCCATCTGTTGTTTGAAATTATTTTTTAAATAATTTCTGTGAATGATTCCAACTATCTTGGTCAGCTTTGACTGGATGGAGTGGTTACACACTCCATTTCTTTCCCCATTAGTCTTCAGTTCCTTTTAAAGTCAGGTCTTGGATGACAATCCTCGAATTTTTAGAACAAAACAATTTTCCATTAGATCCCACTAAATTTTACTTAAAAGTGCCCTGTTCCACAAATACTCTGACTCGCACACCTGTCTACTAGAACACCATCAGAAAACACACACCTAAGAGAGAAATCCCAAGGAAATTTAACTTTTTTGTTGGATAGTACACTAACTGAAAGTGCATTCTCTGTGAAGATTTACTTCATTATAGGCTGAGTTCAGCAGTGCTGCTGCAAACGCAGACCTGGTCCTTTGACACCACACAGAATGCTGAGAGCTTTGGACTCAATCCAGCAAAATATTTAAGCACACAAGCAGCTTAAGAAATTAAGTGCACGGTTAAATATCTAGCTAGATCAGGGCCAAAACATTTGGCATCTCATAGGATTGCTCCATAAAAATGTTCTTCATTTTAAAAAAGCTCATGTTTCATCAAAAATATATTAGGAATTATCAACTTCTTTTTTTAGATGCAATTTAACATGGTTATCTAACATAATATGCTTTTAAGCCTCTTCTCTGGAGACAGTTATTTAGAGGAAGGGTTCTTCTTTTATCATGTCACTCAGCGACAACACAAAGCTAATTTCTTGACAAGGTGTCACCAGGGAATCCCCTCTGAAGCTGTGGCCAGTCTTGGCACATTCCATCAAAGAAGGAAAGGTGGTCTGAAGGACACAAAAATGCAAAGACTCATAATTTTCAAGGGGTATGTTCCAAAACAGTGTTCACAGCAGGACATCAAGGGGCTGGCCCAGATATGGAAGTCAGATACAAGTGTGAGGCAGACTTGCTCTCTCTTTGTCAAGCAATTACTTGCACTGTGTTTAGCACAGACTGTGAGATAGGGATCAGAGCCCTCTGTGCTACCTACCAGCATGAACACAGAGTTACTGTCCCACAGACCTTCTGTCCAAATAACCACAGCTAAAACTGGGAGGGGAAACTGTGCTTTGCCAATGGACAGAGCAAAAAGCTTTCCTGTCTCTCTTTCCAGAAGCAGTTACAGGGGCTATTATTGGAGAAGACTACAATACACGGGCAAGATCTCTTCCTTCACACTTAAAACACCACAAGTTTAATGGAGCTGATATATGGTCCACCACATTTTCCTCTGCCCACGACCACCTTCACCAGTCTATCCCAGTACTTAAGCACTGGGGACACTTGAAGCCCATGGGGGCAGGGAGCTCCATCAGTATCTCCCAGAAGTGATAGGTCAAGAGGAAGTCAAGTCAAGCTAGATGGCTCTTTACTGATCCTCCCTCTTAAGGCCATAAATAGCTCTATCCTCTGTGACCCTCGGCCTCCCACAGCCCTTCCCCACCTCTGCCCCCTCCCCAGCACAGGCTGCTCCTTGCCCTCTGCAGATCATTGTCTCCCTGTTAATTGCTCTGTCTAGGAGGAACAGGTCAGCAACTTCAGGTGAGAGCCAGAGAGAGCTGTTAATAAGTAAATGATAAAAAAAAAAGTTACAGAATGAACTTGTTTCTTTCCAGGACTTGCCTTGCAGTTTGGCAACCACAACTGTCCTGTTGCAAAAGAGCTCTTTTTATCTCTCCTTGACCAAAACTCTGGCTCTAATGTTAAGCACGAATATGTGACCCATAGCTCCAAAAAGAGTGTGTGTTTGTGTATGCACGGGTCTTGCCAGTTTAGAGGCTGCCCTGATGGCCCCGCTGTATCTCCCTGTCTATGTTACTAAACAGAACAAAGGAAACAATATGCCCTCAGATCATTCCTACTGTTTAACTACCAGCTCCCTGGCTGGGGGAAGGTTCTGTCTCTCAGACACTGCATGGCGACAGCCTGTGACACCAACCAGCCGCACCAGACAGCACAGATCAAACCTCCAGCCCCATCCAGCATGCCCTGCACCCCTGGACACCGTTACTTGCCACACCTTGGGGCTGCATCACACTCTAATGCTCCTGAAGTGCAGTGTGGCACTTTCCTGTGATGCCCTCTCTCAGCATGAGCCATGCAGGGCCACACAGGAGCCATGGTGCTGCAGAACCAGCAGCACCAGCCATTGCTGCTGTCTTTAAGTGTTACAAAACACAGGGAGCTCGTAGGAAACCTCTCAAAACCAAGTACAACGTGAGAGATGAAGCATTTGGAGAGCACACAAGCCACCCAGAGGAGACATTGCAGGAAGAAACTTCTGATGTTAGGAGACCTGAGAACAGACTTGTTCCCAGCCCTAGAATCAAGCATCAACCAGAGGGCCTTAATTTCCCCTGGAAACACTCCCCTGGGCTTGTGCCATCTGGCTTATTGGGCACGATGTGGCTCCTGCCCCTGTCCATGGCAGAATCATTCCTGTTGCTGCCCATTCCCAGGAGGAGGTGCTTCAGGGTTGTGGCCACACTCCTCTGCTCTCCACCTTTGTGAGCCTAACCCTGTGGGGTCTCATATTCCTTTGAAACCTGAGTTGTGTTGATGGATATATTTGCTGGGTGCCTCCCGTCTCTCCTGGGCTCAGGCTGCCCTGTCTGGAGGTTCTGTGAGGGAGAGGGGTCTGGAGTTTAAGAGCGTTATTGTTACCAGAGGAAGGAATTTTTGGTCCTATAAATCAGAGGCAGGCAGGAGTAGGGCCAGCATACTTGGGCTCTGTGAACAAACTTCATTTCCTGGGAGACTGGCCTTCAATCACCCTCTGTCATACTCCACTGATCAGAGGTGGACATGAGAGGAGTTCATTAAGGTGGAAGAAAAATAATATAATAGGTCCTCCCCATGCATGCACTATTCCCGACCCCTGGGGGTGGCAAGACATCCCTTCCTTGTGCTAAGATCCAAAACACATACACACACACACAGAGCCACTCACCCTGAATATGCTGGTATTCCTCTACCTAAGCAAATTTCCTTCTAAAAATGGACACCTCGAACACAGACCAAGGGTTTTTTCTGGCTACTTTTCAGATGAACTCAGTTCCACTGTCTGTTGACTCGCTTTGTAATTCTTGGCTGCACTCTGTCGGAGAAGAATCAGGTCCAGCACTTGAGGCAAAAGGAATCGACAATTTTCCGAGCAAAACAGAACATTCAAAGCTCTCCTTGTTGATTTTGTTTCCTGGCTTTCTGAATGGATCTTTTTTTTTTTTTTTTAGGAGATTATCTCTCCCATTTCTCTTTTACCATCCTTTAGCACTACTGGTTTTTATTGGAATCAGGAAAAGGGGCAAGAATGTTAAGTAGGCAAAAATCAAAAATTAGAAAAATAAATACATTTAATGAAAAGAGAAAATATTTTGAGTTAAGGATATGGAAAAACCTCAAAGAGGAAAATTGTTTACAAAAAGTTTTGTGTTTTCAAGAACAAATCGTGAGCCAACCTGCAGTAGGGAAACACAGAAAGTAGCTCTAGTAAGGTCCAAGAGACTGAGCTGGTGTCTAACATGGACTGGTGCAGTGGTGATACCACATGGAATAAAAGCCTTTCAGACTTCTGAGCTTGGCTGGGTTGGTGCCATCCATTTATATGCTTGTCACAGAAAGTGTAACTGAAAGAAAGACATAATTTATTTTTTTAACCACTCTGAAAACATTTTTCCTAGCATTTCTTACATTTATAAGATACAAATACAAACCAGAGCTTGCACCACAGAACTCAGGAAACTGATGCAAGATAAATACTGTTAATTTGGAGGTGCTGCCCAAGTACAGCTTCAGGCTAGTGGACAGCTGGTGCTCTCAGCTCCTGTGTGGCAGAGGCACACATTGGTTTAGGGAGCTCCTTGAAAGCAGTTTTAATCGAAGTCTAGTTATGCTGCTGGACTCAGCTCCTGGAGAAATTTGTGGTTCTGTCCAGGCAGACAAGGTTCTGCCCAGGCACTGCCATCCTTGGTTCCAGTGTCTTACCTCTCTGCCTGTGATGTCTAGAAGGACCAAGTCCACCAGGAAGTGAGAAGGGGTTTGTCTGAACTGGTCCTGGGAACAGAGGACTCTGGAATATAAAGAGTGCACTGTGGAGCAGGAGCCTCTGCTCACAACCATGACTTCACATGGCAGTGCTGCATGTTCCTCACTGTACCACAGTTCTGCTGTTGACCTTTGTGCACATCCCAGCAGAGGTGGCCAACTGCAGCAGGAGCACTCCTTCAGTTTTTTGCTTGTTAGGGAAAATCCAGAGACCTGCATCTTCTGGGGAAAAAGCAAAAGGTTGGTGAGCTTACAGGGGCTGAGGGATACAATGATTCAATGAGTCCACTGTGAAGATCATACCAAGAAAATTCTTCTTCCTTATGATCTTTTATGGTCTCCAAGGAAGGTAGCAAGGTACATCCACAAGCAGGTGAGCAATCCTGAGCAGTAGCAGACTGCTCCTGGTTTGAGAAGTAGCTCTTACATTGGTGGGTATAAAATGAGTCATTCCTGGTTAATATCCAAAGACTGAAGCTGTATGGTGAGGCAAAACAGGTAGTATTTAATCATCCCAGAAAATGTTGGAGGATATTCTCAGAAGATTTCTTGTAGGGACAGTTGCTGCATAGAAAACATAGAACTGTCTGGTACTAACATCTCCTCTAGAGAGAAAGATCAGACAGTTCAGTGGCATTTGATGAATAGGCACTGAAGGATTTTGCAGGCCTCCCAAATGAAAGAGGCTGCTGGAAAACAGGACTATGAGGTGGCTTCTCCACCCTGGTTGTTCATCACCAGAAAGGCTGTTTGCAAACCTGCTTTTTTATTTACTGCATGAAGTCTTTCCAAATGGACTTTTTACACTAATATCTAAAAGGAAAGTTGTACAGTTGTTAATGGAAATATGCCTCTGTTGGCTTTGAAGCTGCTCAGCATATCTGCATTAAAGAAAAGTTCACTGTGTTTGTTGAGAAGTGGCAGAGAACCAGGATATATTAACTCTAAGCTCTGCTGGACTAAAAAGCAAAGGGGATAGAACAGGTGAGCTAAAAATCTGAGGCCATCACTGCAGCAGAGAGGAGAGAACAATACGCAGTACTGATAATGGACTGGCTGGGGTCAAGGGACTGTGGCTGGAGATATGCAAGAGTTCTGGCAGAACAAAGTATATGACAGAGGTGTACCCTATACCCAAACACAGCTATATGCCCCAGCCCACTCCCACTACATCAGAGCTCTCTTTGGGTCATTAGTGCTTGTTTTAATTTATTTCGCCAATTTTATCGCTGGAAACACACAGTGATTTACAACCTTTCCTGAGTGCACAGATTAATAAGTCTTCTTCTCACTTCCCCTAGAGACAATTAGCACATAGCCATGATGGGAAATGACTGTGAGGAACACACAGGCAATATGCTCTGAGAGCTAGACATTAGGCTGAATTCTGCTTACACACAAGGTCACTTGAAAGCCACTACTCATGCTTTCTGCACCTGGAGAGAAAAGCCACCTCCATCACTGAGCAGAACACGCAACAAAATGGACTGAACCACCTCTAGGACACATCTGATCCAGGGTACAGTCTGAATGCAGAGTCCTCTGGAAAGCTGGCCAGGAGGAGGCAGAGGCCTCAGCCTCCTGCGTGTTATGCCACTGATTTTGTGTGCCCTCAAAGCCCCTTCTGCCTGCCTTTTTGAGTTGACCCTGCTTTAGGTGGAGGTGAGTCCAGACGCCTCTGAGAGTCTCTTCCAATCTGAGCTGTTTTATGGCTGTGACACTCTGCTCTCAGCACAACAGGACCCCAAGTTGTAACTCAGCCTGGGAAAGACTCACAGCAACTGCCCTTAAGGGTACAGACTTGACTTCAGCTTCAGAAGGCTTTATTATTAGATGAAACATAAGCAACAGATTGGAAAAAAAAACCCAACAAAATAATGTGATAATCTTCCTCTTCTCCTTCAGGTTTGTCTGTTGCTTTCTTTCCCAGACCATCACTCTCTCTCACTTCCAGGCAGCTCCCTCCCTGCAAGCACTCTTGCAGACTTGGATTTTAAAACAAGAGCCAAGAATCCAAACTATTCTTTCAAAATCAAAGGGAGAAAAGATGGCAAAAATATGATGACAGTTTTCTCACAGGTGTTTTTTTAGCTTACTGAAACTTCTTTTCTCCAGTTCTGATAAGTCAACAATACTTTTATTCTTCAAAACAGAAAAAGATCCAGATTCTGAGAACAAATATTCAAGAAAATTTTATCAAAAGTTTTAGCAAAGTTGCAGTCCTTTTTATCTCCACAGGTAATTTTTAAGTAATTTTTTCCATATGTTCTGATGAAGATGAATGTGGTAAACCCCATTTTACAAGCAGGAAAACTGAGTCAGATACACATAAAACCAAATATGGTAGTTCTGCCTCACTATGGAATCTTTTTTACTGCAGAGTCCCATAATTAGCTACATAGTGTGCTCTGATCAACTTGTATAGCTGGGGCTGTAAAGGTGTTAATAACCCAACACTTCCACTGCTCTGCTGACCAACACTCATCACCGCTAAAGGGAGTCCCCTGGGAAGCTGAGAGACCTTTCAAGTGCCCTGAGGCACAGTGTAGGTGGTGCAGAACTGTGAATACAGGAGTCACCAGAGGTGACAGAGGAGTGTGTCCATCACTGTCCCTTAGCAAAACCCTTGTCTGCATCTGCCTGCTCTCATGGTTTTTTTCTGAGCAGCTTAGTCTTGGTTCTCTCCTGAAACCCCATCTCTGAGCATCTCAGACTAAACCAGTAAGGTCTGGGAGAGACTCCTGTGGCATTCCAGCAACTCCTTAGAGTTTACTAGTCTCCTCCATCTTCTTTTCCTTTCCTATGCCCTGGTGATCGTGGCCATTGCCCACCAGCACTGTGTGCTCACTGCCTCTCCAGCAGCTGCAGCTCACAGGGCTTGGGGGCATATCCCCACAGCAATTGTATGACCTCTTAATAGCACTGCTGTGATTTTGCTCCCCCATTCAGGTTCCAGTGACAGCATTGTCCTGCAGATTATCCATGGCTTCCATGGAACTCATTGCCATGGCAGGGCTCATATGTAGGTCTGTAAGGACAGTTTCTAGTGCTTAAAACATCATTGAGGAGTTCAATTCCTCTTTGCTCAGGTAGACCCTGAGAGTGTCTCATCTCATCTCTTTGCTCAGGTTGCCCAGGGCTGCTCCCACCCTTGGTCTCCACAGATCCCCTTTTCCCTTCCCAGAGCAGCAGTGAGGCTGAGGCAGCAGCAGGACTACAGTGTGTTTCTGCAGAAGATGATGGGTCGCAGAGGCCAAGGGGAGCGACTTTTAGGGTGTAACAGTGCTGACTGTGTTGGCTTTCCCTCCTCGCTGAACCCAACCCCGCTGATAGACATTAGTGGGTGGGAGGCTGGCTCACTCCAGAGAGCCTTTGACATAAAGGGAGTTTTCACCCCACCTCTTCATCAATCAAAACTTAAACTTATTTGTGCTTATACGCTACTTCTTAAGTAGAGAAAATAAAAACTGGGTTTAGGAGAGTGCAAATATTTAACAATAAAAAAACCACATTAATTTACCCTTTTTCATTTCTACAGAAGGATCCTTAATGGAGTCACATGACTCTTATTCTAAGTGATAAACCACAGGTCATAAAGCACCACTTTATCACTCTGCACAAGCAGTATAAATAACAGCTATTACCCAACCTCACTCCATCTGATAAGCTCAGAGATTTTCTAATATACATTTCTGATTTTTTTAAATAATATTCATGATCATTTCCTCTTGAGCGTTATGAGTCTCTGGCTATGTGGCCCTTGAAACCAGGGCCTGCAAGCCCTTGTACCATCTCCCTGATTTATGGCCATGTTGGTCGGGACTGACGCCCTAATGAAATCTGTGACACTGCATTAATGGGGCTGTTTGTTACCACCAGAGTTCAGCAGCTGGCTGTAGTCTCGGCACTGTGCTCAGGATGGTACACGCAGAGTCTATAAAGCCCACACAGAGGGCAGCAAACCCACCCTGCTGCGCACACCCTGGCACCAGGGGCTGCCTGGCAGGGCCAGTGAGACCTCGAGGCCATGGGTAGAGGGTCACGGCTCTGCACCTCCTGCGGCGGCTGCACGAGCACACGGAGTGCGTGACAAGCTCGGGGTGTTCCCCAGGCCCACGGCTGCGCGCACACACACACACACACACGGCTCTCAAGCGTGCAATTAATACCCAGCCCCGTGCGGAGTCACTGAGTCGCACCGGCCCCAGCGACCGTGTGCCATCAGACTGCCCACCAACAAGCGCGTGCGTGTGGAGTGCATCCAACACACATCCCCCGCAGCCCCAGCGCGACGTGTGGGAGAGGAAACACTGCCCACACCTCTCCACCATCCTGCCCAGGCCTGCCTTCCCTCTGGCTCCACAGCAAAGCCACAGGCCAGCACCAAACACCCTCCTGCGATGTGTGTGTGCTTCCCCAACGTTTTCCAGTGTGATCTACTTCCATCGACTGAGACATCTAAGTCAAATAGCCACCCAGTTCTCATCAACTCTGATGGCAGTTTGGAGGATGATTCATGTCCTCAGCTCAGAAAAACTGAGCCAGCATGTATGCAACAAAGATCTTGTGTATCCACTGCACAATAAAACATACCTGCAAGACAGTTATTTTAATACCAATATGCCCTATATAGAGATACATTATAGTGAGCTCAATCTTGGACCTACCACAGCAAGCAGAGAGAACTCCAGCTTTCTGTAAGCAGGGAGTGTTGGAACCTCTCCTTGGGCTAAGTAATCACCCTGAAGTTTTTACCACAGGTACATGCTTGAGTATCTAGATCTAATATAGACTGACTGAAGTAGCTCCTTTTTGTTGCCATCAGCTACCATCAGCATATGCTTTCTCTTGAGTTTTATTTGCTCCTGTTCATCTTTGTTTCATTTTTCCTTTTTTAAAATAGTGTAGGAAACAAACGCAAAGATTTATGTTCATGCAATGCAGACTCCTATGCAACAGGAAATAAAAATTGCAAAAGTGAATATTTAGCCTTAATTCTGCCCTGGAGTAAAACTCTGTCAGCTGCTATAACTGTATATTACCTATCAAATAATTCAACACAGTACACACTTTCCTCCACCTTAGGTACATACAAGGAAGAGTCTTAGCTCCTGTGTGCTTTATTTTATAATTTAATGCAGGACTATTCATTGAACTGAAAGCCTTCTTCAGAAATAGCTTGATGTAAAAAATGGCAATGTTATGGAATATATTGTTGTGCCTTTAAAATGCAATGCCTTTTTTTCAGGATTGCTTTTGTAGTATTTTTAATAGTCAAAATGTCTTAACAAGAAATCAGGGGTTCGACCAATTCACATCTTCTGGAATTATTAAGCAATTATAAATAATAAAGCATTGAGCTTAAAAATGACGATTTAAAATCAGTAATATTGATATGGCTGAGTTTCATTTATCCTGGAAAGGAAACAGCTTTGAAAAGATCATATTTTTTAATAAAATGAGTGTGATATTTTTCTATCAGGTCTCTTTAATTCCAGTATCATAAAAATGTGGTATATCTTTATTGATAGACTTTAGCTGGTGCATTCTCTTCTCTACAGCATATATATGTTAATGATTTTCTCAGCACTGACATACAATATGTTTAACCAGACGATTTTTCCTTTCACTCAGAGTTACTTCTCTGAGCAGTAATTTAGTGGGCAGTTCTCAAATGACAACTCTGAGAAATACACACACCATGTCTTGTTAAAAGTGTATTTTAATGATGTCTTGCTTGACCATGTTTCTTTTTTGTAGAATTGTAAATAATTCCTACTCTTCTTGTGATCTGTAGCTGGACAGACACAGGACTTGAGGAGACCAGCTATGCAATCAAGTCCAGTGCATTTGCAATCACTGCAGCAGGTGTTTAGTCCAAAAGAAACCACAATTCCCTCCCTATGCCACAAACCTCAGAATAACTCAGACCTGCTTGCGCTAAAAAGACACAGACACACACAAAAACCCAAAACCAAAACCCAAGCCCTTGAGAAAAGTAATAACACATCACAGGAAAGCAGCAGAAGATACCTGGAGCCAGAGCATCACCCACTGCTGGGAGCTGCATGGGCAAGGGAGTGTGGTATGTGAATAGTCACAGCTGATCTCAGCACATTGCAAATGTAACTCTAGTCAGGCAGTAGATGTGCTCTCTTTAATGATATTACTGAAAAGATTACATAAATGAGTGAGAATTTATGTACAGAATTTGCATGTGTTTGCAACTGATCTGAAACTTATAAATACATTTCTGTATTTACACGCACAAGTAAATTAATATTGATTTCCAACCAGCAAGCACCATGAAAATGGCATTCAAGTGCATGTTTCCAGGTGCAAAGTATTTAGCTGGAGAGCACAGCAAGCAAGTTTGCAATGAGAACAGTGAAAATGTGGATGCAGTTCTGGAAAGAATACCTTTCACTGTTTGTGTTGCAGTGGTGCCGGAGGTTCCAGGCACCCGGGGATCTCCTGGGCAGAGCACTCTGCAGTCCTACTGCAAAAGAGCTTCTCCCCAGCCTGTGCTAGTGAGACAAGTGCCTCAGTTTAGCAACACGGGTCTAATTCCCAGGTGGGTGCTCATTCCCTGCCCAGAGGGCTTTACTGGGTGCAGAGCTCAACTCCCCGGGTAGGCCATTGAAGGTTTACCAGCCATTGGCATGAGCTAGCTCTGGGACATTGTGGCTATTGCATGTACCAAGTCTGCTCCTGCATTGCTTCATTCTCAAACCCCTGCATAGCCTCCATCTGCACACCCTCAGCACCCCTGCCCCCCAGCTTCTCACTCCCCAAGCTTTAACACATCTTTGCATTCTCCAAAGAGGACTCTCCCTGACTACCCACATTCCAGAGCCTGTATCCACTCCATCCCTCATCTCCTGACACTGCCTCCTACCTTTCCTAGAGCAGGGCCACTACCTTGGGCAGACATGCTGGGTCCCAAGGCACCATTCCTCACTGTCCTCCTGCTGTGCACCCAGTCCAAACTGAGAATTTTGGGACAGAGCTGTAGAGGGCAAGGGGAAGAATAGCTGTTGGGACTGCATGAATCAGTCTAAACCCTTCTCTTCACCAGAGAAGGCAATTACTTTACCAAGGATTTTGTTTGTAACCAAGGTATTACAATCACATCTCTCTGGATTTGCTTTTGTTTTTTCCTTCTCTTTCCCCTGAAACTCCTCCTCATATTTGGTGCATTTTTCTTGGGTATGCTTTGTTGTTTTTGGGTTATTTTGTTGCTATTGTTGCTGCCAGCCACCAGAGAGTTCCCTTCCTCTGGTTAATGGCTCATTAACTAGCTCTCTCCATGCAGGAGTAGGGCCTGGGAAGTGCTGAATTCTGGAAAATCCTCACCAGCAAGGAGCCATATGCCAGAAACAAAATCCTCTTTTCAGAGGGGCCCTGTGTCTTGGGGCAGCAAGGGGAGACAGTCTGTGGATGGGAGGGAACAGGGACAGAGCCCACAGGAGTGTGGGGCACAGGCATTGCTGCTGTTTCTTGAAAAAAGACACTGGCTCTTGGGAAGAAGGGGGAGAGGAGACAGGAGCTGGATTGTTAGAGGATTCAATGAGCTGTGCCCAATGTATTCGAAAGGTGCTTAAGACAGCCAAAGCTCCTCACCAAACACACACTGCTGTGAGCAGCACAGCAGTGCCCACAGGCTGCAGAGCAGCCCAGCTCCCCCGCCCCTCGCACAGCACGCACCAGACATGGGCACCATCCCCCTGCCCCACACCACCGCGGCATGGCAAAGGTGTCAGAGCTTCCACCCACGCTCACCTGGACTTCTGACTACCCCAGAAGAGGTGCCCATCTCAAACCCTTCCCCTCCTTCCCATTTGCACCCTTCCAGGTAGAAAATGACTTGCAGCTTTAGGTTGTCCCAATCAATCAACCCAATGGCTAGGCCAGAGAAGAGGTAGAGCATTTTCCATAGATATAAAAAAGAGAATTCAAAGCAAATCTTAGGATTGACAAGACTAGTGAAACATGTTTTCTGTTAGCTTTGTGTCCTGATTCCTTTGTCCTCCTGCCATCACCACTACAATAACTGCAGAGGACAGATTCTCCTCCCGTGCCTCTCATTGCCCCAGGAGGACTCTCAGCTTGTGTGCTGTCACAGCCATGTGCTGTTTGGTCACTGGGCATGGAGGGATGGTTGGCCAGCAGAGAAGATGGAGTAGTCCTGGTGCTGGCACCAGTGTGAACCTTGCTTCTTTACCCCATCACTAACTTAAACACATTTTGTAGGCATAGAATAGTGTTGTGGTCTCTGTCCGTGTGTCGAGTATGGCTGACATTGACAGGTAGGTTAAACATTATGGAGAGATGGGGACAAATGACAGACAATGCAATTGCCTCTGCTGGGTTACCTGAGCTTAAACTTAAAAAAGGTGATAGTTTCATTTCATCAGTGTCAAAAAGTACCCTCACCTGCAGCTGCAGAACAAAGCACAGCTCAGGCTCATGAACATAGGCAATCAGTTTGTCGTACTTTAATCAGGTAGCTCCCATCAGCAAAGCTACAGAAATCACTTTTCTTGGGGGGTCTTGTGGCTCAGCTTCACTGCAAAGATGAATTTTCTTCACCCACAAGGGCTGGCACCCCTGGGCCATTCTGAAATACGCTGGGCAATCAAAATTGAACCTACTCCCCCAGTTGCTCAGCTTGCCAAGCAAGGGCCACAGGCACAGCAGAGATGTTAAGATCTTGATGTCACATGTGCAGTGACTGTGGCATTGCTTATGACCTAGCCCTGTGGCCATAGTCCCAGCAAGGCCAGTCACCTTGTTACAGGGCATTTTTGGGCTGTGTGGTACCAGCTCACCTACAGATTACCACACCTCAAAAAAGCAAGTTTCTCACCATGCATTTTTCATACACCTCCAAGTTGATGACAAATGAAGTAGTGATGATGACTGCCATTTTAAAGGCAGGGAAACTGAGGTATTGCATGATGCATGACCTAGTGTCTCTCAACAGACTGGTGGCAGGGACCAAAGAGACACACAAGTTCCCTAAATTTCAGTGCAGTGTGCAGGAACTGGATTATCATGTGGACAGTATTCACTGTGTGATGCCCACACTGCTCTCAAGGGAAGCTTTGTAAGATCAGCTTTACACCCAGGGTGGTCTAGGACTTGAGAGTGGCAGGGCAGAAAGGAGACATTCCCTGACAAGCTTTTGCCTCAGAGAAAGACTTGAAAAAAGTTCAGCTCAAGGTCCTTGTGAAAAGGACGCCTGCAGGGCCACCCGCACCGCTCTCTAGTTGCTCCCAAGCAGTGAATTCATCTGGCCAAAGTTCTGGGGAAAGTGAAAAAAAAGTACATATGAGGAGACAGAAGCTAGCCCCATCGACCACTCACACTGTTTGACATTAAAAAGTGCTGACAGCAGAGAGGGAGGAAAGGGATGGACGAAGGGACACTTTCATCTCATGACAGTCTCCTGCCAGCCCCAGCCACTCCGTCTCCCTCTCACCCCCCCTTCTGGCCCCTTGCTTTCCTAGGCATTTTATTAAATAGGGTCACAGCCCGCATTACAGGCCCTCCCACCAGCCCTGGCAAAATGAAAGCACTCGCCCATCCTCATGACCCCCACCCTCCCAGATCTCTGTCTCCTTCACTGTTTCCCCCCACTCCAGAACTGAGATCTTCACCCCACAGCAACCTGGGCATTTCATAGCCAAACATCAAGGCTAAGGGCTCCAGGGAGGAGGAAGGTCTCCCCCTTTTTTTTCCCCCTCTTACATTAATAATCTCATTTAGTTGAAAGAAAAGTCAAAAAAATGAGCTTTACCTTGGCAATTTATGATGTTAGAGGAGTAATTTATGCCTTGATACAATTTTGTTTTGTTCCTTCTTTACACAGATGCACACACACACGCACAGATAAACACACACATACATACACTTAAGGAGACACTAAGCTGAATTTATCACATTAAGTACCTGCCTGCTAAAAGGACAGGACTGGACATAATTTACAAGGCAGGATAGGGAGGGGTTCACATGTGGGGGGAAACATTTAGAAGAGTTAATGTTTGAAAGTTGGTCTTTGAAGGCAGGAGGCTCCTCTAGACAGAAAAAAGAAAACCCAACTAATTAAAACTGATGTATCAGTTTCAGAAGAAGAATGTGCTGGGAATGAAACTGTGCATGGGCAAAAACAACAGTCAGCCGGGTTAGCCATGACAGTGGAGATACCCCCAGGGAGAAGGCCCCAATTCCAGTATCAGACCAACAGGGTCTGAGATCTCACTCGCTGGGGCAGTAGCCAAAGCCCCCCGCTGAAGTGGCTGGTCTGATGCAGGAGGCAACTTGGGTGCAGAAGCAAATGTGGGTCATCTGTAGGGTTTGAATCATGGCCATGGCATGCCAGCAATGTGACCCACTGAGCTCTGCTTGGAGGAGGAGGGAGGGGACCATGGGCCATAGATGTGGGCCGTTGTTTCAGTAGCAGTCAAGCACTGTGGATGGCCAAAGGAAAGGACTTGCCTGCCCAGAATGCTGAAATACTGCGTGAGCAGCAAAAAGGAAAGAGGGAGCAGAGGGGTAAGTGACTGGTCCAAGGCCAGTGCACAGCCACAGTTGTGGCCAACATTCAACCTCCCAGCCTCGCTGTGTCTCACTCAGTGAGTTCAGGCAGGAACATCATGGCTTCATCTCTGCATTTTCCAGTATACCTTCCTGAAGTGTCCTCCTCTTACTTAGGGACACCCAGGGGGTCTCTCCTAGCACCTTCCCCAGCTCTCCAAACCTCTGTGACTGAGGTCTAGGGGGGAGGTGCCTACAGACACTATCCCAGAAAGGTGAAGTTTGAGTAACTAAGTGTGCTGAGATGAGACACATGCAGAGCATCTCAACTGACGTTCGATTCTCTTTTGTGCATGTGAATTTCCCTAACTTCATAATGCTTCTCTATCTTCCATACAGGAATCTGAGCCATAGAGGACATCCAGTGTCTTGGACCTGGGTCACAATGCAAGTAAATCTGTCAGCCAAGTGCCAGGTGAGCCCCCTGCAGCCAGACAGTTCTTCTACTCCAGGGACCTGTACCTGATGTGGCTGGGCACTGACTTTAACCCCTCTTCCACTGCCTTTGTCCAGGACCAGGACTGCACACATTATTTCCTCTGAGTCATACAATTCTATTGCTCCTACAATCCTCAAATCCTTTAAATTATTAGGAGGAGAGGTAAGTATAGTATGGGTGTGGAGGAAGGAGGCAAAAAAAAAAAAAAAAAAAAAAAAAGAGAGAATCATAAAAGTATTTCAGAAATGCCCCTTACTCAAATGCAGATTCTTTCCAAAATGTGCCTTGATGAAAACTGGTCAAACTGGTCAAGCTGCGAGTGCCCTTTTATAGTGCTGGGTCTGTGCATCAGGCAGACACACACCAGACAATAAACAGCCCCTGCTTGTCAGCCCACCTGGCAAATTTCTGGAGCCCACTGAAAGAAGCCCCAGAAGGTGATTTGTATGTAAACACGGAACACCCGCTCCCTTTGGTAGGGAAGGTGTTCTTTGTCTTACAGCTTTCCCCGTAGACATCAGCTTGTTTACAAATCTTACAGCAACCCACAGCCGTGGCATTAAACAGGTGAAGAGAATAACGCTTTTTCCTTATTGATCTAGGGTCGGTTTCATTTGTAAGCAAAAGGGCAGCTGTCAATAGACTGCATGATCTAAGGCACCAATCCAGAGAAATCTTAAGCACGTGAGCGCCAGGGAGCAAGGATGGGATTCAGGGTTGTTGAATTGGGGCCAGGAGCCTAAACCAGGCTTTATTTCATGTTGCATCATAATTCTATTGTGTGAATGAGAGGGAAGCATTAATAAATGAGATGATGGAAGGGGAAGAAGAAGAAAACATGCCTACTTCTTGTCCAATAATGTTAGCAGTATATTTATAAAACCAAAACAGGACTAATCTTCACTCCTCTCTGCCTCTCAGGGAGCCCTGTCTATGTTGTCTGTTTTGTTTAGATTGTGCACTCTTCATGACAGAGATTATCTGTATTTTGTGTCTCGTAAAGCACTGGGCACTTTTATATAATAGTAATAATCTATAAAATGCACAAATAAAAATATCAGAGCCAACAAATGATGTTGCAAAATTGTTTCTGCCTAAAAGGAGCAGCAAAATTCCAGTTAAAAATACCCATGTCTGCCTTGATAATAAAATCTATGTGTGTGATTGTGCATGCACATGCAGATATATAGGTGCATACAGTAGGGAAAAAGAGTCAAGGAAGGAATAAGTTCATCAAATCTGTAAGTATGTGGCACCTCAGCATCATGCAGGCTACCCTGGGCGCAATCAAAGCCTTCCGACGCTCCGAGGGACTCAGTGGAAGTGTGCAGGATATTAAGAGTGACAAGCCATCAGGACTGCACTATCAGACCAGTAGAGAAGGAAAACTGAAGCAGAGTGTCAGTTTGAATTGTTATTATCCTTGTTCAGGAAACAGCATCAGGCAAGGCAAAGTAGTCGCAGGAAGAAAGGAGGTTGGGACATCTGGGGACTAATCCCCCATCCCCTAGGAATTCTG
Organism: Molothrus ater; assembly: GCF_012460135.2. NCBI lineage: Eukaryota > Metazoa > Chordata > Aves > Passeriformes > Icteridae > Molothrus > Molothrus ater. The sequence goes on along the minus strand of NC_050485.2, from coordinate 7,593,794 downwards.
CACCCATTCAAGACCTGGAACTAACTGACTTCTGCATCACTCCCTGTCCTGCCTTTGTTATCTTGAGAAGGGGGGTGACTGCCCCCAGGTGCTGGGGTGGAAGAGCAAGGGGGCAGATGCATCCCTGTGCCCAGGGAAGGGTGTCGGGGCAGTGGGAGGAACTCTGCAGTGCAGTGGGAGTGTGCAGCACTGGGCAGCACCAGGGATGGAGGACAGGAAGGGAGGGTGGGGAGGGGAAGGCCTATAATCCCCTTGGTAAATCCATGCCTGAACTATAAAAGGATAATCCATGTGCAACCCTGGCCCCACTTATAGGATTTAGCTCTTAGTGTAGAATACTAATATTTGGCTGTTTGTTTACCCCTGTGAACTAATTTGGCAGATTCTTATGATTCTCACAGGGAGAATTTATTTCGATTTTGATATTACTCAAAGCCTTGGGTCCTGGAGTCATAGGATTATATGCAAAGCTCTGAGCAGACTTTTTTAATCCTTTTTCTTAAGAAATAACTATTTGTTGTGGGTGCAGCAAAAAGCTTGAAAGCTGGCCTGCTGTTCCACAACACAATGGCATCAGAAAAGAAGCCACTTGCTAATTCCCTTTTTTTTTTTTTAACATGGTGATTTTTAAGCCAGTTTTGCAACTGTGAAAGGTGAATGGGGATCAAGCCCATGATTTTTGTAGAGTCAGCACAGTCAAGCCAGGCTTGTAGATTCACTCTGGCTTGGTGGGCTTCAGTGTCCACTTTACTGCTCCTAACCCAGTGGCACTGCCTTGGGAGAGCAGTATCACAGGCAGAAATTAGATCCTTGGGCTAAAAATAATGTGCAGGGTTTGGGGAAGAAGGAGGCACAGGAAGAAAAGGAGTATGTGTTCAGATCAGGAATTCAGACTTGAATTAAAAAGTAACTTTCTAACCTTGGAAAATGCAGAGAATGGCTTGAAAATGTGATGCATGCATGCATCCCCTTAACACAGAAAGCCAGTACAAGAATCCCAACTATGTTGTTTTTAAAATCTTCCTGGTTTGAGGGCTTTCTCTGTGATTTTTGAGCAGTTAAAATTGTCTATACTAGGGGAAAAGTGTCCTTTCTTTAAATGCTAAAACCAGCTTTTGTGGTAAAGTGTAAAGAAACAGAAGGAGAAAAACAGTTTTCTCTAAATGTATTTGTGGTTGTTCCTCTCCCACTCATGGTCCTGAAAGAAATTAAAAGTTGCAAATGTAATCACAGCTAGGAGCAAAGCAAAACTGGATATGTGCTGAAGATTTGACTCTCGATTTATGAAAATATTTATTTTAAATTCTGTGCCCAAGATCATTTCTTCTGAGAAGATTTAAGCCTGAAGTGGAGTAACTGCAGAGGGAGTCCACCAAATCAGGGCCTTGAGGAGAAAGCTGACAGTAAACCCAAAATTTATTATAAGAAAAAAAATCTCTCCCTCAGTAACACAAGAAGCAATGTCTAGAAAACCCAAACCTTCATAAATCAGGCAAACAAGACAGGCAGATGAGAATCTTATCAGGCAGTGGAAATGAGGCAAAAATAATTCAAATTATTCACACATTTTGAAACTTTGCTGGACTGAGAAGAGAGGGTGAAATCCTGGTGAATAGGAAAACAAGTAATATTTGTGCCTCGCAGTTTAAGCTGGAAACGCACTAGGTAAAGATCCTAGAAGTCCAAGAGCAGAAAGTTTTTAGAGGATATATGTGCATCCTTGGTAGCTGTCTGATTTTCCTCCTCCTGCTCAGATGCTGCTGTGTCGGGCTCTCTTGCAGAGCCCCAGATCCTCGGGCTGCCTCCTTCCCCGAGCCGAGCAGGGAACAAACTCCCGGCGGGGCGTTCGCTCCCCAGCACGGCCGGCTCTGCCCTGTGCCGCACACAGGGGAGGCTCGGCCACTCCACCAGCCCTCCCTAAATCCCACCAGTACCTGATACCTACACCTGCCTAAATACACTGATTTGTTGTCATTTTACCCCTCACTCAGATGCTGACGGCCAGTTCTAGCTCTGGTTATGGCTATTAATAATTAGTCTAGAATTATAGAGATTGAGAAAATACCTTTTAGATGAGTGATATTTTCCCAAATTTGTTCCAAAGATAATGTGAGGGGAAACAATGTGTTCATACACATTGAGACAAAGAGAAGGGAAGGTTTGGCTGTCTGATTTTCTAGTGGTTTGGATTCATTCCTATGTCCCCTTCTTTCTGTCTCGGCTAGTATTTTGGTAACAGGATAGAAGAACCCCAAACATTACCCAAAACTGGGGGGAAAATGCACTACACCAAGGGGAACCATTTATTGAGTTTATTAAAAGGATCAAGAGGTGACTTGCTTCCTGTATATAAATTTCTTCCTAGGGAAGAAATACCAGATACTAAAAAACTCTTTAATCTGCCAGAGGAATCTGTAACAAGAGCCAATGGATAAATGCTGAAGCCAGACAAGTCCAATTAAAAATAAAGTACTGGACCTTTTTAAATTTTGTTTCACTTTGTCCAAGGAAGTCAGGGTGATTAACCATCAGTGCAGCTGTTACGGGAAGCACTGGAGTTTCTCTTTCTCAACATCTTCGGCTGCTCAAGACTCGTATTCTTTCGGGAAGAAAGTTATTGAATGCAGTAAAGGGGTAGCAGGGGGACAATCTCTGCTCTGTGTTATGCTGGCAATCTGGTCATATCATCAAAAAATGTTTTGTGAGCTTAAACTGAATAAACAACTTAGCACCCCTCAGCTTATTTTTAAGCAGGAGGCTTCTTTTTAAAAATTTGGGGAAGGGAGAATAAAAATCCTCATGAATTGAGTATTTTTTCTTATTACAGAAAATGAAAAAAAACTGGTGAAAATTTTGTAGAAGCAGAGGGATCTGGAGCAAAAAGGATGCCAGGATCTGGGGCAGAGCAAAGCAGAGGGCTCGCTGCTGGTTGGGGCTGGTGGGGTTCTCCCCCAGCACCATGAGCCTTTGGGGAAGGAGCTGCTCAGGCTCCATGGAGAATCCTCCCTTGCTGATTTCCAGCTGAGCAGCTTTCCACACTCAATGGCCGTCCCTGCTGCTTTCATGCAGGGATGTACTGTAGCTCGGAAGAGAGCGGTTCTGTTTAGATAGCCCCCAATCCTAGCTTTACCTCATCCCTTCCAGCAGAGTCACTGTAATTAAGATTTGTTAAGGTTTGGAAGAAATCTCATTAATCAGATAAGATCTGAACTTTATTTTCTTTTTAAAGACCCAATTTGATCTCTCTTGCTTGTGGTAATTGCTCTCCTCTTCTGACATGGAAATTCATTTTCCAGGCACATAAAACACAATAGATTTCCATTGTCAACAGCAGCAACCCCAGGAGACTTGAAAATATTCCTCCAAAGGCTAAAAAGAGTATTGGGAGCAAATCCAGACACAGGCGGGGAGAGGGAACATGAGGCAGGGTGCTGTCAGAGAGATTTGGGGCAGAAGAAAGGGGTTTGTATGGCCCAAAAACGACAAGGGATACACCAGGGGCAGGAGGGGCAGCAGGACCCCCCCTGTGACCCTCCGTAAGTCAGGCTGAGCTGGCAGGTCCTACCAAGGGACCTGCACAGAGAGGAGAAAAGTTGTTCCCCCTCCTGGTTCCTGACCTGGGTTGGTAAAAGCACCTTTCTCCTGAGTTTATCAGAAACCAGTACTTCAAAGAGCGATCAGAAAAGCCTCCTGGACGGCTGACATTTCACATGAGGCAGCACCAGGATAAATGACACAGTGTGAAATATACTCCACCACATCAAATCCTATCCATCAGCAGGATTCCTGGTTTCTAAATGTCAGGTATAGAACGGGAACTCCTCAGGAACATCTGAATCAGAGGGTGGATTCCTTCCCTGCCACCTACTCCCCAGCTCCCCAACTTCTCTTGGCCTCTACCATGCTTTGGTGGGCTCTGCCTTCCCATCCAGGCCAAGCCCAGGCAGCCGGGTGCTGCTGCCAGGCTGGGAGATGTGTATGGATAAGGCACACACCCTGAACAGGGCTGGGTGTACAGGTAGCACTTCTCACCTGGGAGACTGCAGTCCTCAGGAGAGACAGCACAGGGGCACATGGCAGCCCGCTGCCAAATCCTTCAGCTGGGCACAGCATGTCAGCCCAGTGTGTGGCCATCAAAACTGGCATCACCATTTTCCCCCTGCCCGGGGCCCTGTACCCTGCTGCCCCTCTGTCACACTGGTCCCCCCCAGCCCATGCCCTGCTATCCCCAACTTTGACCTGGAGCAGGAGGGGCTGAGCCCCAGCTGCACACTGAGGCCAGTGGCTACAGGCAGCCTCCCTTGCCCTGAACTCTCACAGTGAGAATAAAGCTGAGCCACAGTTTTCCAGCACTTTCAGGGGGCCACAAAATCCTGCAGCAGCAGCAGTCCCTGTCACAGCTCAGCCTGGCCACCTTCCGGAGATGCTGAAACTTTGGTGGAGCACACAGAGACAGAAACCACTACCAGGCACATTGTGGACTCCCAGAAATGGGCAGTCCTGGGCAGCTGGCTCACAAGGATGGCTGTGGGTGACCAGGGTGGCCAGAGCAGGGAGAGTCCCCTGCACTGCTCCTGCACATGGAGGCAGAGCCTGGGCACGGTGAGTGCTTGCAGAGGTACTAATAGAGACCTAGGGCGAGCGTCCCAGCCCTGCCTGCCTCTCTCATTCTCTTTGCAGAGAGAATCTGCAAACATATTAATCTCATCTCACACACAAACCCTCCGTCCTGATCCCAGAATCCATATATTAGGAGATTTACATAAATTACCAGCTATCAATAGGGCACATGAGGTGCAGGGGCTGAGAGCCAGCACCCTTGCCAAGAATACAGTACAAGAGGATTGGAAAGAAAGGAATGGGAGGGGGCTCCAGAGGAGGGCTAGAAGCACAGACCTGGTGAGCAGAGGTCTGGAGTGGCAGTGTCTGGCTGTGCTCTCTGGGTCTCTGAGTCACACACTGCAGCCACTGTATGGCTTGGCTGCAGTGGTAGGTACATAACTAGCAGGGGGAAAGCTATGAGCTCTTCACAGCATTGCTTTGCTTTATTCAGGGCTTTGCATTTGTAGCCTAGGTCAGAGCTCACCTGAGCTACTGGCATCCCCAGGTCTCAGGAGCATTGGGGACCCAGAGCTGTGTGGCTCACTGCAGAATTCAGCAGAACTCCCTTGTTTCCACCTGAGGGGTTTTTCCTCTGCCGAGAGAGGAGGAAGGTGTGAGTTCAGCCCCTGACCACACTACCTGGCCAGAGTCAGAATGCTCTCTCTGTAGTTGCACTGAAAACAGCATTCAGGCTTCTCTGAGCCCTGAGAAATACAGATGATCCTTGGTGAGCATTGTGAGAGCTCTGGCATGCAGATGCAGAGAAAACCACCAAAACAGATTTCCTTCCAATGTGTTTCCTGGGACAGACCTCCTCTGCACAGGAGGTGATGGTCAAGCATAGGGCAGACCCAGAAGTGCTCCAACTGGCACCAGGGTGAGGACACAGCCGTGTAATGCTGTGCTTTTCTAGATCCATCCCCTTGGCATCTGCCTGGGGCACAGCCCCATTCCCATGACCCGAAGTCTCAGACCCTGGGGGGAGCCCTGGTCCCAGGAGGTGGATCCTTTCTTCCCCAGACAGGCAGTGTGCCTAACCTGTTCCGCAGCATCTTCTGAGCGTCCCAGGCAGCAGTCCCGGACCCCCCTGCCTGTGAAGAGCCCCGAGTCGGGTCCCTTTTGTCACCAGCCGGGGGACACCTCGGGCTGAGCCCGCTTCTCCCGCAGTGTTCTGCTGCCCTCGTGGGTCCAGAGCGCTCATTGCAGCCCCGCACCCGCACCGGCCCGCGGCTCCCCCCCGCACCTTCCCTGCAGAGAGCCAAGGCACAGGTTGTTCCCTTCCCTGGCAGGAGGAAGAGCAAGGCGAAAAAGGCAGGCAGCTCCCCGTTTTTTGGGTCTGGACCGAGGGAGGTGGGACGGGGAGCACTGAGAGGGGCCCTCAGGACCCGGTCCCAATCCTGCTGGTGGTGTAAAACAGGGTGCACAACAAGAACCCCCTGCACCGGCAACAGTGATCACAGTAGTCAGAGCAACACGTCTTCGGAAGGGGCATCGTGTGTCATCTGTCCCTCCACCTTTCCTGTGGACAGACAGACATCACAGCTGAGGCCAGGGTACCCACAGGCTGCTGGGCTGTTCCATAGCTGTGAGTACAGAGACGTACTGGAAGCTTCTTCTAAGCTGAGGTGAGGTACACCCCAGTGTTATTTCCAGTGCAGAGAAAGATAGAAAAGTAGCCAGTGGGGCGAAAAAAAAAGCAATGCAAGCCATGGAAAACAGGTCTGGATTTGATTTATCTGCTAGAGAATCGGATTAAACTGGGGGGAATTTGTCTTTTGTTTTAAGATAGTGGGGCAGGGGGGGTGGAATAAGGAAAATGGGAGTAACCAAAATTAGAGTTCACATATACCAAAATTAGAGTTCATATATGCAAGATCTCCTGGCAGTGTGACTAGAGTACACACAGACCTCAGCAGGTTTGTTTTGTGTTGGTATATGACAACATATGTGGCACAATGAAAATATGACTTGCACCATATGCTTGTACTTGTACAGCATCTAGCACAGCAGACAGCATCCTTCCTAATGCCAGTGTTCAGTGTAGGTGCCTGGTCTCACGTACATCCCCAGAAACTCTAGGTATGGTCGAGAAGAGGCAAGTCCAACCCAGGTCTATCAGATAGGTTCCAAACTGAGGCTGAAACTGTATTCAGATTCATGCCTGGTGTATCTGACACGAGGGCTCTGTGCCAGAGGTGAATATTTCCATGGGAAAAATGCTCCTAAGGTCTCTCAGCTCAGAATTAGGTTTCTGACCCTGCTGACGGCTCAGGTGCAGCCCCTGCAGCCCCTCCGCAGGCCGGGAGCATCCCCGCTGCCGCTGGCGCGGTGCCCGCGGCAGCCCCGGCAGCGCCGCGCGGAGCGCGGGCTCCACGCCGTGGCCGCGCCGGGCAGCGCACGGCGGCTCCAGCGGCACTGCCCGCCCGGCCCGGCCGGCAGCTCCGGCTGTGCCCACGGGTCACTGTCCCACCGCGGGTCACTGCCACGTGCCCCTAGAGCTGCCCGTTCCCATCCCTGCCCTCGCCGTCTTTTCTTTCCTACAAGGGAAGGGGCTGGTTTTGTCTGTCTGCCTTGCTTTTAGCCGGGCCTTTTCATTGCTCTCCCCCTGCACTTACCTCAGACGCCTTCCTCAATACCATTGTCCCCGAATTAGATCACAGTACAGACACTTCAAAACCCGGCCCCTTTGGGTCTGAGCTCTCCTCTTCCTGGCGCACAGGATGGCTCTCAATATATTCACCAGCCGATTATTTGTCTGCCTTAAAGCACTTGAAAAACACTGCCACTGTCAGATCCCAGGTCTTTCATTTTCCACCACAGCCACCCCCTTTCACTGTACCCCTCGTGCAGGGCCATAACATGGGAATTTGCTTACCCACCGCTGCTTTTTTGTAGTCTCAGTGTGAATGGGCACTTGCAGACACATCCAGCATCAGGTAGATACACTTTGAACAGTGCCTGGAAATGGCTGGGCAGTGTTTGTCTGGCTGTGCCTTGGATGCAAGACCAGTATTTGACAGAACCTTTCACAGGCAACATCTAATATACCAGCAACCACCATCCAGTCTCTTGGATGCAGGAGGCAATCCCAGCATCAGCAGGCATCAGCACCAGCTCTGTCCTGTAGGGAAGGAGCAAGGGAGTCTGAGAGCTGTACAGCAACTGCCAGAGGTGACAGCAATGCCTTGGCCGCTGCACCAAGAGAGAGCTCATCACAGCTGCTCCTGAGGAGCAGTCCTCCCTTGCAGACCTGGAGAGTCACTTTGGGAAAGCAGGTTGTCATCACAGCATCAGAGACTGCAGGTATGGAAAAGGCAGCAGCTGGCCTGATGGCAAATTCTCCTGCAGGACAGGCCAGGCCAACCAGCAAGGTGCAGCTGCTGATCAGCAAGGGCATCTGCAGCCCAAATAAACCAAAAATCAGCACAGCAGCTGGAGCAGCACTCAGAGGTCAAAGGCAGCTTGAGTATTGGGGGCCAGGGGAGTGTAACCCTTTCCATACAAGTTTCAGATGCTGACAGAAAAAAAAAAGGACCTACAGTAAATGCAGACAAATTTCAGTCAAAAATTCCTATTTTCAGTGATGGGTTTTATATGAAGTGATGGGAGCCTTTCACCTCTGCAGCAAATTCTTCAGAGCAACAGTACATTTTCTGTCCCAGTGCCTTCAAACCCTGACAGGAGCCCCTTTGGGAAGGAGGGGTTTAGACAAAAGAAACAAGGAGAATTCCCTCAGTTATCTACCAGCTTACACCAAGTGACTGAACAGCTGCTTTTTGACTTAAAAATCTCTCCCTGGCTGTGCTTGAGCTGCACAGCTCTTTCAGGTGTGACAGGCAGACCTGCCTCAAGTACCATAGCCTCCATGTGGGTGGGGACAGTGGGACAAGTGACTCAGGTGGTTTCATAATCTGTCATATCAATAGCCAGCACATGCACTCTATCAACCCTACCATCTCTAGTTTGCCTGTTGTGCATCAAACCACCTGCTACAGCAAGCAAGTAAAGTTTGCTGAGGAGTATTTTTCTGTTCTTGACCTGCGTTAAGGGCACCACCATCAGTTGCCTGTCTCAGAGAGGTGTTTGAGTCACAGGAACAGTGGAGGTGACTGTACCTACTCAAAGAGAGCAGTCTTCTGGTTCAGCAGCTAATTAGAAAGTCTCTCACACAACTGCCATGAGACACAAAAGTCTCATGGACTTTCTCCCCTCCTGGGGTCATAAGACAGAAGGCAGATCCATGTGTCATTCTTCAAAGGACCTTCACCAGGGTGACAGCAACAGTACTGTAATCCTTGGGCACAGAAGCAGCTGCCAGTGCAGGTAGGACCTTCAGGGTGAGGGCAGATACCAGCTGCCCACAGGAAACCATAAAGCCCTCCCTCTCTTAGTATTCCTCAGAAGAACCTTCCCTTGTAAGCAGCTCAGCAAAGGCTCTCCCAACTAAGCCAACATTTTCCCAGCAATTCCCTGGGGAAACTGGTGCACATCAGCTCACAGGTGCAGCGTCCTGCCTCAGCCTGTAGTTCATTTGCTCATGCTGAAGGGCAGTTCCATGACTGAGAGCTCACCTAGAAGCCTCCTCTGATGCCAGAGACCCCTATCTAGGCCAAGGCATGCCTCAGACAAACACACCATAATAAATACTTCCAAGAAAATCCAGCCATCACACGTTTACTTCCATCTGCACTGGAATCTGCTCAACCCTGGATCACAGCTCTGTTTCCTTCATCCAGAGGCTTCATGCCTGATCTGACCCCAGGACAGGATGAGTGAAATTACCTCTAATGCATCTGAAATCCATCTGAAGCAGACACTAACCAGAGTGGGGAGCTTTGAGTAGTCCACAGATCCTGAGGATGAGTTTTTATCTAGCACCATGCATGCAAGGTTCACAAGAGGATTTATGGGTGGACAGAGAAGAGGGCAGAGAGTAGCAGGGTCTTATGATACCAGTGTACCCAGAAAGGGAAAGCCTTACTGTTCTTTAGTCCTGCCATTCCCTGTGGAAATTGGGTGTTAGATCTGCACCCAAAAGCCAGCAGATGTGATCCTCTCTCTCAGCTGCAGGAGGTAAGAGCTGCTGTTCTCAGCAGAAAGCTGATGTAGGTAGGTAGGTAAAGACTTTGTTGCTCTGGACACCACAGGTAGATGGTCTAGGAGACCTCTGCCTCCAGATCTGTGCAGACTGATGACATCAAGCTGGCAAAGGACAGGGATTAGTAACCTTTCATCTGAGGGAGGGAGGGAGACTCAAATCCACTGGGTTTAGTGCTGCAGGAGCATGGAAACACCCAGAGAAAATAGGAAGGTAGCAACAAGGTACAGCCCATAGGTAATAAAGCAGAGAGTAGAACAGGCAGGGAGCTAGTTCATGCAAATGCAGAGCCTTTGAAAAGAGACAAGTCTTGAGAAAAATTTCACATTCAAAACTGACCACAGCAGAGAGCTTTGTGAGTTTCCTGGACAATCTTTGGAGGGCTGGCTTCATCTGATTGTTATAAAGACAGAGGAATTCTGTAGGTAAATGTATCTGTACTCAGTAGTGCTAGACATGCCTCATCAGCTTGATTTCCTAGTTGTACAACCTCCCTATAGTACTTATATATCAGAAAGAACAAGAATGCTTATAGATGTAAACACCACAACTGCCTAAACCAGCAGGTGACACAAGGCAAGAAATACAAGCTTTCTTTCTAATATACCACATTTAAAGAGATTAGATTAAAAGCAAGAATTTTTTAAATAGATAAAAACATTTACTGAAAATAAACTTTATTTAATAAAAATTCATTAAAAGGTTCTCCCACCATTATTTTCACCAATTTTATACAGAGTTGAATATGCGAGTGAGGCAGGCATGTTGTCTTACCAAAATCCAGCCCTAGGCAGTCTGTTAGATGAAGCTGAGGACACCATCACATGCCTGCCTGTAATCTCACCAAAGTTACACTTTGTTAATGATCCAGGTACTTGGGTCTCCATTTCCAGGATTGAATACAAGAAAAGGCATGTTCTCAGGGTGGTATATGAACCTGTCTGAAAATTTAAGAACCTGTGCAGAAACCTGAAGAGAACCTACTGCTCTACTTGCAACAGCTTTGGGCCCCACTGTGTTCCTTGAATTCCTGGAAAGCAGCCACTTATGGTCAAGAAACACTGATTTTGTTTATTTTTATTTCACTTGGGCAGATCTTACTCACAGGTTAGTTTGAGAAGATTTCTCCCCAGAGAGCATTGGAATCAGCCAGGCTTTGCTGGGCCAAACTGCCAATAGCCTTCGTTTTCCTAGTTGGTGCCCTCTTTACTCTTTCAGAAGCTGTTCTCCCATTAACTGCTGTGCAATTTTGTCTCCCAGATCCAGGATCTCAAGGCAGTCAGTTAGAGCCATCAAAACTATATTCCTTCTAGTATTCAAGCTACTTTCCTATGTCCTTTGGGAAAGGTACAGCCAGGTGACACTGGCAAAGTTCTTTCCTCCCCCTACTCACAGGTAGCTTTTTTCCTGTGAGAAAAAGGGGAGTCAGCATACGGCAAGAAAAGAAAAACACCTTTCTGGTACTCCTTTCACTCAGGAAAAAATAATTTTCACAGGCTGGCATGTTCCCTGTAAGTGGTAGGATCAAAGCAACGGGTTTGGAGACAGACACCTTGCTCAGGCAGTGATTCCCATGGTTTAAGATGTGCAAGATCCAAGTGCAGTTCCAGCAGATGACAGAGCTCCTTGGCAAGGTGCAAAATAGTTGCCCTGAGGAAGGATTTGGGCTGCTGTGTTTTCTGCAGTAGCTGGAAAGGTGCTATCCTGGGCAGCAAAAGCAGATGGAGCCTGAAGGCACAGGAGATGAACAAGACCCAGCTCTCCCTTTCTGGGAGGCCAAGGCAGCCACTGACCTGCAGTGCCTTCACAGCTCCCAACCTGAGCCAGGCCTGATCCACCTCGCCCATCAGTTCTGCCTCATTGACCACACACAACCTCTTCCAAATGCTGCTGTAAACAGCAGGCTCTTGGAGGGGGCTGGAAGGTGGCAATGGTAAGGTTCATGAGCCACCTCCTGGCTCTCTCCTCTCCAAGCACAGCCACATTGCCATGTGGAGGAAACCTTTGGCAGCTGTTTTGTGCTGGGAGACAGGGCTTGTTGAGCTTGGCTGAGTAATCCCAGGCACTCCCGTCACTGCAGCTGCATGCATCCTTGTTCTCCCAACCCAAGGATCGCTGCCTCGCTGAATCACCCCATTAAATTGCTAATATCTTATTGTTCTTTAAGATTTTGAAACTTGCTGCGAAACGTTTACAGATAATTTTTTTTTTGCCTGCAGTCACTGTGCCTAATGCCCAGTCATTGAGTGCCATATGTGTTTATATGCACTGCAATTTTCCACTTGATTACATTTTACCACAAACACTTTCATCCACTCCGCAAAGACAGCAGCAACACATCCATAATGTTCAGAGCAGCCCAGACAGACAGAGCTCAGACACAAATGTCTCCACTGGATGGACACTGCAAAATGTGAGATTCTTAAAACCAACTGACCCGGTCTCCAATTTTGAAGTCTCCAAGGGCACAAGCACCTCAGTCACCTAACAGAATGTGCAAAGTTAATGTCATGCTCCAGCTTTCCCATTAAGCACCAGGTGCTGCTTGTAAGTCTGGAACAGCTACACAACATGGACATGCTTGCCAATACCCAAGGATATCTCAGATTTTCCAGGAGACAGAGGATGACCCAGGCTGCTACAAGGTTGATTAGCACCTGAACCTGAAAAAAATCCATTGGGACAGCAACAGCACGACATGCAGCACAGACAAGTTCTGAAATTAGATACTGAACCCCGAAAAGTGAAGGCAAGTTCTCATTTAGTCTTCAACTAACTGGACATAGTCCAGCTTGTCTTATTGTGGGGGATTTCAACTCCTGATGGCTAAACCTTCCCATTTGCAACTAGGCAAGTCACATTGTCAACCAGGTCAGTCTTCCAGGAGAGGAGAGGCAACATGATCTACACAGCAACATTGGCATCCCCATGTGAGCTTGTTCCTTTCACCAGTTCAGCACAGCACAGAGCAGAGAATGCTGGCTCAGCTGCAGCAGTGAGCCAAGCCTCAATACTGTGCTGGTGTGGCAATAGTGCTTTTGCTTCTACAGTCCTTGCCCTGCAATGTCCCACCCTTTCCACTGCCTGGTGTGGACACTCACTGTGGGGAAGTGGCAAACATCTGTCATGATCAACAGCTCTCATTCCATCACCATCCGCCTGAGCTGGCACTGCTGACCAGCTCTGCTGACAGACATAAGGCTAGTTTGGTGAGGAAGCTCTTCATGACTCTGGAGACCAAAGAACATAGCCTACAACATCCACCAAAGATTTTACATAGAGAAATAGAATCACCTGATACTTCCCTTACATCCTGGGTTATCTGGGATAGCCTCTGCCTTCCGATCTATGTTCTGCCTTCAGACTGTTTCTTGTGTTATGCCCAAGAAAGAAATGTTACTACCTCTTACTGGATGCAAACTGTCCAGGGACAGGGCAGTTTGCATGTCTGCTGCTAATGAACATCCTTGACTGAACTCATGGGAGCAAACATAACCACCCTACACAGGAGAAGAGGCACTAAAGCTGTTAGTGGTCACTAGTCAGGCAGTCCAAAGCCAGCGTTCCTCACCCTGGACCCATGAGCACAAGTGTGCAGAAACAAGGCAAATGAGCGAGTCTAGCTGCCAAGAAGGACCACCACTGTTCTGCCAAGCATTTACAGCCTCTCTTTCAACAACACTGATTAGCACCACCAGCACAAAATCAATATTTACTTGAGAGAAATGCTGGTTGAGAGAAACCCAGCAGTGACCCTGGCAGAGGCCACTCCCAAGACATGGGGCAGCATGTCTGTCAGAGGGAGCACAGACTGCCTGCTGGAAAATGCCTGTTAACTCCTCTTTTGTTGGAGACTTCCTACCTTCCAGACATCTGATGCAGTCAGCCCTCAAGGGGCACAGGTGTTTATTCCAGATGAGTTCATTGCCCTCCCTTGGGACTCAGGTTGTATCAGTTTTTAGGTCTGTACCTAAAAGGCAACTTTTTTGAGGAGGAAACAAACACCAAGAGGTGTAGGAGCGAGATTGTGTTTTTTTCCTTGGCTGCTTCACTGAGCCCATTCAGCCTGCTGCTAGAACACTCATGCCTTTCATGTAGGGCAAGAACTCAAGCTCACATGGCAAATAGTAAGAGGGTCTGAGCTTCCTAGACTCAGTTGGGAGCTATCACCTGCCTGGCTGCATCTCACGAAGGAGAAGCTGCATTGAGCTTTGGGGTTTGGCCCTGTGTTGTTGCCTCCCTCCCACTGCAAGATGTGGCGACTTGAAAGCACAGCTCATTCTATCCACCATGCTCCTTGGTCTAATAGAGTTGGAACAGTCTCATGCTAGAGCCTTTTATCTGGGATAAGACTATTAACTCTCTTCTAAGCTCAACTCAAGGCTTATTTACTGGTTTAATGCACGAAGCCAGAGCGGATCCCTTGAGTCTCTGTATTCAGTCTCCCACCTTATGATACTTGACCACCTTGTCCTAGATCTTTACATCACATTCCATCTGACCTCTAGCACATCACCTACATCTTCTTTCTCTCCTTCACAACCTCTTCTGTAAACGTTAGTTACAATCCAGTGCCCTGCACAAAGGGGCCCTAGAGATCCCCAGAGCCCCTAAGGAGAATGGTTATTCTTACTTCTCATTCACACTGTGGAGGATATCAGCTTTCATCCATGAGAGGGAAGAGAATTCTATATGTATAGCATTCCTCAGTTCCATGCTGATGGGACAGTGGGTACTGTAAAGCTTGATAACAGCAGATGATAAAATCCTTTTGGGACTATCACACATCTGATGTACCCCATTTTCATCCTATTTAGGTGACAGGGCATTTGCAAGAGCAGGTACTGTGGCCCAAGAGGTTCTCAGGCTGCAGGTGAATAGAAGACATCTTTATGACAACATGACAAGTCCAGGTGAACCATGACAGAGACTCAGAAGCAACTTCCTTCCTGCACATGACAAAAGGGAGTTTCCCAGGAAGACTTCCACATCCATCTGCAAAATCATCCTCATTCTTTTTCTCTTGATGATCTCAGCCTGCTTTTCTTTCTCTTCTGACAGCTTTTCCCTCCAGCCACTCTGTTGGAGGCTGATATGTTCCTGAGAAGCCCAATTTCTTCTCAACTGCCTTTGCACTGAAACCAAGATTTGAAGGGGAGCCTCAGGAGAGAGAGGGAGCAAAGTATGACATATTCAAACTATAGTGAAATGACATATTCATCACAGCTTATGGGGGCCCACATGGCACCCCAACTGGATGCTGCCCCACTGCCCATTTCCCAGCTGACCCTGCTGGAGTTTCCCCCCTGCTCCCCTCTCCATGTTCCTGATGGAGTCACTCCAAGCGAAGTGGCTGATCTGATTGGCAAGGGAACACGAGGGGTGGCAGAGAAGGTGCTCACAGACATTTCTTGGCTGCCTCAAGGAAATAAAGGCCATCGCTGAGCCTGTCAAAATGATTAATCGCTTACAGAGAATGAGGGGGAGGAGGGAGGGAAAAGGAACAGGAGGAAGGAGAAGAGAAAGACAGATGGGATGGGGAGAGCTATAAACAAATAGCAAAAGCAGGAGACACAGGATTGCTTCTGTGCTGGGGAGGAATTGGAAGCAAGAGGCCCCAGGCTGTGCTTGGAGTGAACTGGTGGCAGATGAATGGGTCCTTCACAGCCCCCAATTCCACTTGGAGATTTCTTCCTCAGGTGTGCACCACTCCCAAACACAAGCTCAAAGAGCACTAAGGCCTGCTCCACCAGAGCAGTGTCAGACCTGACAGCCCAAGTAACATGGTCCTGTGACACCTCATTTCTACAAACCTCTGCAGTTCCCATGAGCTGACAGACCAGAAGCTTATTACCTCAAATACCAAGCAAGGCCTTGCCTCCAGCTCCACAGCCTGTATTGACTGGCATTTGACCCAAATACCCACCAGCACCAGTAATTCTTTGCTGCCAGAAGGATTTTAACCCAATAAAACACAGATGGTTGGGAGCAGCTTCAGAATATCAGAGGTCCTGGCAAGGGAACTTGCAGCAGAATCAGCCCATTGCCGGTGCTACTAATCTCTTCTACAGAAACTATCCCCTTGGATGCTATTATCAGCCCATGCACCCTCTCTGTGGACATGGAGAATGTCCTTTTATAGAAGCAAACTATTTGACCTCACCCCTTCAGCTGCTTTCAGCTCAGCTCGAGCCCTCACACAGCTCACTGCATGAGGCCAGTACTGCTTAAGCAGCTCAAGGGGCACAGAGCATGCAGCAGATCTGGTAACACAGATTACCTACACACAGGAGAGCCTCCCTTCCTGGCTTCCCAAGAGATTAAGTCACATCCAAAGGTCCTCCCCATCAAGGCATTCAATGGCAAATCCTGACTATTCAGGAAAAAAAAACCCCACAGCTGACACTGGGACAAAAGTCACACTTGTGCTCCTGCCATCCAGTAGAGTGACATTTCTTACAGAAAGGGCAATGCCCTGCCATGTCAAAGTCTGATTGCTCAGGGTTTACTGCAAGTTTGGTAAGTGAATTCTGACCCCGCTACCTACTACAGCACAACCTACCTTCCCCCTCTACAAAGAGCACAAGGTGCACTCCAAATGTAAGCACACATTAAAAGTGTTGCTGTAAATGAGGAGCAGCCTTCCTCTTGTGTTCAAGAGGGAATAAAAGTCACTACCTGACATATCTTCCTATCCTAAGCAATGTGACCAGTGATTCTCCTAACTGCTGTCATGATAAGCTCTGGATGAAAAACCCTGTTAGATCATTGCTTGATCCTGTCCTGAGATCTACTGTTCTCTCTTTCATTTGAGTTCCTGTGGTGAACACTAGCCGTGGGAAGAGGTTGAAAATCTAAGCTGCTCTCATTTGTCTGAGCTCAGAGCCAGCAGGGAATGAGACAACATGGCTTCAGCTCTCCCCTTTTGTTCTGGTTTAGGGCAAATTTGGGAGAAAACCTCTAAAGGGGTTCCTCTAGGAAGCAGATTCGAGCAAGCCCCTCCCCTAACTGGTCTGGGAAAATAGTTCCTTGGAGAAAAGTGGAAAAAAACTGTTTATTTAGCAGGCAAAGCATTCACCAGCACAAAAATGAACAATACTAAACAACAAAACCTCTTGCTGCTCGGAAGAGATGACAAATTCGGAAAGTCCTCTTTGTGGGTTGTAGCTCGGCTCACTCAGTCTGTTATCAGTCCCTCCCTGCTGGAATGCAGTGTCCTGGGCCCAGTGGGCCACAGGTGTGAGCTCCCACTGTTTTACCTTTGTATCTGCTTTGATTTCCAGTCGCAGAAAGAATAATTGCCCTGATGGAGACCTTCACCTCAAGTAAATGACCCAGCCTTGCAAAGACAGGAACTGCCACTGAAATCAATGGATCCAGTAAGCTTAAGTGTTCAGATGAACCAACCAACACTGTATGCCTACAAATGGTCTGTCATGCCTCCTCCCAGGTTAGAACTGCTGATTTAATCAGAGGCAATGCCTCTTCATGCAAACTACACCAAAGTGTTTAACCTGACAAGACCATGAATGACAGCTGTAGGAAAACCAGGTAACATAGATTCCATATGTATGATAATTTGATCAAAGCCAACAAAACCCAAACAAAAGCATATAGTGGATTGTGCATGAGTGGATGATGAGGCAAGACAGCAAATGACAGACACAGAGAAGTCACCACTGCCTTCTTTTCTTTATCTGTCATGCAGTCCATCAGGTTCTTCATCGCTCTTGTAGAAAATGACATTATCAGGAAAAGAGCCTGAAACTGCTTTCATGGTGCCTATCCTAAGCTTGCTGCATGCCAGTCAAGGCCCCTGCCTGCTCTCTTCCACACCACAAACTGCATGCAAAATGTGGAGAAAGGAGACAGAAAATTTAAGACCTTGTTTCTGTGGTTTTTGCTGTCAGTTTGTGGCCAGGCACCGAGATGGAAGTGCAAGGTGTCAGTGGGGGAAGGACTGGTCTCCCAGATATGCTCTCTCCCTTACTAAGTAGGACTGGAAGGATTCTGCCTCACTGCCTTCCTCCCCAAGCTTTCCAAGCCTCACAAAACCCTCTTTGCTGCTCTGTACCTAGGCAGAGATGGCTCTGTGGAGCAACAGGAGCACTTAGTTATGCATCTTGTGGACTTCACAGTGGCTCTAGTGGCTGCCTCCATTGTTTGTGGGATATTCTCCCCCCCTTCCCTCCTTCTAACAAAGATTCTGATTAATGATCGCTCATTCCTAATTGTCAAATTTCTTTTCCTTCATCCTGTGTCTAATCACCAGTGACAGAAGCCATTACGCAAATGAGAGCAGACGACTTCCCACAACTGTTCTCGTTGGTAAAAGCCTTGTAATTTAAAGCTCTGATTTGTAGAGGAAAGCTGCGTTTCCCCAAGGCGTCCGGGCATCTGTTCCACTTTCACTCCAAGAGCCTCGACTTCCGCTCCCTCCCCCCACAATTAGTCCTCTGCTTGCAACAAATATTTGACTTTTCGAGGCAGTAATTAGAACTTACTTTGCATGTGTTTGTCACAGTAAGAGCATCTTTCCCTTTCAGTCTAGGCAGCAGCAATGCAGAGAAGTGCCCAGGGAAGATGGTGGCTTCAGAGCTTCTGAGGACATTGATGGGAGATTGCTTTCTGTTCTGAAACAGGAACAGAAGATGAAGACCAGAAGCAAGAGTGCAAGGAAGCTTCTCACACACACGAGGCAGAAATGCAGTTCTCTAAGTGTAGAAACACATGAGCAAAGGCAATACCTCTGCTGCAATTGCTGCTCTGCTTCCAGGGCTGAGACCATGCATTAACAAAGGCCTGCCAGGAGATTGCTGAGACCCTGAGAGCACTATCCCCATTCTAGGGCTTTAAAGGACAGTTGGCTGTGTTCAAGGTCAGCTTGGCCATTGATAAGAGCCGTTGCAAACAAAAGAAGTCTCTGCCCAGGCCTGCCCCTCTCTCTCTCAAGAGCTGCTTTGATGCCAAGGGTGACCCCTTGCCCCCAGCTGAGTCAGACTGCACTGCAGCTGTGTCTGATACCTCCTCAGCCCAGGCCTGATCCTCACCTCTTGGCTTCGCCTTGGACCTGATTTATCACTCCAAATATCCCTAAGCTGAGCATGACCCTGGTCAACAAGGGGGTGAACAAGTGGATCAGCTAAAAAATCCATGTGCTTCTCCTTACACAGGAAAGATTCTGCAGCTATGGTTTACAAGGATTAAGACTTCTCCTCATAAGAATCCCTCTTTTCAAGGAGCAGGGAAATGAGGAGGAAAAAAAAGGGAGAAGAAAGGTATTAAGGAACCTAAGTTAATAAAATAAAACAAGAAAAAGACTATAAGTACAAGTGAAAAATCTTGGCCTCTGACCTAGTTTTCAAATGACAAGGTTCTCATCTCAGTTTCCTCTGCTCTTTGCACAACCAAAACATTTCTGAGCTTTATGATGCCACCTTGTACGTTATCCAAGAGGCTGAAAGGATCAGACATAGTAGATCACAAAGTTCAGTGGAGCACAAGCAAGGGTGTTCAGAGATGATGATCCCAGCAGGCAGAGCAGGGAAGGGTGAGCACCCAGAGTCAGACTTCTGCACTTGGCTTCCCTACTCCCTTCACATTCACCCTGTCCCCCAAGGGTGTGAGGAGAGTGCCATTTGCAGTGGCCCAGGCTGAGGCATCTCGCTCTCCCACAATGCCAACATCCTTCACGTACTATTCGACTCTTCCGTATTTTACTACATCTTAGCCATTTGTTCAGAATTAGTCAGTGTTTCACCAATGGTTACATTTCAAGATTGCTGTGGAGTTAATATTACTGTAAAATAACTTCTGTTTACTAGGTAGAGAGGACTCCATCTCCCAAGGCTGCTAACATACAGCACAGGTACACACAGCAAGCTTCCCCCCAAAATCTCCAGGACAATTAATTGAGTTCATCAGGCCTGCTTGTGTAGTTTGCTCCATCATCCAGTCAGAGTATGGTGACACCATTCAGGTCAGCAGGGAAGGGAATTTTTCCCTGCCCACCAACACTTCTTGTTGACAGGGTACAAGCACACTATCTTATTCCCAGTTTTCCTTTCAGGCTTCTGGCAGTAGTATGGTGAAAGTTGTGAAGACTCATAATAATGCAATTGGTATTGCTGTTTTGAAGGCAGTTCTGGAGACCAACAGCCTTCACCAGTGAAGAACACAAGTGGAGTTGTCAGACTGAAAGGTAGATTTAGACACACGTCCTTATAGAGCCCTTCTACACAGCCACTCACAAAATAAAAGCCACACCATTCTGTTGTTCAACATTGGTTGTATTTAAGAACTACACTTCAGAAGGTACCATGTGTTTGTCACACCCCACCCCCTGTACACACACCCCTAGCAGAGAACACACAGCTTCCCAATACCATGGCAAGGGGCATTGAAAGCACAAGGTGAAAAGGGAAGGGGGAGGGAGTCAGTCCATCAGTGCATTGTAAATGAGCTTTCACAAAGTCAAGTGCAGCAAAACCTGTTCAGACACTTTAAAAGTTAGACCTTTGGCAAATAAAAGAAAAAAAAGGATCCTAAAAGTTCTGTAAGTACCATTCTCTCTCCACATGGGATATGAACTCCCACCCTGAGCTTTAAGAGTTGATGGTGTCTAACAAGCAGTACTGAAGACTACCATGTGCTGAATAAATAGCACAGAATGGGATTTAATTTGAGCATCTTTCAACAAAGGGCATGTGCCCAAGATTCCTGGGAAGGCCTTGCTTTTGGCCAGTCAGAAGTTTCTTCCCCAGTTGTCCAAAGGCTGAGCATTGATAAGCATCCAGCTGAGTGACCTTCGTCTGGATCTAACCACAGCTCTGGAGAGCCTGCAACATGGCAGTCAGACTACTCAGTGACACACATTTCTTCAACAAGGACCCTGTAGCTGCCAATTAAACTTCATTTATTCTGACCAGTAAAGCAGCCAGAAAACTTGCCTCAGGACCTCCTGTTTCCTCCTGTTTGAGAAGCCTTTCACTTTTGTGAAAGACAAGCCCACTGCAAGTGGTGCATGAACTATCCCAGAAAAAGATGGGACCTGATACCAAAGATGGAGCACTTCTCAAGTAGCATGTTACACTTTTATCAGAACCCACATCAGAACAAGCCCAGCACAACAGGGGAAACACTGGGAAGTCTCAACAAAACAAATTCTACACTTTCTGGGATGAGATACATGGGCTATGAAACAGCTTCTCCCACCTCTAGCTTTTGGAACCCATTACAACCACATCACAAGTACAAGATCTTTGCACCGCTCCCCAAACCAGGGACAGCAGTGCAGCACACCTCAGGGAATAAAAAGCCAGCTTCCACATGAGCCTAAGGCTTCTGCATGGAAGAGAAGGAGGAAAGCAAAGTTACTTTTCAGAGTGATTACTGAGGACTCAAACAGAGGCTTATCTGGTTCCTGTGCTCTGGTCTTGTCACTTCCAGTCTGCCATGTCAAGTCCCGGAACACAAAAAGGATCAGGATAAACTTAATCACATTTAAACAAAACGCCCTGAACTCTTTCACATGACTGTACAAGGAAGAGAACCACACACTGGCATGGATTTAACTGATGGACAGGAGCCACACAAAATCACACAAATGTGCGCACCTGTGCGCAGCCACACACACTTGAGTTCTTGCAGTTTCAGTAAAAAGGGCACTTTCCTGTGCTAGTCTCAGGAGCCAGGACCCTGCTGGGGAGAAGTGAGGCTCTGTACCTATCTGACACTGTGTTGTGACAGTTGAGCTCAGCATCCCTTGGAAATTTAATTTAAAAATGTGGCTTAATCATTCATGACTTGGAGAGTGCCCTGGCATTTATGCACCTCCCTTCATAATGCTACATCCCCTTTGAACCATACTGCAGCTTCAAAAGAGCAGGAGAGAAGCCTTCACTCCCCAGAAAAAGCTGTCAGAAAGGAGATTTATCTAGACTCATACAAGACAGATGTTATTTGGACAGCATAGGATTTGGTGCTCACACACTAGATAAATTCATTCTGATCTCTACCCTGTACTACATCCAAAGCATAGATGTCTTAGGTTGAAGGAACTGAATCATTTGTCCAGTTGCTCAGTACACACATGCCATCTCACATGTTCATTTCCATTAATACAAAAAGGTGCCAGAGTTGAGCAGGGACAGGTCCTCTAACAACAGAGGACTGTGAAACCTAACATTTCCCGCCTTATATCCACTGCTGCCACCAACACACAAACCCAGCCAAGAGGTCCAAACCTCACGAGGCTGAGGAAACAATATTGCTCCTGGTTATCCTCCAAGCTCTTCTTCATATGCCTGAAAATCCTGAAGTAACACATCCGAGTGCCAGAAGCCATGCTCCTTGTGGCAAACAGGGCAGAGGGAAGAAAATAAACAAGTTAGTGAGCATGAATCCAGCTTCCAGTAAGTGCAGGCTCTTTCTTGGGAGGTTCAGTTAGATGAGAGTGGAGGATGAATAGGGTACTAATGGTTTTGCAGTTCCAGTAGCCCCTTTATTGTAGTGGGGGCAGGACAGGCCAGGAAACCCATCAGTCTGTTAAGTGCTGCGTGCAATACTAGCGCTCAGTATCTTCCATTGCTTGTGAACAAAGCAGCTCCAACATCAGCCATGGCCACCAGGCATTAGTCATACCGGCCCTTAATCATCATATTCAACAAGGGACCCACCTGTTCAAAGCAAAAACAAGTCATTAGCCAGGACACTTACACAGAAATGGCAGCACAGAGCCTGCTCCCTCTGCATCACAGAGCCCAAGATACACCTAATCACTTTCAAAGTATTTTCTAGAAAAACACTGGGGCGCACATGAACACATTCTTAAAATACCCTACCGAAACTGCAGTTCTCTGTCAACACCTGACTTCAGGTGACACCAAAACATTCCAACCAGAGTGGAAACATGCCCGAAACATTTTCACTTCCCACCTAACCTTTGTGATTTCTAAGTAGATGCTATTAAAGAGAATCAATAGTCATCACGGGTTGCTCTTTTCAGGGAGAGAAGGAACATTCTCACTCATTGAATCCTCTCTGGTCCCTGGGGTCACTAAGAGGGGGGGGCTACAGGTTTTTTTTTCAGTCAAGACCACTCCCACATCTCAGGACTGCCTAATCATGGAGGGAAGTTCAGAATGCTATGGCAGTAAAAAAATCTCAGGGGAAAGGCTAAAGAGGAGTTTCTCCACAGTGGTAAGGATTACAGACCATGAAAGCATTTCTATCCTTGACCTGCATTTCCACTTTCAGATGATCAGATCTTCAAAGGCATACTCTTAGTACCTCTGTCTTTTTAGACTTAGTACCTCAGTGTATTTTTTTTTATATACCAGATAGTTAAGACTGCAAAGAATTCAGACACAAGCAAGAGACATGTTAAAGAGCACAGGACTTAATAGAGGAAATTTCTGTTATTTAAGAGACTTGGATTCAACAGGTGAAACAGTTTCAATTTTTTTTGTAAATGGGTATCATTGCTGCACAGAAGACTAAGGAGTTTTTGGGAACAACACTTTCCTGAAGTACCCAAAGTCAAAGTACACTTTTTTCCCACATACAAGAACAACTACTTCATTGTTTGTAGGGGTCCTTTCCATAATTGTAATTTTAAGAGCTTGCAGTTTTGTAAGCAAATGACCTTCTGAAGACTGCAGGAAGAATCAGCAAAGAGCAATCCTGCTTTCCCACCCTCACTCTGGCACCTAGAGAGCCAAGTAGCTGTCATCTCAAGTTTTGCATTATGCCTTAATGATTTCAACAGTAGTGACCACATGGTTCTTTCCATACCTCTTGTGGATTTCCTAAGGCTTCTCCCAGCATCTTCTCAATGTTCCTCATTATTGCCACTTTCTGATGAGCCTTTAAGGGATACTCAATTCTCTTTGGGGTTGGGGCACCCTGAAATATCAAAAAGAGGTCATTTGCACGCTTCCTGTATTGGCAGCTTATTCCACTGTACCCAGTCACCCAGTTCTTCACACACACAACTCTGAAGAGGAAAAAGTAGCTTCCAGAAGCAAAGGACTTGGTGCCATGAAGTTCTCATATCGACAACGTGTGCCAATACATCTCTACCTGAAAAAATCATCTGAGATGGGGCGAACCAAGCTGTGCTTGTACTCACCTTGTACCAGAAGTTCACAGTGATGGTAATCCCCCCATTCAGGAGAGACTCAATGTGGTGCCACCTGCATGGAAATCACATAAAAAAAAGAAAAGAAACTATTTTGCTGTAGCTTATAGTGAAATACCTTGGATGATGAGTTCAGACAGCACTAGACAAGCCTGGCCCTATACCTCCTGCATCAAGACCTCAAAACTTCTGGAAAGCTCTCCTTATTTAAATATAGATCCTTTTCTCACACGTTAGTAAGTACATGCACAATTAAAGTGGTGTCAGGGAGAATTACTATTCCCATCCAACAGATAGGAATTAGAAGCATGCTGGCCCAAGATATCACAGAAAATATCACAGTTGCTGGAGAAGTAAAAACAAAATACTCTTAAGAGCCAACCCAACACTAAGTAGAAAACATTTTAAACCTCTGTTTTTTATCACAGTGCAGTCCAGCCATCCTTCTTACCAGTACATAGGTATGTACAGCACATCCCCAGGACCCACCACCGTCTCATAGCCAACCACATTCCGAAAGTTTGGAAACTTCTCATAGTCAGGATTGTCAAAGTCCACCTAATAGGAGAAAACAATAAGAAACTCAGAAGAATCTCCTGCAATGACAATCCTCATTATTGGCTCTCAGTGTCAAATCATCCTGGTCTCCCCTTACATGACTTTTACATTTCCAGTTGTATCTTAACTTTATTGTGAGGTCCTGCAGTACCCTCCAAGTACCATATAGGTAGGAATCTTGCAATTTGTCTGTCAACAAATCTGTGTTTGACCAGTGATCAGTGAAAGAGAACAGAGGACGTAGAACTGCAGACCCACTGTTTATCAGTAAGGAGGTTTTTATGGCCCTAGCACTTGCAAGTCAGAACAAGACACAAACAGAAAACCACCAATGCATTCCCCACTTAACAAAACTGAGCAGAGGTTTTGCAAAAGCTCAGCAAGTGTTTTGCAGCTTTAACTCCAGTGCAGCTTCCTCCCACCTAGCATCTTTACAAATGCCCATTTTTGGCAAGGAGCAGAGAACAGATCTGCTACTCTCACCTGGCTCTGTCTGTCACATGGATGGTGCACAGGATAAGGGTAGAGGCATTCAAACTGATCAGGAGGAAACAGGATACACCTCTTGTAACCCTTAATCTGAGCAAAGAAGTTCTGTTGCTCGTCATAATGAGCTGGTGTCACATTCCCTACACAGAGAGAAGAGAAAATCAAGACGCTCTCAGGTATGAAAGAGATGCAAGTTATATTCCTTGCTGAAGACAGAAAATATACTCCCACATATTCAGAAACTAAACAAGGAAAATGACAATAGGAATGTTACAAACACCCTATCATCAGCCTTTATTGAGGAGCTGCTACTCCACTTAATTTCCATTCTAAATCCATACTCAGCAACTTATGCTCTACAAGGTTAGGAATTCCAGCTTGTTCCAATGAACAGCAGATGCTGAATGTTGATAGGAAGCTTTTTCATAAAACACTTTGCTTAAATGACAAGTTGTGGAACAGACTGTCAAAGATTATTAGTCTAGAGAAAAGGAGTTCAGTGGTTGGATTTGAAAAAAAGTCCCAGAAGTTTTTCAAGAAAACAACTAAACAATCTCTGTCAATGAGCTCCCAATAGCACCCGCTCAAGTCTGATTAACAGTGCTTGACTGTTGCCACTAGATCTGAAATTTAATCAAATCTTTAAATGCAGGGGGGTTGTTTTGTACCCCTCACAAGTGTTTTTCAGGCTGTTTGCCAATTCAGATATCACTCTCTTGGCCTGCAAGAATTAAGATAACAGTTAACCCCATAACTTCATTAAATAGATCATACGATCACATGCTGCTCTAAAGAGATTCTTTTTTCTAGCACATGCTGGCTCAAGACAATTCCTTGGTTCTTGTGCTAACATGTTAATAAGATTTTAGTGACTATATAGCCTGTAAGGAAGTGTTGGTCCACTGATTTTATATTATGCTTTCTCAGCTAGTAAAACAAGTGGCAAAGACAAACTACTGTAGGTTGAGTAGGACTTGGTGCAAAGAGGAAAAAACCATCCAAGTTGTGTAACTGAACAATTATAATTGGATATACTGGCCATGTTGATTACTGGCTCTCCCACTTCACAGACAGTGTACATGTCTTCCCCAGTTATTGAGATTACTTTCTAAAAGAATGTTCTCCTTGTCAACAGTCTAGTGGTTTCTCTGTCTTCTAAGGCACTTGCCTCTTAGTCAGGCTCCACATGAATTTGGAATTCTATTCTATCCAAATACTTTTAGAATTTACCCATCTTCAAGTTTCCCACTGTCCTATAGGCTCTCAAGAAAAAAAAATCAGGTCTTAGTCAAAAGAAAATTCCTCCTCACAGTGTACTAGCTCAAATAAGAATAAAGGCTTCACAAAATAATCAGATTTCCTCCTGGGCAGACATTGGACATACTCAGAAAAGCCCAGAAGTCTAACACTGTTCAAGTTGCAAACCTTTCTGCACTTTGAATCTGCAGGCTTCGAGCTGTTTAAATCTACAGTGCCTGAAGCATGCAAACAGAAAACAGATCCCAGGATATCATTAGCAGTTACTAGAAACACAGTCCCACCAGCATCACACAGAGCATTTCCATGAGCACATTACATTCAGGCATTCACAGTACATCCCTGGCAAAATACAGACTGTTCTTTTCCTTGTTTCCCAAGTCAAGGTGTGACAACAGTCTCCTCCCAGCAAAGCTTTACACTACCTCCTCTAAAGGAACACACAGATCTAGGGGAAAATCCATTTGAAAGACGTTCTGGAACTGAAATACAGAACTGCTGATGCAATCTTCTCCCTTTCTCCTTCAGTCTGAGGAAGCTATTTACCTTCCATGCCAATAAGAAGCAAGTTAGAAGTCAGTTGACCCCAGCCACGTTTCCCTTGCTGCTTGTTAATCCAGTTCCAGTTGAAGCCAAGGAAATCCACTACAATCTTCCTTCCAACTGTGTCATTCAGTGTTTGCTGTAGATATAGCCTGAATTGTCCAAGAGAGAAAGCAGAAATCAAGTATTAAACTTTGTCATGAGCACAGACATACTCTGCCTCTTCAGAAAGATTTCAAAACAGAGAAGTACTTCCTAGAGATTCTGTTCTATCACTACACAGCTCGATACCTGTGGAAGAAAACAGTTTCAAAAAGTCCACACACTTTGCTGTAAGGTTTCCCAGTACACAAGAGAACAGATCTTGGTTCAACTTGAACAATGACAAGGGAAAAAGACAATTTTAAGGAAGAACAACCCTCTCGCAGGGCAGGAGGAGGAAACTCTAAACAGACTGGCCATTATCAAATATCAAATAAATCCCTAGATGAATGCCACCCCTCTAATTCACCTGCAATATCAGTTACCTCTTCTAGCAGAACTACATGAGGGAAAAAGAGGGCTCAGGAGAGCCTGCACATTTCAGTATCAAGTTACTTAAAGCCATGTTTACATTTAGACATAGAGGATCAGAGGAATCTAACCTCTGTACCAACAATCACAGTATTACAGACTGCTGTCTGCAATGCTGGAAAAAAATGCATTTCCAAGAGCAAGGACTGACTTCTCTCTTGGAAAAAGCACACCCAAAGCTGAGAAAGAAGAGAAAGGCACAGATGACAAGTGGGCAGTGTTGCTTCCAATTAAGACACAATTAAACATCTGTAATTCCTTTTAGAGGGCTGTGACTGAAAACACTAAGGGTTAAGCTGCTGACAGTTCTATTCCATGTCCAATTGAAGCTCCTCTCAGTGACCCACAGCTCTGTTAGTGGCACAGGCCATCATCCCCAGTACACAGCACGTGCACCACCTGGTCTATATTCCCAAAGAGGGTTAGCTCCAGCTGCCTTGGGATTCTGTGGGAAAGCCTGAATGCCATAGCCTATACCTTTACATCAGACAACAAGCTTCTCTACCAATACCACAGTCTGCCAAAAAAAAGCGAAGCTTAATTCTTTCTCTATACAAACCCTGCCTCACACAGAGGGGGGAAAAATAAATAAATTCCTACAGCCAGTGTGAACAGTTTGTTTGGTTTGACTTTTCTAATAAGGTAACAAGGCTGCTGTCAACTAGAAGCCCTGCAGGAAAAGCAGGGTCATTAAGAAGAAACAAATAAAAATTCCAAAAAGTTCATGACACTTTAATCATCAACACCCACTGAAGAGAAACTTAGCTCCTACTTAGGTCTGAAGAAACAGAGAAACCTCCACAATCCACTTATCACTTACCTCTCAGCACTCCCTTTTTGTTGTATTTCTTTGAGTCTGTCCACAAACTCGGCAAACTTCATTTCTTCCCTACTTGACTTGGGTTTGAAGTTCTTAAAATTGGCCATTTTTTTCTCATCATAGTACAAAAACTTGTGTGTGCTGGCACTATACACTGAGAAGTCCCCGTTGCCAATGTTTTCCTGGAGGTAGTCCAGGTCCCATTTCAGAGCAGGATAAACCAGATTTGTATCTGTCAGCACCACTGGCTCCTGGAGAGAAACAGGAAGTTTATTGATTCAAAGACCTCTTGAACTTAAGAACCAACACATTCATTATTGCACCCACAAAAACTCCCTTTCAAAATGGGGAATTGGAAAAGGCATTTGAAGTAATCGTATATTTGTTCTGGGGAGAAAACCAAGCAAGACATGATAGGAAATTCTAAGAAAATGGTGGCCTGGGGCTACAGTAAGCTCCTGGTAGCAATGGGACAACAGATT
This sequence comes from Molothrus ater, assembly GCF_012460135.2. Taxonomy (NCBI): domain Eukaryota; kingdom Metazoa; phylum Chordata; class Aves; order Passeriformes; family Icteridae; genus Molothrus; species Molothrus ater. The sequence goes on along the minus strand of NC_050485.2, from coordinate 7,565,232 downwards.
GCACTATCTACTTAGCCGGTCTCCATCAGCAAGGTTAGACAAACACTAGCTGGCAACACTTCTGGGCCTTCTTGGTCCTGACACGTAGCCAGGAGACAAGGTAGATTCTGGCTGGTCACTTCCAGCCTCAGCTGTGAAGGGTATGTGCCAGCAAAAAGACCCCTCTGAATCCAGAAACAGAACTCATCTCTTTTCTCAGAGGACTGCAGATAACCACCATCCAAAAACGGACCATCTCTTCTACAGCAAAAAAAGAACCTCTACAAAAGGAAGACAAAGTACATCACCTATCTCATCTAACAGTAAGCAACCTAACCAAGGCAGCACTGTGTTCCCAAGCTGTGCATACACAACTTCTTGCAGACTTTCCTTAAAAAACCCAACTACCGAACCTACCAAAAGGAGACTGAGCTGGTACAAAACCAGTACGAGAGCCACCACTGTAAAGGAACTTTTACATCTGTGGTCGCTGGCACTTAGAAAACAATCAATATGTGCCCAGGGGTTTACACAACGTTCCCACAACTTCCACCCCGACAACAAAGGGCTTAAAACAAACGTTTGCTGCCAATTTCACAACTCAACGCTGTAGCACCGAAGAAAAATGTCCACCACAGCAGAGAGGAATGGGACAGCGGCTACAGCAGAGCCCGCGCGGTGCCCAGGGCGGACAGGGCCGGGATGAGGCGGTGACTGCGCCCGGGACCCCCTCACCTCGTTCTCGATGAGCTCCTCGGCGCGGGGGTCGCTGTGGCTGAGCCGCGGGATGGGCCGCGTCTCGAACGAGTAGCGGCGGAACTGGGAGTCGCTCCAGCCGGGCCCTGCCGCCACCGCCGGGCCCTCCCGGCAACCCGCGGCGGCCGCCGAGGAGGAGCAGGAGGAAGAGGAGGAGGAGGAGGAAGAAGAAGAGGAAGAGGAGGAGGAAGAGGACGAGGCCGCCGCCATCGCCGCCTCCACCGGAGAACCCGTCCCAAGGAAGGCGGAAGCGGAAGCTGCGCACCCATGGCAACGCCGGAAGCGGAGGGCAGAGGCGGAGGGCAGAGGACATGGAGAGGGAGGAGAGAGGGGGCGGAGGCGGCAGCGGCGGCAGCGCCCCCGCGCGGGCGGAGGCTGCAGGGGCTCCGCTGTCCCGGGCCTCGGTCCCTTCCCGAGGCTCCCAGGCCCCGCTGGGCGCTGGGAGCGCAGCAGGGCAGGACCCGCTGCAGAAAACAGCAGGATCGGCTCTGCAGCCTCCTGGCCGGGCCCCGGCCGCCCCTTCCCCTGAAAGGCGGCGGAGCGGGCGCCAGCGCTGCCCTCGGGCATTTCCATTGCCCATGGAAACAGCAGCACCCGCTGCCTCTGCCCGGCCGCGGGAAATTCGCTGCGGAGCTCGGCGCCTGAAAACGAGATCCTTAATTAACACCGGCTACAAAAAACAATATAGCACTGCCTGGTGCAACTAACACCCAGCCTGTGGTGGCGGCTACATCATTTTAGCAGGATTTCATGAACTGTGTGACTGAAGCTGAGCCGTTGAATTATTTTCTTGTATGTTTATTGAGACAAAGTCTACATTTGGTTTTTAATCTGCAAACAGCAAGAATGATGATCGCTATTTCCCAAGAATGCGCGCCACATTAGGCATCAGCTATGGAGATTTTGGTCTCTGGCATACAGTGGTTTTCATCTTACACTAGCTGGGATTTGTTCTGCCTGCACAGAACTTTGCCTTCATGAGAATAAGGCAATTTCCCTTTGTCCTTCCAAAATTTATTAATAGACTTAGTTTCTGGGAAAATGAGTGTCCTCTCACGTTTTAAATCTACAACATTTCTGCTGTACAGGTTAACAACATTTTTTACAGTGTATTTGCAAATATATTTGGGTGCTTAAGAAACTTGAAACACAGCTGTGGAAAACTCAAACATAGCTCAGAAAATAAATACCCAGTGGTGAAGAGCTGATGTAAGAAGCAGCTGACCACAATCCAAGCCTGAGCCCGAGTCAATGGATAGCACTGCCAGTGCTATCTATCCCCACACTGCTGTCCCCACAGCTTTCTGGGCTGCAGAGGTGGGAGAGGCTCCAAATGCTGCTCCATGGAAAACAGCAGCAGCATCTACACTGGAACTTTGGGCTCTGAGTTAATAACTTTATTAGATAACTGAGTAACTTCAATGCACACTTGTTTGTAAGGGAGTTGGCTGAATTAAAGTGACATCAATAGGCCTTTCTTTGCAATAGGTAAAAGGATCCTGTTCTTTATCTGCAACAAAGCCCCCATCTCAGGCATGCTGTATCTCAGATATAGTTTCATGGTTCATCACTATCTTCATTCAATTATTAGGTTTAAAATTAATGTTGTTATTAGAAGGAATGGCTTTAATGACAAACTGTCTGTGATAGTTTTTGAGCTGCAAAGCTTTATAACGTAAATCGTTATAGAGACATTACCCATTATGGCTGATGTGAATAACTGAAGGAAAATGAGTTCAACTACCACAGAGTTTACATAATGAAGTAAACTGCAAAATCCTTTAATGCTCATATTGATTTTATTTACAATAATTCATTGCTTACATTTGAAGAATCACATTGCTAAATTAACATGCCATTTCTGCTGTCCACCTTCTTCTGGCTCCATGGAGATAAGACGATTACATTTGGGTATTGAATTTAATAATATTGATACTGATACAAAGAAGGCGATTTGCATAACGCCGCCGTGCACGACATCGATCCGATTGAGCATCGATCCGCAGGAGGCTCCCCGCGTCTGGAAGGCAGTTCCTACTACACATTCCCGCTGCCCCGCTTCAGACGGTGACAGCCAAAGCGAAATATCGCACCGCTGCCTTTTCCGTCCATTGCCCCCGTGTCAGTATTGCACCCGCGGCCGATCAATCCCAGCGCCGGCGGGGACCGGTACCGGCAGCGGCCCGGCCCCGAGCACCGCCCCGAGCTCCGGAGGGCTGGCTCGGTCCCACCCCGTGCTTCCCGCGGCCGCGCCTGCGCGCTGGGGGTGATGGCGGCGGGCGCTCTCCGCGGTGTCCTCTGGCCCCGGGCGGCCGCCGGGCTCAGGGCGGCCCGGGCCGCCTTGGCGGCGCCTTCGGGGGCGCGGGCGGGTGAGCGGGGAGGCGGAGGCTGGAGCGAGGGGCCGGCGGCGGGGTCGGGGTGTCTGGGGCGACGGGCCGGTGGTTGCGGGGTCGGGGCGGGAGGGCGGCGCGACCTCCCCGGGCCGGCTGCGGCTGCCGGCGGGGCCCGCGCCCACTCTGCCGCGTTCCTTTCCCGCAGCCTCGGAGATGTCCAAGGACATGCTGCCTGGGCCGTATCCGCGGACTCCGGAGGAGCGGGCGGCCGCTGCGAAGAAGTACAACATGCGGGTGGAGGACTATCAGCCCTACCCCGACGATGGCTTGGGGTGAGCTGTGTGGTGCCGTCGTTCCGCAGCCGGGAGCGGGCCGGGGCCAGTAGCTCCTGGCTTTGTGGGGACGTGCTCTAGGCTCGTATTTCCTGGTGAATGCCTACCTTTGCTCTACTGTGAGCTTAGAGATTTGAAGACACTTCAGTGTTTTAAAATAGGAACGAATGGAATAAATTAGAGGCTTGTGTGAATAAAACACGAGAGACTTCGTGAGAGAAACTTGAGAGACTCCATATGCTGCTGTACTGCAAGGCTAAGTGGGATGAACTGAAAGCCATGTCTAGAATAAAGGTTTCAGGAGATGTTTAAATGTTGGGGAATACTTCTACGTATGCCAACATAACTAGGTTTCCATATTTTGGTTAAGCTGCATTTTCTTTCAACTAGTAGAGCCCAATAAGGCCAGTTTGGGGAATGCCATTTGTTATGGTGACTGGTGTCAAGGTAATTATTGTTGTGCTAGTTGTTTTAATGCATTTCAAAAATCTATATGCATAAAAGCTATAAAAACAAAGTAGTATTTAATACTATTTCCTTAGGCCTGTCTTATACTGTCTCTTATAAATTATATCTAAATTAGTACAGATTTCTTTATGTTTCGTCTTTTGTTTGTTTCTCATAGGTATGGTGACTATCCCATGCTCCCTAATAAGTCTCAATACGAGAGGGACCCCTGGTACCAGTGGGACCAGCCAGACATGAGGCACAACTGGGGAGAGCCGGTAGGAACACCACTTCCACTTCTCAAGTTGCTCACCAATGCTCCTGTTACTAAATTCTAACATGCACCTCTTGTTAGTGCTTCCTGGTGAATCCTTTGTGGAATTTCATCACCAGTGTCAGTGTATGTTGCCTGTGCAAGCAGGGACAGTCAGTTCAAGGCAAAGTTAGGCTTTAGCCATCTGTAAAATACTGTAAAATACTTAGGACAGTTAACTTATGTTACATATGAGAAGGCAGACTTAACAAACGTAACTTTCCCTGCAGGAGTAATTTTATTTGCCTGATAGGACTCAGTATGAGAGCCTGATTCAGAATTGTTTGGCAGAGAAGCCACCATTTGAATAAAGTCCTTTTAGTGCAGCATCTTGCAGCCTTGTGAATGCTGTAATGTGCTGCTTCCCTTGAGAGAAGCAGCTTGACCACTGTTGGTAAATGTGCAATTGTTTTCCTTTGTTCTTTAGATGCACTGGGATTTTGACATGTACATTCGGAACCGGGTTGATACATCCCCCACTGTCGTTCCCTGGCACACCATGAGCAAACACTTCCTTCTCTTTTTGAGCATAATGCTGATCATGTTTGGTCTTGGAGAGATCTACCCATCCTACAGGCCTGTGGTGAGTGAAGCCTGAGGGTAAAGGGAGAAAAAGTAGCTGTATTTCTTGTTATTGCCAATGCCCATAAGAGTGGTTTTGCTGAAGATGAGTGATGTGTGTGAATGCAAAACTGCTGCTGGCAGTGGATGGGCCCACGGATGTCCTGTGGCCTCATCTCACCTGAGTGTTTCTCTGGGCTGGTCTGCCTCAGCTCACAGATGCTGCTTCATAGTGTGCAGTTCCTGTTCACATGGAACTAATTTGAGCTATGCTTCTTTGGTCTAGGTATTCTCCTCCCCTGTGTGTGCATCTACTCAAGTGAGATGCTTTAACTCTTCTCTTGCCCTGTGTTTTTAATTATATCTCATGAGCTGTATCATTTGGGAAATGTACTCTTGAAAAATATGTCTGAATACACAAGCAGCTTTTGCAATATGTTATCCTCATGCTGTGAGATAAAATGTTGATTATGATTAAAAGCAAGACCGCCTTGATGTTTCTGTTAAAAAAAAAAAAATTATGCAAGGAACCCTATATTTCTGAATTTACTTTCCTCATACTCTAATATTCTAGCTGAAGCACTTAAGAAATAGAAATTTAGGTCATAAATTACAAGCCTTCATTTGGGTAGGGGTGGGATGGTATGAGACATTTTCCTCTTACCCCTTAATTTGCTTGGTGAATTTGCCACTGTTTGTCTCTCCTTGCAGGGACCGAAGCAATATCCCTTCAATGACCTGTATCTAGAGAGAGGAGGAGACCCCAATAAAAAGCCACCAGCGGTGATACACTATGAAATTTGAAAGTTGTTCAAGTCCTACATTTCCGTCAGTTCTGCTGGGGAAGAAATCTTGTCTAGTGTTCACTGGCATATGTTAACACTTGTTCTTCAATGCTCAGCTGCTAACTGCAGTGAAATATATCAATGACACCTACTGTGCTAGTTGTCATCTGTTGGTTTGAGAAGGCTGAATTATAGCTAATCAAATGGTGTGACCTTTGCCGTTTTTCTAAAGGGGATAGTATCTAGGGGGCAAAATTATGAGTGCAGACCTAGGACTGCTGGTCATTTATGTATCTTGTGCACAAACATTCCTCACCTGTGCCTGTTTATGTAGGCAATACTGCCTGTAACAAAGGCATTTAATGCAGGTGCTGCTGGCAGTTGAACTGGAGTGTCACTGTATACTGTAAAACGTCAGGCAAAAACAGATTGGCAAGTGCCAGTCCTTGGGAGTCTTATACTGTGTCTGCCTTTACTGGGAGTTGACTTTGATCTCTTCCAGGTCCAGATGCACTCTCAAGTGAAGTTTGCATAACCAGTAGGAAGCACCTGTGAGGCACAGAGCCTTGCAGTGTAGCTTGAAGCTGACAGCAGAGGTGTGTGGATAGCAGCAGTATGGAAAGGCTAATGAGCAAGTTCAGCTCTGGCCAGATCTGCTTTGATACAAGTGTACAGGTGCCCATAATTTTTCCTTTATGGCCTGAGTTCATCCACCTGGCCTGGAGTTCCATCTGACCCATGACATCTGCCTGTTTTACTGCAAACCACTGGTCTTGGACCTCCTATAGCTTCAGCACCAGTTTGCTTGGGAAAGTTATACATAGAATTATATTAAGCTCCTAAATTTGGCCAGGTACACTCTAACATAATTTTTTTTCCTCTTGTTGCTGGAGGAGACAGTACCTTTAGTACTAATTTATAGTGAATCTTCTCTCAGCTGTGCTGTGCTATGCCTTAACCCCACTGTTTAGTTGCAGGAGTGGGTGATCACAGAAGGCTGAAGGCTTGGTCCGCTCTAGGTGCTTCCTATAAACTGGGTGCTGTGCCCTGCTCTCAGTACCCTGTCACAACTTGTAGTTTTGTGCTTTAAGAGAAGCAGGTATATAAAGACAGTGATTCACAGTTTTTCCATCTGTACAGATTTTAAACCCCAAATTCTAAAGAGACTGTTAGCTAGGTTTTTGTGTAAGGGTTTTTTTAAGGATATATGTTAAAGGAAGGATAGGATTGAATGCTAGGACATAGTTTTATTTGCACCTAAATATTTATAACTCCTTTGGAGGTGCTGAACAATCAACATTCCTCATAGATTTTGTTAGCTGTCACCTTCTCATTACAGAAATGCTTGCTTTTAAATTATAGTCAATGATGTTTTATCTCAGAAGGGCGTTCAAGTGTTTTTTTATGAGCTATGGGACCTTAAAACTGAATTCTGTTTTGCAGGGCAAAACATTCCTTAGGGATACTTGAGTCGAGAATTACCATTCCACAGCACTTACATGCAGCACTGTATAAAATGTTATGAGAGCTGTAAGAGTCTTAAGTAAAATGAAGGTGATCAGAGCAGTAATGGGAGCTTTGGTGTGTGTGATAGTGTAGCACTTGTATTGAGGCAGGGCTAGGCCCATCCAGCTCATTGTGCAGCATTCCAGCACTGTTTGCTGCTGCCCGCTTTGGGGGCTTCCAATCCCAGTTTGTTCTAAACAGTAGCTTAATTATGGTTTTCATCCATGGGGATGGCATAATGGGTTGGGCAGATACGGCTCAGAAATCCTAAAAAATGGAGTTTGTAATGTAGGCAATTTTTTTCTTAAAGCAGGAGAGATGTACGGGAAGAAGGCCTGGGTCCTTCTGCATATTGTTTCCTGGCAATTAAAATACTTTTAGAAAAATACATTCCTTTCCTTTCTGCACACGCTCAGGATGCGTTACATGTATAGCTAAGGCAAAGTTCTGAGGGGGTATGGCAGCCGCATATGAGCCGTATGGCAGGCCCTGCTGCGGTTAGACCACCGCGGTCCAGCAGTGGTGTCCTTGGCCTCCGGCTGCACCATCCGGTACCGACGGATGGAGCCGATTCAGGTATCCTACTGAGGGGGAAGGAGCCCGGGGGTGTCGGGCCCGGCCGCGGCCGCTGCTGCGGGGCGGCGGGCCGGGCCGTGTTCCGGGGCCGGCCCCGCGCAGGCGCGGCGGGGCGGGGCGGGCGGCGCTCTGGGCTCCCCGCGGCCACCGTCGGAGCGCCGGGCTGCGGGAGCGAGCGGCGCGGGAAGCACGCAGCCAGCCGGTAAGGGCAGCCAGCCGGTAAGGGCCGCCCGCCCCCCGACCCGGCCCGGCCAGGCCGCGCCCTTCGGACACCGAGCCGGGGCTGGCCCTGCCCCGCCGCGCCCCTGTCCCCCCAGCCCAGGGCTGCTGTGCTGCCCTGCCCGCCTCTGTCGAGACTCCGCTCCCAGGTCCCGTGGCCCCGTCCTTGTCCCGGGAGCCTCGGCTCCTGTCTCCTGTCTCTCCTCCGCCGGCTGGCGGCGGGCGGGGAGCGGCCGGGGATCTCAGCCGTGTGACCTGGGCCGCGGAGAGGCCTCTGGCGTAGCCCGGAGCCTGTGTGTGACACAGTGTCCGAGGTCAATGCTTTCCTCCTAGACCCCTGCTCTTTTTCACCATCCCACGGAGTAATGCTGTTGTGCAGACAAGCACACTTGGGACGTGTGTCAGCGCCGTGCAATGGGCAACAGCTTCTGAAACTGCGCAGAGCACAAGAAGTTTCTTTAAATACCATTGGAGCTGTCATGGAGGAATGTGCTGAGCCCTGCTCTGCAACAACCCCACCTTGCACACACCAGTGATTAGCTGAGATTAGCTGAGTGTGTCTCTGCCTTCTGTAATCGGGGTTTATAATAAGCACATACGAGAACAGTCTGGCTGTGGGGAGCTGGGGAGCTGTGGAAGGAGCGTGTCATGTCAGGACAGTGCTAAGGGAAAAGGGGCAGTACAGAGATTTTAAATCAATGCTGGGATGTGGAAACTCTAGCGACAGTTTGTGTCTTAACCCTTGTGTCATGGCTGGGGGATGTTTTACAGGTTTTAGGGTGTCTACTTGTCACCCGGGTGACCTTGGACAAATCTTGTTCTGCCCAAGTTTCACTTTTTAGCTAAGTGTGGGGAGTTCAGCCTGTCAGGTCCTTTGTGCGCAGTGCTGGAAGTCCAATATCAGTAGGAACAGAGGGGAATGGTTGGGTGCCCAGTGGCAGGAGGAGGACTGGGAAAGTCACTGGGAGGGGATTTCTGATTGACAGTATTGGGGTGGTGCAGAAGAGAGAGCGCCTCGCTAGGGTGCTATCAGGGATAATTATTATGACAGCTTTGAGGGTCAATTAATTCATACAACAACAACCATGGTCTTATTATAGTGTACTGTAAAGCCATAAGTATTTCAGGTTAGCAAAGGTGAGAAATTTTTGCCTCTGACAGCATTGTTTGCATGGTCTAATGTAATTTGGGAATGCTCACTGTTTAGCAGCATGCTCTCTATTTCTCAGTGGTGAGGTGTGCTCTGACCTGTCAGGTTTTGCTTTGTTACCCTTTAAGGTCTGTGCAGGAAGTCATGTCTGAGGAAAGCTGTGGGGAATTGCTGCTTCTATCCACTCCCTTTGGGGCTGAGAATCATTCATATATTAGATCTGTAGAGGAAGGGTGAGGAATTGTCATGATTAATTAATTAGAAGTCCTGAGAAAAGCATGAGCTTTCTTGGAAGTCTTAGATGCTATTTTGAGAGATGACAGCAGGTGGCAACCTCTCCCTAAAAATTTTACTGTGGGAGAGTTAAATTCTTGCAAATTTTTCTCAGGGAGCCAGAAGAGTTTGCTAAAGAAGAGTTTTTTTCCTTCTTTAAGAATTATGAGTCCTCTCCTGGGTACAGATAGTGTATAGAAGGCTCACTTAATCAGGCTTTTTTTTCCCCTTTGAAACTCAGAGCTCACTGACTTAAGGAGGGGGTGCTGCTGTATCTCTGCAGATCCTCAGCTGCAGTGGAGCTGAACTGCTCAGACGTTCCTAAGAGACAGTGTGATACTGTGATCTTTTAGCTTCTTATGCATCCTCTGGGGGCCTCCTCAAGTCTGTGGAACCACTGCTGGTTTGCCTTTAGGGCCAGAGACACAGTGAACCTCTTCAGTACCTATGATCCAGCACTTCTGCAGTTGTTCTGTTGGCATTGAGCCACTCTAAATGGAGTGTTGTTTGCTTTCCTCCATTTGGGTGGGTTACCATGACCAAGACACTTTACCTTCACATTCTGTCCTGACTTAAGTTTGTGAAAAGAGAACACTAATGATGCAGTAATTGACTTTCTTATGTAAAACGCTCTATTGACAAGAAAAGCCAAACAATTGATCAATACTGTTCTGCACAATTTTTGCAGCTTATCTTTATTTGCACATTAAACGTAAATTATTTCAGCAGTGTAGTTGGTCCAGCACAGAGGTAATGAGGGGGAGCTTGTACCATTTACCCACCTAAGTTTGTGATAGTTGTATTCTTCACTGATTCCTCACCAGTTAATTTCCTGTAGGGAAGAGGTCTCTTGGCCATTGTCTATTAATGTTCACAGGGAAGTTGCCTTCTCAAAAGCCAAGAAGCAGTGAGGCCTGAGTGTACAGCCAGCTCCTACAACTGGTAGATTGTAACTGGAGGAAGAGGCAAGAAAGGGACTTGTAAGGTGCACACCAGCTGTCCTGTCCCCCATAGTGGTGGTGTGAGCTAGAGCCTTGTGCAATAGACTGTTGCTAGAAGATTCACCTAAGTACTGTGGATATTTTCACTCGCCTCTGCCAATGAACGGAGAAGACCTGGGCAGGGTTTCTGCAGTAGTATGGGAGACATGAGTAGGTACTGGAACATCTTGAGAGATGCACCACAAAGAGAGTGTGGTAGACCCTTAACGAGTACCCCACAAAGTGTGTACTGGAAGATTGGAAAGGAAGCTTTAGAGATTTGTTATGGTAATGAGGAGATGACCTTTCCACCTCTATTCATAGGGGGCACGAAGAAATAGTTGCACTTTTTTTAATTGTACAAGAGTTCTGTTCAGATTCTGTTGGGCCTCACCTAAGTTGGGATAAGCTTAATGTGCAAATAGCAGTTGGCAGTGTGAGCTTTGGGAGATACTGCTGCAGACTAATGCTAAAAAACATTAAATAGTTTCTAGTCAATCAGCATATCCTAATAGTGCACAGGAGAGACAGAGAAAGAGAGGATGTCCTTAACTTCTGACTCCTGAGGCAGAAGAAACCCTAAAAAGAGGTGTAGAATTATTAGCTGGGAGGTCCAAGCCCAAGAAGAAATGCTGACCAAACTTCCCCCTTGTGCGGGCCCCGGGAGACCACAGTTTCTCATAAGCTCTGCATCTGAACAGAGAGCCATGTGATGCAGGTTGTGGTTTACACAAACAGTGTCAAGGAACCAGGAGAGGTTAGTCACAGCAAACTGACAAGATGCAGAGGGTTTTGCTGTGCTGCCTGCTGACAGTTTTACTTTATTCAGCATGATATCATCTAAGCATACAGTTCTGTTTAGCTGAAGTTAAAAGACTGCAGTGCATCTGAGCTTGAAAAGTTTAGGCAGTGCTCATGAGAGTGACCCCACTAACCTGTGAATGTGCACACATCATTTATGATGTTTAGAAGGCCTGTTTGTGGTCAGGAATGGAGTGCAGGGTGCTTTCTCCTTAGTAAGAATGGGATCCTACTCAGAACAATAATTATTTGTATTGTATTCAGTTGTCTTTATATTCAGTTTTGCACCCTGCTACCTGCCTGCTGTTGATGTTTGATTTTCAATTAACCTGCTACATTGTTGCCCAACTAATCTTTCTCCAGAGACATGGGGAAATTTGGTTCCCGTTTTACAGGTGTCGCTCAATCTATCCTGAGTAAATAAAGAGTTGCTATCAGTGCTGAGATTGAAACCCAGTAGTTACTTGTGGATTACTTCTTCTCACCTTCTGCCATTTTCCTAGCTCAAAGAGAGAGTCAAATGATTTTTTTTTTTCCTTTTGCTTTTTGGAGGAGCAAGAACAAAGTACATGAACTGAATTGGCACACGATAGCATTGCACTTTGTTTTCTGTTGCCACGTCACTTTTCTGCTTGGAATTTAGCCTGCCCTGAGATTCCTTCTGCTCCCTTTTTGCTTATGTATATACTGACATTAGCTTGTTTGGAGAGAGCAACTAGTGCTAGATCAAAATACATTTGTTTAAATTAATTTCTGCAGCTGATTTAAGCCAGCCTGCAGTGAAGACTTGAGTATGTTAATTTAGACCCCCTTCTTTTTTTCTGAAACTCTCCTGTAATTGGGACATATCAAAAAGAGAGCTATATATGAAAGAAAATCTGGGGTCAGACAGTGGGATTTTGCGGGGGGGGTTGGGGCAGGTTTAATGAATTGTCAAATATCCTGATTTATTCCAGTATTCACTGCCTCAGGAAGTAGCAATTAACTTCACTGTTTTGAGAGCAGGGTGTTCTCATCATGTTTCTGATGAGAATATTTTCACATCAACTGTGTCTCTCTGTTCTAAACTCTGTGTGAAATTTCTTTCAGAGTCTAGAAAATGAAGCTAAAAGAAATTGAGCGAACAGCTGTGCAGGCATGGAGTCCAGCAAACAACCACCCTATTTACCTAGCAACAGGTAAAGTTCTTCACAATTTGTGAATATTAGAGTATGAATCACAGAAAAATATTATGTAGGGTTGTATGGGTTTTAGCTTTCAACAGTTTCCACCTTGATAGTCCCTGGAAAACTTACAACCAATATACCAAAAACACTACAGCTTTTATGTTTAAAGTAACTGGTAGAGAATTACTTCTGTGACCAACTTTGACATTTTAAATGTGAGTGATTTTTCAAAGGTTGAATACATGATTTTTTTGATTTCTAATTAAGACTCCAACACTGCTTGATGTTCTGCATTACACACGTCCTATGCCTGTGGGGGAAAAAGTTAATTCAAGTAATGTTTGTTTAAGGTCACTTGTACTTCTCTGTCTTCAGTCATAATCATGTAGCTTGACAATCAAATACTATAAACCTCTTATCTGTAAAGTTGCCTGTTTTGGTTAACATTCTATTTTCGGTACTTTTGTAAAACCTTAAATTTTATTTTGTTGATTTTATTAATTAATCACTATTCTTATAGTAATTTTATTTCCTGAAACAAAAAGTGAGACTATTCACTGTTTGGCAGCAGGCAAGTTTGTCTGTGGAGCTGACAGCTCTGGTGGTTTTGTTGGGTTTGCATGGTAAGGCTTTGGTAGCTGGGGTGGCTCCTGTAAGAAGCTGCCAGGAGCTCCTGCTGTGCCTGCTGGCACTGGTGCCAGCCACCTTCCAGATGGACCCATCCCTGTCCCAGGGCGAGCCTGGCAGAGGGAGTGCCTCTGGGGTAACATTGTTAACAAGAGGGAGAAAAAATGCCATGCGTAACTGAAGCACAAGAGAGGAGTGAGAATATGGGAGAGAAACAATGCTGCAGTCAGGCACTGAGTTCCATGCAGAAGGATGGGCTGGAGGTGTGTCAGGTGCCAGAGCAGAGATTCCCCTGCAGCCCCTGGTGAAGACCTTAGTGAGGCAGGCTCTCGCTCCCACAGCCCATGGAGGTCTGTGGTGGAACAGATACCCAGCTACAATCCACCATGCTGGAGCAGGTGGATGCCAAAGGATGCTGTGGCCCTGTAGAAAGCCCACTCTGGAGCAGGCTCTTGGTAGGGCCTGTGGCCCCATGGAGAGAGGAGCCCATGCTGGAACAGGTTTGCTGGCAGGACTCCTGACCCTATGGGGAACTGAGGTTGGAGCAATCTGTTCTGAAAGACCACCCCATGGAGGGGACCCACACTGGATCCTCTGTGAAGAGCTGCAGCCTCTGGGAAGGATTTACATTGGGGAAGTTTGCAGACAACAAGGCCAGGGTTTTGATTGAACCAAAGGTCTTGGCTTCAGTTTGCTTTAGATCAGAAGCTGTGTGGTTTCATAAATTGTACTGCTTTTTAATAGTCCTTTGGGCACTTTCTATGCTGTAAGCATCCCTGTGGTAACTGGGGGACAGTTTGCCTGGCAGTGTCCCACTAGGCAATGTTAAATCAACCTGTAGCTTTTATTCCATATGAATAAGGAGAAAGAAGGAACCTACCAGTTTGTGACTGCTAGTGTCTGTGGGTTGTTGAGGCATGTTTAGTAGGTTACAGCTGAAGAACTTAGTCTGTAGAGTAGCTTTACAAGGTCTGATTAAGACATGTCATGATTGAGGAGCAGTATGCAGAATACTTGGGATTGTAACTGTAGCTGGATTTCATTATGTCAGTGCCTTTGTAATTTAGAGAAGAATTAATATCAAAAGCCATAGTTACTTGGAGGAAGGTGCATGAGTTGCACCTATCCCAAGAAAGAAAGTTATCTGTGTAACAGTAACTTTGGTGATCAAGTTCCTGAAGAACTTTTAATTTCTTTCAAAGTTTGTCATAATTGTTGATTCTTTTTTCTGAGGTGTTCAAACATGTCCTCTTTTGAACTGTTACAACAGCAAGGTTGTGTTGACTATGAAGAATAGGTTTTCAGTGCCTTACTCTTTTTGTATGTTGTGCTTTTGATAAAAATGTCCACTTGCATTGCTCTTGTATTTCTTGTACTAGGAACATCTGCCCAACAACTGGATGCGTCCTTCAGTACAAATGCCACCTTGGAAATATTTGAGGCTGACTTCAGGGATCCCTCCCTGGATATGAAGCAGAAAGGAGCACTTCCTGCCTCAAACAGGTACTAGAGGTTCATACTGATGTATCAATCAATGAAAATGAAAAAGGTTTTCTGGTGTGAGAAAGGAGAGCAGGAGAATGTTTACAGCATATAAAGTGATGTTTTGAATTAACTGACCTCTCTTCAAAAACAGAACATTTTTTTTTGATAGAGATCATATTGGTTATAAAAGTAGAGCAGGTAGACTATTAGAGAAGTCTGAAATTACTTGTGTGGTAGTCAGTCAGTAGAGATATTATGTATAGTGTGAATTTGCTGGGGCTAACAATTTGCCCTGAAGAGACTATTGAGAGAGTGAAACTTACTTTCCAGCTCTTTAAAGCAAGATGATTTCTTAGGCTTATCAGTGTAGGTGATGTCTGCCCCTTGTGAAACACAGCCTGGATTTCTAACTAGCAGATTTTAAATGGTGTAAACATATTTTTTAGATAACAGGTCTGCAAATGAAGGCACATAGATCTCTTAACTAATTTTCAGTAAAGTGTAGGCTAGAGGATTGTACTCACCAAATCCCATGTGAGGTCCTAAAAGTTTTAAACAACCAACAAAACAGCCGAAAAATTGGAGACAAGCTCTTCCCTTTTAAATTTCATTGAAAAGTCATTGGAAGGAAGCTTATTTCTTTTTTTGCATGCAAGAGCCGCAGTCCTCTTAAAAGGGAGATGATTGTTTAAAGTGCAATGGATATGTTTGATAGGTTGAAACAGGGATGTGAGTTTTGGTAATGAAGAGGGTGTCTTGATTTCCACCAAACATCATGGCCTATGCCAGCTTTATTTTCTTCTTGTTTTAGGTTTCACAAGCTGATCTGGGGGAACTTTGGCAATGGGTCTGCAGAGTCCTCTGGAGTGCTCATTGGTGGGGGGGATAACGGAGTGCTGACCATGTACAGCGTGCACCGCGTCCTGGCTTCCAAGGGCGACCCCGTCATTGCGCAGGCAGAGAAGCACTCAGGGCCTGTTCGAGCTCTTGACTTCAACCCTTTCCAGGTGTGTAACATAAAGATACCAAAGGAAAGTGAATCTCCATGTTAGAAAATATGTTCCTTTGTGTATAGATTCATAAAGTGAAGGGACAAGTTTTAACTTAAGAGGCACAGTAGTTGTCACACAAGACTGGTTTGAGACTCAGATTTGGGTTCTTTTCACAGCTTTGCCTCTGAATTCTCCTGTGATCTTGTTCAAATCACATACCTCTCTATAAAAACATGTCTTGTAATATTGTTACATGTCAAACCATTGTCCTTTCAAAATAAAAACTTTTATTTTTTTATTTGTTCAGTTGGTGTTTAATTCAGTGGGGCTCTGATCACATTTGAAAGGACTGCAACATAAATGAGGAGTGAACAGAACATGTTTCTTGTGGTAGCGCAAAGGCAAATGGAAAGTTGTCTGCAGTCAGTTGTGAGAAACTTGCATCTTCTCAGAAGAAATGTCCTTGATGCCAGGCAAAGGCTCAGCTGGCCAGAGACGGTGGCTTCAAGGCTTGTGGCAGAATTGCATCGTGATTAACAGCAGCCATTTTTTAAATGTGTCTGTACTATGCTGCAGTGGATGGCACGGAGGCCAGAGATGTGCTTGGTTTATAATCCAGTTAGTATCTTTATGCATGCCAGTGGCTGTGAAATACAGCTCTCATCTCACTATAGAAGATTTTGGGGTTTTTGCTTCCATTTATTTTTAAGAAATCTGTGAGCAGGAATCGCAACTGAGCATTTCCTTTTTTTCCCTACAGAATAATCTCTTGGCTTCTGGAGCCAATGATTCTGAAATTTTCATCTGGGACTTGAATAATTTCAGTGTGCCTATGACTCCGGGGACTAAATCACAGGTAAATGAGTTTTCCTCTGGGCAATACTTGTGCAGTTTTGTATCTCAGTAGGCGAGACAAACAGATGTGTGTGGAGAATCCTAGCCTAGTCAGTCAGTCTGTGAAAGGGGATGACTTTGAAGTCTGTCAGGAGAGAGA
This sequence comes from Molothrus ater, assembly GCF_012460135.2. NCBI lineage: Eukaryota > Metazoa > Chordata > Aves > Passeriformes > Icteridae > Molothrus > Molothrus ater. The sequence goes on along the minus strand of NC_050485.2, from coordinate 7,548,957 downwards.
TGAATCAGAAGAGACTGATTGATTTCATTCTTGGGCGTGGAAGAAGTGTTGTAAAGGGAGGGGAGGTAGACTGGCAAGCTCTGGAAGGATGCACTTTGCATGGATGGGTAAGCTCTTTGTGGATTTGAATCAAGTAACTGACCAGTTTATCTTGTGATCCAGCTGGGGCATGTGTGATGGATTAAGAAGGTTTATTGGACCTTCTCTGAGGAATGAATTTATTTTAGGCTTCAGCTGAGGCTTTTCATATCTCATGAAAGTCATATCCCTAGCAGAGCCAGTGAGCCATTAAATGCATCTTGTCTATTGCTCCCAGATAATATTTCCTGAGTTTGAAGAGGAAGAAGTTTCTGATCTTCTGATGCTTATTGTATTATTCAGGGCAATCAACTCCTGAAAGTAGAAAAATCATAGTAAACTTCAGTAAAAGCAGTCCAGGTTTTTCCTCCAGTAAGTCTCCTGTTTGTTTCCTTGCCTATCTCCTGCATTGCAGTAGATACAATATCAGCAATTAGGCATGAATACTTCATTGTTTTCCATTTCAGTGCACTCCTGAAATGTTGCACAAGGTCATCTTTCCATTTAAGTTCATCTGAGAAGTTGGGGTAGAAACATATATGTGTGCTTTGCTGCAGTTCTATCTGGAGTGATTTATAACACAATTGGCCAATGTAGAATCCAGTGCCTGTTCATCAAATGCAGAGGTACTTTTCCAGGTGACATTCCCCTATAGAATTTTAGTTTCCACTGTACTCTGAGTAAAGGACTTTCCCTAGTCTATTTTTAGTGCTGCTGGTATTTCCAGTTAGTTGATCAGCAGCTGAAGAGAGGAATCTATGTATCATCAAGTCCCTAATCCTTCAGTTAAACTATTGACAGACTCCTGTGAGTGTTCCCTCACCTTGGGAATAATGGATGTGTGGCCTTTCCTGTCTTGGCAGCCGCATGAAGACATCAGTGTGGTGTCTTGGAATCGGCAGGTGCAGCATATCCTGTCCTCCGCTCACCCCAGCGGCAAGGCTGTGGTCTGGGACCTCAGGAAGAATGAGCCCATCATCAAAGTCAGTGACCACAGCAACAGAGTGAGTGGAGAAAAGGTTGCATCTCTATCTAGCTTACAACGTGCCACATGGGACTACATAGTGGCACAGACTCTTGGGACAAGTGGTTTTATTCTAGGAGGTGTTGGAACTTGTTCTCTTGGAGATGTAGCATCAAGATGTAGCACCTCTTTTTCCTCTTTCCTGAATGAAATGGGGAAACAAGGCCTCTTAGTGTTCTTAAAATTCATGCACTCTTGCATTCAGTTTCTGTGTTTGCAACTCATTTATGAAAAGCCTCCCAGCTTTCTTCCTAGGTCAGCTTTAGGCTTTGATTTCTATGTGGTTAGTGGGGTTGGTTTTGCTGTGAAGAGATGGTAGAAATGCTTGCTGCCTGGAGCAAGACATTACTAGACTTGGTTTATGTCAAGCATTCTAGGCGAGTTCAGTACAGAATGGCATGGCTTTGGTCCATTTGTGCTGTTGCCAACTTGCATTGCTGAATTTTCAGCCTGTGCTATTTTTGTCCCTAGATGCATTGCTCAGGAATGGCCTGGCATCCAGAAGTTGCAACCCAGCTAATCCTTTCCTCTGAGGATGACCGTTTGCCAGTGATCCAAATATGGGACTTACGCTTTGCTACCTCTCCTCTTAGCCAGCTGGAAGGGCACACCAGGTGAGGACTTGCATGTCGTGTTACATCTTTTCAAGGCAGACAGCTGGGAGACTGGACTTAGGGGAGCTATGATTTTCTCCTGGGCCTGCTTTCTTTCCCAGATGAATCTGATTGAAGGTAGAGATGAGAACTTGCATTTCTGAGCCAAGGTGCTGGTGCATGGTGCTTTCTTAGCGACTGGATGGCAGAACAAACTGTACAGGAAATATGACTGATTTCTTTCTGATCTATTTTAGGGGAGTTCTCTCTGTTTCTTGGTGCCAGGCTGACCCTGAACTGCTGTTGAGTAGTGCCAAAGACAACCGAATCTTGTGCTGGAACCCAAGTATGGGAGAGGTACGTAACCACAGCTATCAGTACACAGGGTCTGCTTTATACTGTGTGCTTTGCTGTGTGTGTGTCCTTCCCTTTATCCTTGTGGAGTGCCAATGTAATTCCCTCAAGCATGTCTTATGCACTCTTTCTGAAGTGAACGAGTGTGGTCCATATCCAGACTGAAATAGATACATCTTTGTCCAGAGATCAGAGAGGGAAGAAAACTTTAACTTAAAATTTAGTTTCAATTACTTATGATTACTCTTGCTATGCTAACACTTTAGAGTTCTCTCTTTCCATGTGTTTCTTTTTCCTCCTCCTAGAATAGTAAGTTTATTTGGGAAGGAATTTGAAGGAGACCAAGGAGCACATGTTGGAGAGGGTTACTGAGAAGGGAACAGTGTCGTTAAACAATGCATGTAAACTTTATAGCAAAATGGTTTCATATGTATGTGCTTATCTAGTCATGTATCTCAGAATTACCATACTTGGTATATTTAGGTATCACCTAAATTAAAGTGGGGCTATTTATAATTTTATTTATGCACACCCATTCATTCAATGTGGAGATCCTGGATAAAACTGAACTTTGGACATTGATCTTGATGATAGCATGGGGAAAGTGTTCTAACAATACTGAGCAAAGTCCAGATGGGAGCCCCAGGGTAGATTAATTTCATGGGACAATATCACTCACTGGCCACTTTTGCCTTGGAGACAAGGAAAAAAATGAATCTGTTTTCCTAAAATGCATGCAATGCTGCTTTTGTAGTTTCATGTGATTTGATGCTCACTTTGTCTAGATCTCTAGTGGTTAGAAGAGATTCAGACTCTGAAACGTTCCTGATGTCTAATTTTTACAAAAATATTTTCACTGTCTTTTAGTGGAAAACTTAAAAAAATACTGTGGCTGGCCTGCATGCTGCTGTAGATGTGCAGAGTCCAAGTTCAAATTAGACTTCTGTGTATAAACTACTGTTAGGGGGCTCTTTTTGACTTGTTACCAATGAACAGCAAATTTTCAAGTAAAAAAGGTTGGAAAGTTTTGCAGTATTAAGAATTAATACAGTTATACAGAATGGCTGATCTCGTAAGTTTGAGGGAAGTATTGGTTTCTTTGGCTTTGGGGGATGTTTGGTTTCTTGGGATTTGTTTGTTAGTTTTTCTGTTTGGCAATCTAGATTTTAATATAAGCAAATTATTAATTTGCTTCTATCTCGAACAGAAAACACGGATCATGTTGCAACAGAAGATGAAGCTGTGATTGTCTATACTTTGTTTCTGTAAACCATAGAAGAAATATGTTCATTTTACAAATGGGAGGTTTAAAGTCAAGGCTGTGTTAGTGAGTTGCCCAACATCAGGCAGGAAGTCTGTGAATTGAACTTTGGCTTTTTGAATGCTGAGCCATAAACTTGTTGGCTGCAATGCCCTTTATAGTTCATGTGCAGCTATTACCTTCCTCTCTTCTTATTCTATTTTTTTTTCTTTAGGCTCTTTATTTTCCTTGTCACATTTGTTACTCCACACTATTCTTTCTGTTTGTGTTCTTGCTCATGACACATTCTTGCCTCTTGACTTCTGGTTTTATTGTGTTGTTTTCTGGTGTCTCTCCCTCGGTTAACAGCAAATGTGACAATGCTATAATACTCTGATGAAGTAGTACTCAGGAAGCAGAGCAAAAGTGACTTCTCAATTTTGGATTTTATTCTACAGTCAGAATCCAGTTTAATGTGAGTTTTCTGTGACTTTCAGCTGTTTGGACTCGAGGTGCTATAATTTGGTTGCAAATGCACCCTTCAAGAAGCAAAAATAAGAGATTTGTATGCAATGATGACATGTAAATAAAGTGACAGGCTTGCTGTGGGCAAGTAATTTGGGGAAAGCAGGAGGCTCTTGTGTTGTGCTTCCATCTTCTCTCTTTCTGTGATAGGTGGTGTATGAGTTGCCCATTCGGAGTCAGTGGTGCTTTGATGTCCAGTGGTGTCCTAGGAATCCTTCAGTCTTCTCTGCTGCCACTTTTGATGGGTGGATCAACATTTATTCTGTTATGGGTGGGAACTTAGAAGCTCAGCAGAAGACACAGGCTGACAAGGTAAAGTCCTGTGACCGTGTTAGACCTTGACAGACTGGCAGTTTCTCTCATGACTGCTCAGAGTGCTGGAAGCACACGTGTGTAACAAGGGTCACTTTTAAGCAATGCAATCTTTCCCACACACCTGGACCTATGGCTGTATGGTGTGGGAACCAGAAGCTGCCTGTATGAGGGTTTAATAATCCCACCAGATCCCAAAGAGAGACCACATTGCCTCTGACAAGGTGTGTAAAGAAAACCGAGAGCGAGCGCAGTTGTGATGTTAAGATACATTTTATTGTTATTACTATTAGCCTAAAAATAAAGCAGTACACAAGCTTTTCTTGTTATTAGGTTAACATTAAATACATTGATACTAATTAATAGGATATGTTATTCTTCATTAGTTTAGAAGGTAATTTTATAAAGTGGCTTATAAAGCACTATTATCAATTTTCCTCAAGTCTTTTGACTACAACTTTGAGCATGTTAATATTTTTGATACTGAAACCCATTACTTAGCCAATGAATAGATGAGCAAATTCTGAACAGATTAAATGTCACTACTGTCTAAAATTTTAATTTTAATCTGGTGTCTAGTCTTTTAATTCCCTCCCTCTGTCCCAGCCAACAAATACCTTACAATACAGGTTTTAAGAGAATACATATGAACTGGCTTAAGTGTTATTTATATAGTCATTTACAGCTGACTGGGTTCAGTTTCATAGGATTTGCAAGAGACAGAAAATACTTTATCAAGCAACAGCTGCGGGAGATTAAGGATTTATTTAACCCATGGAGAATTTTCTTTCTCTGCATTCTTCATGTGTATGCATCACACTTCCACTGTTCAAAATTGGGGAACAGTAGTGTTGAATAATTCCTGAATAAATTGAATATCAAGTAAGAGCACAAGCAGGAGATAATAACAGTTATGGTGACAGGGAGTTTGTGACCAAGAGGTCTTTCTCTTATGAATTCAACAGTCTTAGGACAGAAACTCTATTGCAGACCTGGTTATGTATATTTATTTCTTTAAGGTTTAGGGTGTTTTGTCTCTTGGATATAAGCTGTTCCTCAAGAACTATTCTTTCTTTGGAATTAGTTTCCTCTGAAGAAAGACAAAATATTGCTTGTGATTCTAAGATTTGTCAGCCTTAGCTTGATCAGCCTGATGTTGCTTCCTTTTGGGCATGCTGGTTAGCTGAGTTATAAAGCTGTTCCCTACAGTCCAAACTTGAACAGGATTATCTTTAGCAAACAAAAAATCTATGCGAACAATGTTAAAAATGAAAAATGCTTGTGAACAGCGTTGTATATATGTTCACTGACTCCCTAAATGTAAGAAATCTGGCTCAGGGGCCACTTTTGTCACTGTCTTGTCTAGACAAGAAAGTTGTATTTCTTCAATCTCATTGAAGCCAAAAAAGCTTGAGACAGTCCTTGAAACTAACCCAACTGAAAGATTCCAGCAACAAAAAGGGAGTCAGAATTCCTCTGTGGGAAAAACAAGAAATAAGTTGGACAACTTTTGACCATATGTTGTCATTGTCTTGCAAAAAACAAGTAGTTTTGCAACTCCTCTGTTTGAGCTGTGTGCTAGGGCTAGCAGTGCTTTATTAGGAAATTTGCATCTTGCTAAGGAAAAACTACTTGAAAATCTCTTAGGGTAAAACTTCCTTGAGAAACGATTGCTGGAACTGTTTTGGAATGCCATTTCTCTTGTATAGGGACTCAGTGGTATTCCAGAAAGAGGTGCTGTACTTGCTTCATTTTTCATGCTTACTCCATACAGAGAGGAATTGAATTACATTTTCTTCCTATTTCCATCTGATTCTAGATCTCTTCCTCCTTCAACAACCTGGATCCCTTTGGCACAGGACAGAGCCTTCCTCCTCTGCAGGTGCCAGAGCAAGTAACTCAGACCACCTTGATTCCACCGTTAAAAAAACCACCCAAGTGGATTCGCAGGCCTGTGGGGGTTTCATTTGCAGTAAGTGAATGGAGCATCCTTAGCTGAAAATGCAATAGATGTGTTGTCTTGTGACACAATCCTTTGCTTTGACTGGAGGAACCTGTTGTTAGTTGTCTTAATGCCTGTTTAAGGTGCATTGTAGTGTCCCATGAAGTGAAGTTTGTTTACTCTCAATATTCAGATATATTTTCAACAAGAGAGTCCTGTAGCAGAGAATGGGAGATTATAAGTAGAAGTCAATATAATCTAAGAAAAATTTGTAAAAGCTGTCCTTGCAGGCTGGCATGCATTCCCATTCTCCTCTGTCTCTTTCCTATCCAGGCATTTAATTTTCCTCACATCTTTCCTCCTAAATTGGATGGCTGAATTATTCTTTTAGCCTGTTGCTTGACTTGTCCTTTGTCTGTATAGCGCCTGTTCTTCACCTGATAGTTTTTATCATGGCAGTCTGCCTCTCCATGTAACAAAAGAACTAACAGTTCTGTTCAAGGGTACTTTTTCCTCTGTGCCTCTCTGGCACTTGCAATTGGCTAGGCTGATCGGATATGCACAAGTGTCAAGTTTATCAGTGTTGAATTCAGCTGAAGGGCTAGTAATGAGAGCTCCCTCAGTGCTCATACCATCCATGCACACCAAATTCTTGGGTTCCTTGTGATTGCTGCTGGAGCTTGGGTCTGTCTTGCTAAATGAAGAACTGAGTAGCTTTCACCTTTGTTTATAAGAATACTTACTGTGTCTTCTTCTGTCATTCTCAGTTTGGAGGAAAACTGATTACCTTTGGTCTAACCAAAGCTCCTGGACAGCAAATGCAGCAGACTTATCCACACCAGGTATTCATCAGTCAAGTCACTACTGAAACTGAATTTTTACTCCGATCCAAAGAACTGCAGATGGCCTTGCAGTCAGGGAACCTCCTTGATTACTGCCAGGGCAAGATCCAGACAGCCAAGTTGCCATTTGATGAGAACCTCTGGAACTTCTTGAAGGTAGGAAGGCTGTGGTGAAATACAGAGGTCAGTTCTTCTGTGGTCCTGGGGTGGAATATGATCCTCTCTAGCCCTTTATATTCCTGTTCTTTAAAATATAAAATGGAATTGAATGAATATACTTCTTATTTTTCTACTGAAAGTTGAGGTCTTGGAGGTTATCTTGGTTTTCATTAGGAATGGTCTTTTCAGTGGACTTGTTTGGGCTTCCTGAAACAGGATCTTTTCAACTCAACACATTGCCAAGCTATATCTGCCTGCAGCCTGTGGAGCTGTACATTGTTATTTTTCAAGGTGAAGTCCAAATGGACAATGAGATACCCCAGAACAAAGGAGAGAGCTGTGGTGGCATGAGGACTGACTAGCGTTTGTGGACAATTTGGTAGCATGAGAGTTTGGTAATAGGAAGAGGTCATCCTTCTGAAGAGGCAGGGCTTAGTCTTGGCAGTGGTTTACAGACACTTGTAGCAGACTGTGTGGAGGGCAAAATATTGAGATATTTGCCACAGTATTATATTTGTGTGAGGAATCTTGAACAGGATGGCCAGCTGTTAATCTAGGTGATGAAAGGGGTCTCCATTGCAACAATGTCTTCAGTTGCATTAAATGAGACACATCAAACTGTCATTTTGAGTCACTTTTTATAATCTATCTGGTGTGTGGTCCTGAGAGACCACTCCAGCACATAAAGGATATATTACAATTGATTGTCTTAAACTACAAACTAGGGTTCTGTACAAAAGTGTCCTGCAGCACCATTCCCGCTTCTGCAGGAACAGTTTCTGAAATGAACCGTTTACAAGTATTTTACACATGTAAGTTTGATCATTTCTGTAGAAGAAGCAGCACGGGAGTTAACTGAGACAGACAGATTCTCATTGCAGAATGTAAATCATGCATTAAAGCATATAAATAGTGCCTGTCAATTAGGCTATGTGCAGCCTGTGGGAATTTTTGGGAGTGTCTGATATCCTCAGCCAGGGAGCTTCTGTAACAGTTAACTAATTCTTGTGAATTAGCTAGCAATTCTGCCAGCTAGCAGTTCAGGCAACCACCTTGTTTCAGTTTCATCCAGATTCAAATCAGTCAGTTTTCTTTGTGAAGAGATTAGCTTGGCAATTCCTAGATTATCCAGAAAATTAATGACCAAGTACACTAGGTATGTATACAGTTGTGATCTTGATACACAGTTGTACCTCAGTTGTAACTGTGGCAAACTTGAGTTTTGCCCTTTTATCATGATTATAACTTAAATTCCATACATCTTTACACAATAGTTATTAGGTGGACTTTTCATAGTTCAAATCTTTATCTATAAACTGAGCTCTGAACTTTGCTGCTGCCAGAAGTAGCTAACTATTATCAGTGTTTAGATGTCTATGATATTACATATTTTTTGTCTTTTTAATATCCATTGGGACTCAGGTGAATTTGGAGCAAGAGTCCAGGACTAAACTTCTCAAGCTGCTGGGCTACAGTAAAGAGGATCTGCAAAAAAAGGTAAGGGGTATTTCCGATAGATAGAAACCTTTACAGGACTAAAGCTGCTGCAGGAGGGTTGTGGGGTCCTACTGGAACTGAGCAAGTGATCTCACAACACACAAATGACCAAAGTGTGTGCAATTTCAGCTGGGAGTCACATGAAGTATACCCCACTAAAAAGCAAATGCAGCACTTGTAAGGGTGCAGCCAAAGGGATCTTGAGCCCAGTTATCTTGGTTTCAGTTGTTGGTGCACTGGGGATGGTTCAACAACTGTGCAGTTGTGAGAGCTTCTTTTAGCATTCAGCTCTCTGCGTCTCAGGGGATTCTTCAAACAGGAAGAAGGTGACAGGTGGAGACAGTGTGGCATAGTACTGATGGATAATGCTCTGAAAAGGATAAATAGTCAGTGATAGACAGCCAGCCAGGAATAGGGTGAGGTGGAAGTATTCAAACAGGTGAAAGAGTTGGGGGAATTGTGTCTGGGGCTTGCCAGTCTCTTGGTAGTTTTGCTGTCCAGGTGCTTACTTTGCTTTACTCTGTGTGTGTCTGTTACTTTTCTAGATTGCCTCATGTTTGAGTAATGGGATCCCAGATAAACAGCCCCTTCCTGAGGCAGGTGATACAAATGCTGCACCAGATCAGGTATGTCCTGTACATCTTGCCAGCTTGGGAGAGCAGAGGAGGGCAGAATGAACTGGAAGGCCTAATTCCAACCACAGCTTGTTGGTCTCAATGCTGGCATTGCAGAGGGCAGTTCACAGGCCTATCAAACCCTCACAGGGTCAGACTAAATGATAATAACTTTCCCTTCTGGCTTTAAAACTAACCAGTGAGCAATGAAGGACTCCTGGCTATTATTCCTGCAAGAAGTTTTGCTTCACCTGTGTTGATTTCTTCAGTGGTAGAATTAGCCTCACCCCAGCTTAACTTGAGGCTACTGTTCTGGATTTCCTCTGTGAAGCTTCTGCTGTGGTATTTCTTTCTTTTTCATCTCTATCCTCTGAAATGTATTTTCGCATAATTTTGGGATGTCCATCTTCAGATGCCTTCCAAGGCCTGGTTCACTGTAAACTTTTCTCCTCTGAGGTATCTAAAACTTATATCCTCTGATTAGTAATCACCTTCACAAGCCTCAAACACTGGCTGAGATATTCTAGGAGTAGCAATTGTGTCCTGCATTTCAGTAAAGCACCACACATGGCTGTGATCCAACCTGTTATTTACAGATTTTACTTGTTGTTCTTGTCTCTGTTCCATCCAAAATAGTTCAGCTTGCTCAAGGGCTGACACTTGAGTTGATGAATGCTGCCCAGCAGTGCTGTTGGCATTGCACGTCTTGCACCATCAATCTCCTAAGCTTTGCCAATTGCAGCACTGCTCTTGCTGCTTCCCTTGTGAAACTGTGCAGATTGATTGCACAGTGACAGGAGTTTCCAAATTGAAATTAGATTTATATGAGCATGCACAACCAAATGGAGAGCAGCCCCATCCCACCCTGTAATCTACTAAACTGTTTTCAGTAGAATATGTGTGTGCAGTGAATTAAATAAGCTCTTGCACTTTTTGCACAGCTTTTGATGAATTCCAGCGATGATGTAGCTGCTGTTTCTTCCTCTTCAGCCTTTTTTGATAACCTCATCCCACAGAATATGAGCACATTGGAGATTCCTGTCACAGAAGGTATGTTACATAAAGAGTGTTTCTGCCCTCTTAGGAAAAGGGGAGAGGAGGGAAAACCAGAAAATTCAGAGAGACCAGGAAGAATCTAGTTCACACCAGCAGATGGATACTTTTAAAACATATGACCCATTCAAGTGTTACGCAGCATATCACATTGAACATAGAAATACTTCTTCCAGATGAGAGACCCATTAAAAATTTAGAAGACTCTTCTAAATGATGGAAGACCTAGAGTCAATTCAGTGGGTTTTTTTGAGTTTCCAAATTTTCTTTTAAGTGGGCTTTTAGCTGTTACTGCTTTTTACTGCCTGCTCTTTAAGACAAGCACCATCAATGCATCTGAGTGATGACTCCTTGGGTTGACTCTGCTTCTCACCTCTGTAGATACAGATGGACTCATCAGCCAAGCCCTTTTGTTGGGGAATTTTGAGGGTGCAGTGGAGCTGTGCATGCGAGCAGAGCGCTTTGCTGATGCCATCATCTTAGCCATAGCTGGTGGAGATAACCTCCTGAAGGAAACCCAGAAGCGCTACTTTGCCAAGCGGAAAACAAATCTCTCCGTGGTGAGTGATGGTTTTGTGTACACACTGAGCAGGGGAAGGTGTGCACTGGCTTGCCAAATGTTTCTCTGAATATATGTGGAAATGCTTTCTCTTCAATGAAGGAAGTAGAACGTCAGCAGAATCTCTTCATCTCCTATTGCATTTATGCTAATATCTTGGTAGTTTTATGGTAATTTTACATAGTATGTCTGTGTTCTCTATTCCTTTTTTTTGGTAATGGTTTCTGTCTCAGCTTCTCATGCTTGTAACCTGTGGTGCATACTGCCCCTTAACAGCTCAACTAGGAAGTTCCTAGCTTATTAATTTACAAATGGGGAAGTGTAACAGAGGTTTGGATATCTTAACACTGTGCTTCCAGTCATTGATACCAGCTGCTCTGAAACAAGATATGTTTTAGATCTTTAATCTTGTCTAGTGTGGCTGTTTCCATATTCTTTAAAGTGCTTTGTTGGGCTTTTTTACTTTTCTTAGAGGCATCAGGTTCCAATTACTGTTAAGGTAGGGATGCTGAGATTGTTGGACCTTAATATACAGTGAGTGTAGTAGTCTCTGCATGGTGGAAAGCGTGTTTCAAAGTGAGCTGTTACTTAGACTGTCAGCTTATCTTTTTCTTCAGTGAGTGACAGGCCTTCTGCTTCCCTTACAGCTGCTTTCCTCCATTGTGCAGCAGAAGTGGCAAGATATTGTTTGCACTTGTGATCTACAGAGCTGGAAGGAGGCACTGGCCATCTTGTTAACATACTCAAAGCATGAAGACTACACTCAGCTCTGTGGTATGCAGTGTACTATGTTTTGCTACAATTTCCATTGCAGAGGGTACCTCTGGACTGCTTACAGAAAGAAGTGGATAGAGTTAAGAAAAGGAAGCACTTCTTACTCATTACAGCTACCTGGAACTTAAATAAGTGTGGTGTGTTGAGTTAGGAGAATGATAGGTGCACACTGTAGCTGAGAATCATGGTGTAAAGTTGTGTATGTGGTTATTTCCTGTGACCTCTAGAAGTAGCATGGAAAAAAAAACAGGATAGCTGCTATCCTTTGGCTGAGACATGAAGAGGGTGATTTTTATTCCATAGAGAAGGGTATTTCATTTACAATAAAAGGTCCAGTGGGGCTTCATTCCACCTAAAACAGGTTTCAGCACCCTACTGTTGCCTGGAAATTCCCACACCTCTTTTGGAAATTAAAAAAAAAAGTGTTGGATTTTTTCACTGAATTAATCTGTCGTTTCTTTCTTTTATGTGTTTGGGCAGACATAAAAATTGGCAGATGTGCAAAAGTAGGTTTTTTTCAGGTTGTCTTTGGGTTTCCTTCCCATTTCTCTGTTATCCAACAGTTATGCATTGGAGCTGGTGAAGGGTCTAGATCCCAAGTCTTATGAGGAGCAGCTGAGAGAACTGGGGTTGTTTAGCATGGAGAAAAGGAGGATTGGAGTGACCTTACTGCTCTCTACAACCACCCAAAAGGAGGTTGTACTTCTCCAAAATAGCAATGATAGGAGAGGAAGAAACAGCCTCAAGTTGCACCAGGGGAAGTTTAAACTAGGCATTAGGAAAACCACCTATACTCAACAGGTTGTCAAGCATTGGGACAGGCTGCCCAGGGAACTGGTGGAGTCACCATCCCTGGAGTTATTTATTAAACAAGTATATGTGGCACTTAAAATCTTGGTTTAGTGGGACTTGGCAATGCTAGGTTTATAGTTAGACTCAACCTTAATGTTCTTTCCTGATCTAAATGATTCTATGATTCTAATTAGGTGCAGATTCAAAGCACTGGGGTTAATGAGCTCTTCCAAAGGGGCGTGTGTTAAATGTTGGCTGCATCTCTTCTCTCTAGACATGCTGGGTGCCCGCCTGGAGTCAGAGGGAGATGCAGCCCTGTCCAATGATGCCTGCCTCTGCTATATCTCATCAGGCAATGTGGAGAGGCTGGTGGAATGCTGGGTAAAAAACCATGAGACTTCATCACCACTTGCCCTACAGGTACAGGTGCTATGATGTTGGTTTGACTCCTCTTTAGGCCAGTCTGGTAGCCCTGAACTGTCTGCATTTTCCCATCAGGGTATCTGGCTTCCAGTAGACAGTGGAGACCTGTTTGTACTCACCCAGGTATCTCCTCCTAGCCTGGGTTATGAGCCTACTTTGAAAGGAGGCTTGCACTCTGAATCTGCCAGGGTTTGTGTGTTTACACTGCACGTAAATCCAGCCATGGACAGGAGTTACAGCCTACTTGCCTCTCTTACATACTGATGTCATCTCTGAGCTTCCTTTTGGTCAGGGAAGTTTGAGCTATACCCTTTTTTTTACTGGTAGTAGCCTGGGATACATTTGCTGCTGTGCTTGTCATGTATAACTTAATGCTGCAGTTATCTTGCTGTACCTTCAGAACAGCCTTAGCAAAATAAAATGAAGTCTGGATCATGATATTCCCACTGCAAGTAGAATGATCACATATGGGAAGTAACACCTTGCAGATAAATCAGGACTTCTAAGTCAATGTTGTTACCTACCTCTCTTCATTCCTATTGATTATTTCACAGAATATTCTGAGTTGGAAGGGACCCACAAGGATCGAGTCCAATTCTTAAGTGAATGGCCCATATGGGGATTGAACCCACAACCTTGGTATTACCAGCACCATGCTCTGACCAACTGAGTTAATCTCAGTAATCTGTTACACTTCAACCAGTCCTGGCTAAGTGACTAAGCCCTGTTGTGTCTGTCACTTGCTAGAATGAGCTAGACAAGTCTTTCACTTGGATATCTGCAGATAATGCCCTCTGCTAGAGTCCCCTTCTTTTGTAATCGCACTACTGAGTAAAAGCAAAAAAAGGCATCTTCAGCACTCCTGGTGCTTTCTGAAACTGGTCCCCTCCCAGTTGCCAGATATCAGCATGTATCATTCTCCAGCTGTAAACACTGCTTTCATTCCTAGGAGTTGAAGGAGTTTTGAGTAACTAAAACCCTTCTGGTCCTTTTGCCAGCAGTAGTATTTTTTTTCTAGTGAATTTCTCTTGGTATGGTTTTAAGCCTTCCTCTTCCAAGTTGATCGCCTGTAACAATAGAAGCTTCCTAGTAAAATTATTGATTGGAACAATCTTGTGGCTTCTGATTTTCTTTTTCTTCCCTTACTATTAAAGTAGCAATGTCAGGATTTGCTTCCTGGTTCCTCTTTTTCTCCAAGTGCATCTGAGGAAATGGTCATCAGTGACAGTATTTGGTGCAGAGGGGAGTAACTTCTGTCCACATTGGCCCTGATGTCAACTGAAAGTGGGGAGAGCTATCTGGTATTGTCTCAGCATGAGATAGACCAGTAAAACCAGTCGGATTCTGAGTAGTCTGATTTCTTCCTTCCCCCTGTATTATTCAGGATCTTATAGAGAAGGTGATGGTGCTGAGCAGGTCCATTGAGATGCTCCGAGGCACTGCAGGACCAGCACCAGGCCCTGTCTTGGCAGAACGAATCACCCAGTATGCCAATCTCCTGGCATCACAAGGATGCTTGGCAGCTGCAATGAATTACCTACCCAGCAGCTCTAAAGAGGTGAGTGAGCAGCAAGCTGTTGTGGGAAAGAGAAGTATGGGGGGAGATTGTATGAGAGAGAAAGCTGGGGTTTTGTCATGCATCAGGACTTAAAGTTTCACCTTAGTTATGCTAACTTGAGAATAGAGGGTAAGAGAGGAAGGTATTCCAGGATATGGGTTTTGTCTTCATTTGCATTTTCTTTGTAGTGCCTTTGATTCAAGGAAAAGGAAAGAGTTATAGAACTGTAAAATGGTTGATGGAGAACAACATTGGGAAGCAGCTTGCCAGGGAAGCTGCCTCTCTTCTTGAAACTAGCTTGTAGAGGAAGGGAATGAGGAGGTCACCTGGCGGTTTGAAATAAATCTATCTAGTGCCTAAATGTGGGTAGGGATTGGGGAGGGAATACTGTAAAGACTGGGGGAAGGATTAGGGAGACTTCATCTGCCTGATAGTATGGCAGGTGATGTCCCAGATTGTCATTTACCATTTGTTGTGATTTTTTTCCTGGTGGCTGTTGGGAACATGGTTAGTTTTGCAGTTTGATTCATTGTGCTATAGGTCAGGGTCTGCTTTAAATGCCTCCCCAGCATTTTCCATCTGGGGCTCTCAAAGTGCTTCTTCTAAAGCATAGTTTGTTTCAGCTCCTGATTGAACAGCTCCGAGACCGGCTCTTTCATGCTCAAGGAGAGAGTGTGGGTGATCAGCAGCCACCCCCTTTTCCCTACGCTCGTGTCAATGTAGGGGTCATCAAACCCACAGCAGCCAAGAGTGGTTCCATCCTTGAAGGAGCAGCCCATAAAGCAGGTCCCAGACATCCAGAGAAGGTAGGCCCTAAACACAGGTATTCATGGCTTGGGAAGAGGGAGGAAGGCTACTGGGTTGTGGAAGGCATAAGAAGTAATATGAGATGACATAAACTGCAGACACTGAGGAACTCCTCATTGATGTCCTTCACTGGAGCAAACACGAACTCTGTGGCAATCCAAAAGTCAGCGGCCTGGCGTCTTTTCACAAAGCCCTGTCCTACATGCAGATCCTGGAGGAGAATGTTACAAGTGTAGTGATCCACTGAGATCTCAAATCTTAGGGTGAAAGGGGCTGGGGTCATTTTGCTATGCTCATTTTACCCTGATATCTTAGTAGAATTAGTGTAGTACGGCTTCACAGCTTCATCTCAGTTCTTGCACAAGAAGACTGTTTAAAAAGTTTTGCTTCCAATCTCTATTATTCCATTATTGTTCCTTCATTATTTCCTCCTGGTTGTGCTTCCAGGAAGTCATTATATGGGAACTTGCTCCTGAGGACTAATCCTTTTGAGAGCTGGAGAATACTCTGAAAGAGTGTGGTGCTCATCATATTGAATGAGTTACGTGGTGGGAAAGGCCTTTGATTGAGTGCATCCAGGGCACCAAAAACAGCAGCAGCTTCTGTTTCCTGAGAAGTGACAGAAATTGCATCTGCTAGTATTGTGTATGCATATGACTCTGTTGGCCATTTGCAAGTTCTATGTTTTTTGATTGCAGCCCAACTATCCGTCATCATTTGCCCCTTCAGCACCATCTCAGCCTTCAGTGCCTTCCCTCTTCACACCTCAGCCAGTGCCAGCAATGCCTGTGACACCTCACCACGTTGCCCCTTCCCAGGCCAGCACAGGTCCACAAACAAGTGTCTATTCCAGAGACACATACCCATACCCACAGTACAACTTGGGCTTGAATCCAGCAACTGTCTCAGGGCCAGGTAAGCATTGTCTGATAGTTGTGTCTATTTCTAGGTTTTCTGAGACTAAAGCCTTCAATGTGGGTGGCCGCTCTAGTTTTTTACTCACAGGCCTATTGTACTGACAAAGAACAAGTCAGCTGTCTAAGAGGCTTCTCAGTGCTTCTGACAGATCTAGTTGTAGTAACTGTTGCTGCATGTGTGCTGATAGGGGTGGAAAAGCCACAGCTGGCTTGGTGGCAGTTTCACTGATGTAGCCAGGGCTAGGGGGGCAGGAATATTAAAGGATATGGCTTGAAGAAGGGAAGGCTTATTACCAAGAAGGATAGTGTCATGAGAAGTTGGCACATGAAACAAGTGATGCTGATACCCTCCCTTTGTTGTCTGTAGCTGTGTCACAGTCTCAGCCATTTGGACCGGTGGGAGTCAGACCTGTTGGTCCTGCTCCTTTCTCCAGTCAGCCCTCTCTGCCAGGACAGTTGATGCCCATGACACCTCCTGGTGTTCCACCACCCAGACCTGCCCTCTTCACTCCAGCCTCAGCCCCATCATCTCAGCTTCCTGCAGCCTGTCCTCTCCCTGTGGCAAGCCAGTCTCCTCTAGACTTCTCTTCAGCACCTTTCAACTGCCCCATGAACATGGGTTATCCTCAGGGAGGTCCCGGAGCTCCATCTACTAAACCACTGCCAGCAGCCATTCCTCCTCCTCCCACAGGTAAGTACTGCTTGTGTGACTTGTGTGCCCAGGACAAGCCCAGGTGAGGTTTGCAGTGTGTAATGGACATGGATCTTCTGAGGTCTGGTCTGTCTTCATAAAGAGTGAATGTGGTGTTGAGGCAGACCTTAAAGGCAGAGAGTGCTGAGTCTTGCTGTGGTGGTGGAACACAACAATGCTGACAGTTTCTTTCAGCCTGCTCAGTTGTTCTGTCTCCCAGGTTGTAGTTGCAAGGTGATGTCTCTTCAGGTCCTCAGTGCACCCTGAATAGTCATCTACTCCAAAGGCATCTGCTGTGATGGAAAGAGTCATGGTTCCCATGGAATGCCTGATGGAAGGTTTGCTCATCTCACCCTTGCTCATGCAACTTACATGAGAAGCGTATTTGAAATGGTGGGAGAGCTTCCCTGTCCATGAGATACTCCTTATTTAGCTTCAGGACTAAATTCCTCTGTCTGCTGTGCTCTAGGGCTACCATTTTCTTCCTGTTGTCATAAAGGACTTGTCTGGGAATCACTTCTGGATTCCTCTCTGCAGTGTTTTAGACCCCTCTGGGTCTATAGTTTGAATCCAGTCTCTTGTGTGAAGTCCTTGCTAGCATGATGAATAGAAAGAGTGTTGTTGGACCTAGTTCCCCATTCATGGGCATTCCTTCTATTTCCCAGAATATCTGGTGTTTAATTATTCTCTGTTTGCTGTCTCAAGGGACAGGCTTAACCAGGCTATGGAGATCCCTAACAACAAGGCTGACAATCCATAGATTTTTGAGCAGATGCTTCTCCAAGCCACATGTATGCAGAGAGTGAAGGATCTGAGGCTATGATGTTTGCCTTCACCTGAAATTCTTTGCTGACCTGTGTTTATCCAAGGATAGCAAATCCCACTGTGTGAAGTCTGTGGGGACTGCACACCAAAGGCTCTAAGCTACAGCTGGACAGATTCCTTCCTGAAAAGCTTTTTGGCATAGTACTCCAGTGAAATTACTCACTGAATTAAAGCTGTTGGTGATTATGCCTTTTCCACCCTGCCTTGATTTTCAGGTTTCTTCCCTTGGCTAGATCCCCACACGGATCATGCAGGTAGTACCCAGAGAAACCTCCAGACCTGTGGGGCAGGCAATGTTGCTGCTTCCAGTGAAACGCATGTTTTGATGTGTGTGCATGTGTGCATGCTCACTGCTGTTTGTTGTTCCCTTGCATGCCTGGGGAGCTGTCCAGGTGGGGTAGGGAACATACCTGTCCTGAGGACTAATAAGTGACAGCTGGGGATATTGGAAGTGAAATAAAAGTTCTATGCTATCACTCATGAGGTTGGATACAGAAAATAATGTCTCCTGCTTCTTCCTTCTCTATTTCCCTCCAGTTCTGGAGGTATTAGACCTTTTTCAGTTTCTGTCTTTTCGGGCAGTTGCTGGGCCAGCAGGACAGGGAAGCAGACAGTTTTCCTGTCTTGGTTCTCTAGGTGAGGAACAGGCCAGTGGTTGTAATTCATCTGTCCCTGTTACTCTCCCAGCCTTGTGCATGGTTTTGCTTGTGCTTTCCTCCTGTGGTTTGGATGAGGTGGAGTCCCAGTAGAAGCAGTGGTGGAGTAGAGCTTCCCAAGCAGAATTTGGGGGCTCTCTTCCAAGGGGAACTGGAAATCCCTTTTGGCTTTAGTTAAAGGGTGAGGTTTGGCTTTGAATCTTAGTTTGACTGTGGAGGAAAATTTGGACCTAAGGGGTTTTCTGACTGATACTTTGTACTGATTTCTCTCCTTGGTATTCATTGGTGTTGGAAGGTAGTCATATTCTAATCTACACTGTCAGTGGGGTAAGGCTCAATGTCTTTGTGGGCTGTCACTGTTGTGATTGCTGCTCTTTGGCAGGACCATCTATCTACCAGGCACAAATATCACAGCTTCATTTAGGAAATCCAAGTACTTGCAGGCACTTAGATCCCCAAGCAGTCTGACTACATGGAGTGGGACTCCAGAGGAGGAGGTGTCCCTTCAGCAGAGAAACAAAATACCTCCATTTCTCCGTGTTAAGGGAAGATGATTCCACAGCAAGGATTTCAAGCACTTCTTTAGGCTGAAGATGCCCTTCAGGAATTCACTACTGAGAAATTCCCTTCTCCTTGGTAGCATTTGCCCCTGCTTTTAATGGCAGCGTATGGCATGCTTGGTTCAGCAGTGCAAACTGGCTTCCTTGAGAGTGCTTTCTTGCCTGCTATTATTGTTCTGGTTTTGATTTGTATTTCTCTTAATCTGAAAAGGGACTGTAAAATCACTCAATCTGACTGGCCAAAATTGTTTGCTCTGGACATTCCTGAACATAGTATCTACAGCTCATGAACATTATTACTAACACAATGAACAGACACCTCCACTTGCAGAAATCCCAAGTTCCTGAGAGTGTCAGGGACAGGGAGAAAGACAGCAACATGTTGGCTCATCTCCTTTCTGGCCAGGATAATCCCTGATTCCAGCCTCTGATGGTCTTGTTTTTTCTAGGACAGGCATTGCTGGAGACTGCTGACATGGGGCACTCCTTTCAGGGATGGTGAGAAATTCTATTTCACAAGTAGTGTAGGAAGATAGTATTTCATCCCAGCAAAATGCACCAGGGTCTGTTGTCTCTCATGTCTGATGATTAAATGCCTGGCTTAAAGGGTATAATTTAAATAGCTGTTTCCAGTGAGGATACAGAGTGCCACTGGGTTGGAATAGTGCCAAGGACTGCTGGGCCACAGGCTCTGTGGGGGCCAGCAGAGTTCTAGGGCACAGAATCCCCAAGCTAGAAATAGGTGCCAACTTAATTAAACTTCTGATCCAAACTCATCAGAGAGCAAGTCTTGAAATCATGGGAAAAAGGAGGGCAAAAAGAGGCTGCCAGGATTTTAATAATAAAGGTAATTAAAGTAATGAAGCACCTTTTGCATCTTTCCCCTGCGATTTTTAAAGCTCAGTTCAGGATCAGTAGCTCATTAAGTGTGGCTCTGAGCTCCAGCAATTCTGATATTGCCCCCTTAGAATTCCTCTGTTTTCTCACAGATTATTCCTGTCTCATGGGCTTGAGGTTATTAATACTGGGGTTTTTTCTAAAGATGCAGGTACCTTTAGAGGACAGCAGCAGACAAGGTAGTTGCAATTTGACCTTTGCAGAACAAAGAGTGGATGCAAGTCTTTTGATGTCATGTTGTCTGATGGATTTTAAATTACCTGGAGTGAGGTTAGAGTACCACAGAAGCATCTGCTGAGACACCCTTCTGCTCCCAAAGCATTTACTGGTTAAGTCTATTCCCTTCTATTTGGCAGTCAGCTAATTTTGCTAAGCTTTGGTTCTGAACATGATTTTGGAAGGGAACCCACCCCTAAATCTTTCTGAACCCACCCCTAAATCTTTATCAGAACAGCCTGTATTGCTTTGAACTGCCACCATGAGCATTCCTGTGAGTACTGGTGAGAAGCCCTCTCACCTGTAGCATGGCTCTTGCTGTGCTACCACAGTGCCATATTCTCTGGGGAACCCCAAGAACTTCCTGAAATGTGAGGTGCACACTTAGCAGGTCCCCACCAAGGTTCAGGCCTGACTCTGAGGCTGACTTCTGCAGCTTATACAGAATCCAGAAAGCTTCAGGTAGTTAGAAAAAAAGTTTCCTGTGTGGGAGTGGGTATGTGCCAGTTCAGTCTGATCAGACATCACCTCATTAAGGCTATGCACACACTAGGATCCTAAGAATGAAATTAAGAATGGGAAGGGGAAGCAAGAGCATCTCATGTGCCTGTGAGCTGGGTTTGAAATTCCTCAGCTGAAAAAGTCTAAAAGTGCAATGACAAGGGAATTGGAACCAAAGGGCCATCTCCTGAAGGAAGTTCTAAATTGTGCATGAATTGTTGCTGCAGCCAGCTTCTCACAGTCTGAGATTTGTGTCTTGTCCTCTGTCCTGGCAGCTCAGGAATCTTGGAGTGATCCCTCTACTGGAAGAGGAGGCCTTCAAAAGAAAAAGGTAAGTTTTCAGCTACAGTATGTGTTGGTTGTCTTTTAGCCAGGGAGTTCCATGTGACAGATACATTCCTATAAATGCTTGCTGTCAAACTCCGCAGGTCTCTATCCCTGTTGCTCTATCTACGTCTGCACTGCCTTCATGGCTAGGAATGGAGTCCAAGCAATCTTGACTCTTTGCCATCCAAAGTCACATGCTGTTCTGCAGGGTGGCTGTTTTGTAATATGGTTATCAGCTCTAATGTTGCATCCTCTGTCAGTACTTCCCAGGCTGCCTACAATAATTTGTTGTTAAAAATACAGATTTAATCTTATGCCCTTGCCTACACAATTTTTTTGATAGCGGCTGAGGAGGTCACATTCTCTTCACACCTGACAGCTAGGGGCAGCATTTTCCCTCACAACAGTGATTCTCCTCAGATGCTGATACCAAATGATAAGGCACTTGTGCTGAGAAGCTGGGACAGGTGTAGCTGTGAGCTGCCTGCTGTGCTGGTCCTGCAGCTCTCTGCCTTGTCGTGATTGCACTGGAGAGCCTGTGAGCTGAGCTCTTCTGCAACAAATGCTCTCAGTACCCTGTTTCTATCACTGGTGCCTGCTGGCAGGTGTGATGAGAAGCATCTTTGGCATCCTTCCCACCCCCTACCCCTCTTCTTTAGCTTGGAACAGACTTCTCGCCCTTTTTTTTCTGGCAGCATAGCTGGGAACCTGCTTCAGGCTGTGCTCACTACAACAGGATTAGCCTCTTGTTAAAGCCATCTCCTTTTGATCTAGCCCTGTTGGAGAGAATCTGTCATGACTCTCTGGCTTAGCAGGGGCATGATGAAGTGTTTGCAAGAGGAATCTCCCCCCATGTCGTGGGATTTTCCCCAATACTTGCTCAGTTGGACACTTTACTGCTGCTAATCTCTACATTCAGGACTCGTGCCGTTGCAGAGACCAAGCGGCTTTCTGAGGACCAGTGCTCTCAGGAGTAACGGATCTGTTTGATTGAGCAATTCCAGAGGGGTTTTCTTGCTGTCGCTTTGACTGTTCATCTAGGATGGAAGAGGAAGGGCCCTATTCTCTGAGTCAGGGGGCTGAAAGAACAGGGATATGTTCTTTCATCATCTTGAGAACTGGAGACTCTTCAAGTTAGAAAGGATGTTGAATTTTTCTGTGGAGAAGGAACCAGCCCTTCTTCCTTGGACTTGGTTTTCTTGATTTTTTTTTTCTTTCCTTTCTTTGCTGACAGTTGCCTGAGAAATTTACTCCTCTGGCCCCCATCACAGCTCCAGTAATGGGCGTGCCTGCTGAAACCCAAGGGATCCATCCTCAGCTATCCAGGTTGCAAGAATCTGGCCAGTCACCCCCAGGAGCACCCAAGGAAGGCAGCCTACAGGTACCAGGGAAAGTGGGACATTCCCCAGCCACAGCATCCTGTCAAGTAGAAAAACAGCTCAGCTTTTGAGGTTCTTACTACTTGGCAGCTGCAGAGGGCTTATGCTGCTCCCTAGCCCCTACAAGGCATCTCTGCTGAGCATTAGAGGAATTGCCAGGTTGGAAAAATGACACCTGGGTATGGGTGGGAGAGAGCGAGGGAGACCAGGCAGGCTGTCAGCCTGCTGGGAGTTGAGAATCCAGAGAGGCCGGGAACTGTATCACAGTCTGAAGATAACCTAACTCTGTGCTTCCAGATATTCTCTAGTTTTGTGAAGGGGTGGAATTCTTTCTGTTCTCTTGTTTGAAGAGGGGAATCTACCTGCTCCAGCCTTTCACACTCCTGTTGCATTCATTCAGCTGCATTTTTTTTCTGTCAGTATCACCAGCTACCTAGAAAAAGCATTGAGAGGAAGGAGCTGCCCCCTGAGCACCAGGCTTTGAAGGCTACATTTGAAGGGCTGGTACAACGCTGCTCAGCTGTTGCCACTGATCCAGTAAGTCCTCCCTTCGCTGATATTGGATTTTTTCCCCTTATAGATGTTTGACTGGTGCTTCCTTCTTTTGTTTGGGTAAAGAAAGGAAAAGTCTTGTCCCTATAACCAAGTTAATGTCCATTTGCCTCCTTCCTTTAGGCTGCAGGCTTGTTCATCTTTGGGAACTGAGATGCATTCTCTAACTTTTATCCCCTGCTTCTCATTGCCTTCTTGGAGCAATGATTCTGTCCTCCTGGCTCTTTCTTTTAAGGAAAGTAGAAGAATTTACCCAGCTAATTCACTGGTTTGATCTGCAGACAGTTCCTGCAGAGCTGGTATTACCAGCTATCTTTAGACCTTAAAGAAAAAAGGCTGAGATATCCCAGGTGGAAAAGAAAGCCAAACAATCTTTCTGTCCAAGTAAATGTAATTTCTCCACCCTGGTTCCTGAAATGCTATTGGTATATGCCACATTGGGTCAATGTGTCAGGCCAGACTGTCTGGAAGCAGAAAAGCAGTGTTTGCACATTGTGTTAGGTTGCTAAGTCTTCCCAGGGCTTGGGGCCACTAAGAAGCCTTCCAGAATACCTCTGGTTGATAGGTTTTATGATGAACACTGAGCCCAGACTGCTATGCCAGAGTCAGGCAATTAGAGCAGCATCTTCAGTGTGTTTGCTCTGTGCTTTCTGTGAGTGCAGCATAGCAATTTCTGCAGCATAATCTAAAGGTTCCCTCTATGGACAGAAAGGCCTGTTGGTTTGGGCTTAAGCACTTAGCTCAGGTGGTGGTTGCATAGCTGGCTCTGTACAGCAGTGCAAGGCACCTGAACTCCTTTGGCTTTCAGGCCTGTTCCAGCAGTGCCCGGAGCCAGGCATTTGTGTTAGTGGAATAGGTTACCTGTGAGTGGATTATTCAAGATGGGCTTATGAGGTCAGTCTCATCAGAGCTTCAGTACTCACTTCACACACTTTCCTTGGTGGTTATCTAGAGTGGGAAGGATATTCCCTCTTTTCCCTAAGAAGACCAGGAAGAAGCTCTTTCTTGGGCCAGTCAGGGTGAGGCTGTCTGAACACCCCATGGGTTAACTAGTGGATGTTTCTCACACTTAGGAAGTCATCAGTCTATCTTGTGGTCTGCAAGTACTGGCAGAAGGGAGGAGTGCCTAGGCTGGGAGATGGGAAAAGGGACAATCCATCTTTCTGTGTTGGGGAGAGAATGTGTATATATGTACATGTATGTATATGTGCAGAATAAGAGCATGGTTGGCTTGTATCACAGACCCTGGCTGTCAGAGGCTGAGATGCAGCTGAATGGTAAGGTGCTGTGGAAAGGCAGAGGAAGGGAGGGACTGAGTGAGAGCACTTTGGCTCTGGAGAGGTGCCTTTGAAGCTCTGGCAGACAAGCAATACCTGTTTTGCTTCAGAAAACGCGACGGAAGCTGGAGGACGCGCTGCAGCGGCTGGAGTGTTTGTACGAGAAGCTGCGCGAGCAGGCCGTAAGTAGATGCCAACATTCCTTGTGGTCCTGCTGGGTCCCTGAGCACACCTTGGCACTGGGCTGTGGGTCTTGATGTCTGTACCTGTGTAACTGGCACATATTCTCTTGGAAGACAAGGGGAGTGCCAAACCTTGTAATGACCATTAATCCAGCCTGCCTTGTATCTTCTATCTTAACTTTGGTGCTTTTACCCTTCGAGTATCTGAAAGGTGCTTTTACCCTTCGAGAAGTATACCGGCACATAGATCCTGGATGGGAAGGGGCAATTGGGAGTGGTTAAGTGTGAACATAGTTTAACTAGCTTAGAAAACTCTGAAGTTGCTGATGCCAGTTGCTGATGCCAGCTGGCAGTTGTAGTCTGGGAAAGCAGGGGGAGAAGCAGCTATCCTTCCTGCCAGTGCTTGACTGTATAGGTGCTGTTTGGTGAAAATGAAGTGGAGAAGAGTAATGAAGGGTGTGGAGGGAGAGAGACCTGTGTTATATCACAGAACATGCTGACCCATTTCTTCTCCCTCTCCACAGCTCTCTCCAAACATCCTCATGGGTCTCCACGAAATTGCCCGATGCATTGAGGCTAAGAACTACCCACAGGGTCTCCTGGTTCACACCCAAGTTGTGAGCAGCAGCAGTTTCAGTGAGGTGTCTGGTTTCATGCCCATCCTGAAAGTCCTCATGACCATAGCAGGCAAGCTGAATGTGTAAAGTGTGGAGCAGCTGGACCAGTGCACACCAGGAGCTGGTGGACTGCCTCACCTGTTGATGTGCTGCAGGTTGTGGACTCTCCTTCTGACTCTGGAGAAATAGGTCTGTGCCAGTGCCTGGAACTGTGCTAAGCCTGCACACCTGGCCCCATCCACTTTCCAGACAGCCCACTGGTGCCTGCAGCTCCTGGAGACTGTTTTTTCTCTCTTCTTTCTTACTAGTCTGAGGCCACTTTTCAGCCCTGGGATCTCAATTTCAGGCTGTCCAGGTTGCACAGAGGTCCTTCTTCTTCCCTATATCCCCAGCACAAAGGGGAAAATCTTTCCCTTCTAGGCTGGCATTGCTTTCTATTTTTCAGGAAACAAACAGGTCTGGTACCTGCAGCACCACCACAGAAGAGCCTCAAGCTCTATTCCCCGCTGCAGAGTAAACTTCCTGAGTGGTAGCTGGGCTGCCTTGGGAACCTAGGCTGGTGTGTCCTCACTCTGCTGGGCTACAGCAAGAATCTCTCCTGGCTCCTTCTTTCTCTTCATTCTCATCCTTGACTCACCCTTTCACCCCTCTGCACCCATATCCTGCTACAGCTAAGGGACTAACTACTAGTCTACTCTGGGACAGCTTTGGTTCTCTTCTTCACCCACCTCTCTTGTTTTTAAAAGTCAAGTCTCCTGTTTACCCTCCATCCACCTTCCTTTATATCTTTTTCCTCCATCATCTGCAGGCTCAAGCCCACAGTGTTTCAGATCCAGGGCTAATTTCCCTTTCCAGTTTCTGTGACTCTCCCATTCAGGAACATTGGCAGGTTGTGCTCTGTGCACTTCTCCCCGGAGCCAGTCACATCCTGTCTTGGGGCTAAAATCTGCCCTTTCTGGCTCCTGGCCATTTTCACTTCTTTTACTTTAGCACAGCTGGACTTTTCACCTACTGGTATTATCTAAAAGCCACCTACTTCAGGTTTTTCAGATGGCCTAGGGGCTTTAAGAGCAGGAGGGATTGTTTAAGTCCCATAAAGATCTCCCTTGAGCTACCCTGACCAGCCCAGACTTGAGCAGGGAGAGACAGCTCCTTGCTACATGTATGGTGCATTCATACTACCTACAGATAGATGCAAAGGTGGTTCTCAAAGGCCCATTGGCACTATGGTGGTAGGAATATGCTGCAGGAGGTGATCTTGTCAGGACTTGAAGATACAGATTGTGCTGAGACTTGTCATCACTGTGGCAATTCCTCTGGAAGTAGATGAATGAAGCATATCTGTCCTGAGGAAGAAATCTGGGAAGGTAGATGGGATTTTAGGGCACATCTTTGTGTGTGTTTATTTCCCTCTCTTCCTCCCTCCTTGCCTGCTCTCTCAACATCCTTGTTATTAACCAGGCAGCATAATCATTGATCCATAGCTGAGAGCAAGGCTTATTCCCAAGATTTGGATGTAGCCAGTCCCTATTTGCTCTGCTTGCTGCTTGAGTGATAATGCTATCGTGGGCCTGTGGTTCAGTGACATACACAAATCAACCTAGTCTACCATGAGACTTAGGAGGGAGGAGAATCAGAGAAGGGAGGAAGAGGACATGTCTCATTCACTCCTTTCCAGGTCAAAGTGCCTCCTTGTTGCTGCTGTGTTGTTTCTATTGCTGCGGTTTGATGCACTGAGAAATTACAGAACAGTGAAATAAAAGCTGTGTTTTGTGATGCTTTTTTTCATAGGCTTGTTACTCTGGCTGCATGAGACTTCCTCAGTCTGCATGGCCACCCACAAAGGGGGCAGTTGGGAACTGTGTGGGCAAACCAGATTTTGGGCTCTGCTGCTATGGGTGGCATCTATGTGGTGAGACCTCAGGTCTTATGCACTCCCTAAGGCTGCAGGGTCAGAGCACTGATCTTCTCCAGATCACCTGCGTCAGTTGTGACTGTTCATCTGCATCAGACACAAGAAGGCCCCAGACTCAGGTTCTCTTGGGGAATCTCAGCAATGTTTGAGATTTTGCACGTGACATCAAGAGTTGGAAGTATGTGAGTAAGTAAACAGAGAGCCCTTGATGGCATTGTCTCCCATTGGAAAAAAACATGACACCACTGAAGCCATGCAGCCTGAACTAGGATAAGGATTGGATCTGTGTGGAAATCTATACCCTTGAATTGTCAGTTCTTATCATAAGTTAATAAGTTAGGAATCTGTTGGCTGATTTCATGTAATCTTTTAAGGAGGTAAGAAGGAATTAAATTCTGAATTGAAACATAGTATTGTGAAAAAGGTGGGGGAATCAAACTTCTTTTTTACAAAAGAAAGAAATTCTGATTTTTTTTCTGTCAGTTAGTTGGTATGTATGTACAACCCTGCCAGTCACGAAACTCTGAAATATGAAGGACTGTATTACATGGCCCAAGGTTGGAGGACTTCAAAGGAAGCAAAGGCTTGAAAAGATTGTTTGAATGGTGAAAATTTGAAGGGCTGTTGCTGAGAAGGGCCAGGGGTTTCTGAGAGTTGTGGGTGTTAGGGACACACCACATGCATTCAAGGAAAACAAGCTTTTGTAGTTCTGCTGCTGGCAGAGGCAAATACCCAGTGTGAAGGAGTCTTAAAGAGCTTTTGGTCTGGAGCAGTTAGCAAACAGCCTGGCCTAACAGCTGTCCCCCAGCAGGGACAAGCAAAGCTGATTTTCAAAGGTAACACTGGAGCAGCATCAGAATGGGGTTATCACACAGGTAGCCCAGGTGGCATACATTTGCTTAATGAGTGTATAAGGGAAGTTCCAGCTTTCTGAGATCATTTAATAAGCCTGGCATTTCTTAGATTCTGCCTTTTTGGATTCAGTTACAGTACTCTTTGCAAGGCAGCCCTTTGCTCTCTTTAACTCAGACCACTTCTACTGCTGAGAAATAAACACAGACTTTCCACATACCTCTCAGATACAAATGACATTAGGTCCCTCCAGCACGTATAGCTACTGCTACTCATGGAGAGACTGGCTGTTTATCCTGCCTTTGATGTGCATCCTTCCCACCTGCCCCTCAATTGCTAGTTTTGCTTCATGTTTACCCCTGTAAGCACCATCCCTGAAACTCTTTGCTTTGAAAGCAAGCAGAGGGGGAAGTTAGGTGACTCGCTTGAGAGGCTTGTGGCAGAGGCCCTGTCTCTGCAGCCCTGGTGTGGTATATTACCCTTCAAACTCCATTTATAGCACCATCTCTGCTGGCTGGCAATATCCCAGTCTGTGGGCAGTGAGCATTGCCCCCTCCCGTGTATGGCTTCACAGCACCCGGGCACCAGAGAAGGCATTTCAGTTGGGTGAGAAGGCCTTTGGGTTGACAAAGAATCTGGGGGGAAGGGGGCAGCAGGGAAGGATCCCTGGGCACAGAGAACAGAGCTCTAATCCTGTGGCAGATAACATCATGTCTGCAGGCTAGGCTTGTGTGTGTTTGGGGGAGCTGGAGGGGCAGAGATTGTTAGGCAGTATTTGTTTGTAAAGCCACTTGCTCTGAAGATAATGCTTGCACTAACTTCTATTGAGGGAGCAGTGTGAGTCCCCACAAAGTCCTTTCCCAAAGTGTCTTTGAAGCCAAGAACCCATTGAAAGGAAGAAAGGCCAAGAGAGGGGATTAGTTTGTTCAGCAGCTGTGAATTTCAGTGGGAGGCTGATGAACTCCAAAGTCTTTGTTGAGATGTTTTTTGTAAGGAGCCCTGCTGGAGGGAGAGACCCACACCGGGGCCGCGGCCTTAGACAAGAAGGAATCTGAAGCGGCGGGGAGCTGTAAACGGGCCACAAGGACTTTTCCCAAACACTTTTCGGAAAAGGTGTTGTAAAGAGATCGGAGGGGGATTAGCATGTGAAATGACACTTTCCATTGACTCCACTGAGGGGAGGGGAAAAGGGCTGGCTGGCTGATTTATTAGCATTTTGTTCCCTTCTCTATTCTGCTCGCCCAGCAGCCCCCCCTCCGCTGTCTCCCCTCCTCCCGAGGCCTCTAAAGAGGCTGGGATTGGAAAAGGGAGCGGGGGGCTGCCTGTTTGTGTGTCATCTGGGCGAAGGTGACCACCTGGGAAGCTGAATGTAAATATTTCTCCTCTGAGGAATGCGCCTTCATTAAACCGAAATGAATACATGGAAGCATCCAATCCTGCCCACAATGGCAGCAGGGCCTTTACCGCTGAGGGCTCCGTGCGCCGGGAGGGGGGACCCGCTGCTGAGGTCAGCACATTCTGCAGCTGCGGTGTCGCCGTTTCCCCGGCGGAAGCAGCGTGTGGCGGTGGGGCTGTCGCTGAGGTGCCCCGCATGTCCCCTGCGCCAGCAGCCGCCACCGCCGGGGCTGTGTGTGCCACGGCCTGCGCGGGCAGCAGTGTCAGCAGGGAGAGATGGACTGCGAGTGGCAGGAAGAGGGAAGCGGCTTCTACAGCTTCTACAGCTGACTGTGGAACGGGGGGAGCCAGATGGAAAAGGGAGGCCCGTGCTGGAGCTTTCCCTGGTGGTCGAGAGGCTCTTGCTTCCTCCTTCCTTTCCCGACCATCCACAGGGACGTAGGGGAATTGCTGCTGGGAATGCAAGAGACCTTGGGCAGGGTCACTGTGCTAGTAAGAACTTCTGTGCAAACAGTGGTGGTTTGTGTATGTAGTGGAAGTGTTTCAGTTTTCCCTGACAATGGGCCAAGGTTTCTTGCAATCTTTGAAAGGCCAGATTCTTGCTTCACGGGAATGCTCTTGCTCTGAGACCCGAGATCCAAAATTCCTGCTCCCTCTGAGGTAGTCCTAGAGTAAAGGGACTAATTGATAATGGAGAGACAAATACAGGCTGCTGAGTGTCTTTAATATATCAGCTATGTAGTGGGCAACTGGGCCCTGCCTACCCCCCCCCCACTCCATTTCTTCCTGGCAGTTGCATTGCAGTTGGATGCATCCTCAAGCAAGCTCAGGAGAGAGCACATCCTTTCCCCTTGTGGTAAGGGCTGAGGTTGTGCTGGCTGGAACTGGTTAAGTATTCCTGGGCTCAGATGGGTAAGCAGTATGTTTTAATCTCCAGAACACTTAAATTTCAACATACACATGCAAAATGGGACGAAAGAACACCCAGCCACTTAGACACAATAGCATTTTGCAAGCACTTGGCTACTGATTTATTGCATTGGCTATTGGTTTACAAATATTGGCTACAAGATGGGTCTAATGGCCAGTAACAGCTCTGCTGGCTTCTTGTCTGGCTAAAGGACACTTCAAACAGCAAAGTAGATGATCTTATCACAGCACAGGGGAAGATTGCTGTGATGGTGCAGTGAGCTTCCCCAAGTCCTGCACCTGGCAGCTTCTTACCTCCCTCCCCTAGCCTCAGCAAGGGAACAGAGATGCATCAACCAAATCTTCCTGCTGCTTGCTTAGCCTATAGAATATATACAATAAGTGGTAGAGGAAAAACTGTTATGTATACATCACAGTAACTGTGCAATAAATTAAACTTCAAAGTGCTTCACTTTTCCTATTTACACCACCATTAAATAGTAACTGACATTATTTTCTCAGACTAGTAAGAAGTATTTAGTTAGTTAGCTGACAGGGTAAGAGTGCTTGGCAAGTACACCAGGACATGGGGAGGAGGCTCAGCTTGGCAGCTCCTCTGTGGGAGCAATTTGGGAGGAAGGAGGTAGTGGAGAAGTGTGAGGACATCTTTATGGCATCAGTCAGGGGCTTTGATAGCAATGCTGGCCTAAAAGGGGACACCAGACGTGGAGAGTTGGAAGACACAGAGAAAGCATGTAAAAATCAAGTGATGGAACCCCTGTTTTGGACAGCTGTGTAATGGGAAGGTCAAGCAGCAGTTTCGATCTTGCTGCTGCCATTTCATATGTAAAGTAAAGCACTGGAGAGCTTAGCAAAGCTGTGGGGTCCCTGGAGGCTGGCTTGCTGAGAAAGGAGTTGCATGTCTTTTGTATTTCCTCATAGTGTAGGCCTGAGGCCATAACTGTTTTAGTACCTCTATTTTTTTTAAAGCTTCCTCTCATTTACAGATTACTGATCTGAGTTGCCCAATTGTTGGTGCCATCTCGGTTTCCTTATACTTTTTATCTCACTTACTCAAAAGCCCAGAGCAGACTAGCTCAAAACCACAGGAACCACCAAAACCTCCTGTGCTTTCAGAGATAATGCCATAGTCACTGGATAGAGTGACACTGAGTTGAAGGGACCGAGTCTCACCTTGTTTTGTGAACACTTGAAGGTCTCCCCAGAAGACATTGCCCACTGCACTAATGCCCTGTATGGGCAAGGCCCGAGCACTCATACAAAGCTCTTTTGCCTTGCCCAAGCGCCAGTGAGGCAGCAGTGGGAATGAGACAAAACTATGCCAAAGAGAAATGGTGCCAGGAGCTGATGGGAAGGGCAGGGGAGGAGAGGGGCAGGCAGGACTGTGGAGGAGGAGAAGCAACTTAGAGCTTTCTCTTGAGCTTGCGGCTGGCTCCGCCACCCCCGCTCCGCTCGCGCTTCTCCTTGCGGACACAGAAGTACTTGGTGACCCGTTTGCGGCACTGCTCGCAGCGCACGGCGCAGCACCAGTGGAACTTGCAGTTGCAGCTGGACACCATCTCGGCTCGCCTCTCCTCCACCGCCAGCCCGCAGTCCCCACACAGCCGCCGGCAGCTCCGCTTCTCCCACTTGCTGAGCGCCTTGCCCCTCTTCAGGCACTCCCGGCCTTCCGTGCCCAGCAGCCCCAGCGTCTTGTTCTCCAGGCAGTAGTCAGGAGAGTCTTCCAAATGGACCAGTTCTTTCTTGGAGATGGAACTGAAGGTCTCAGCGATGGCACCCCGGCTGGCAGCGCTGTTCCCTGCTCCCTGCAGCAAGTCCACCTTCAGGGCTTTGTGGTACCTCTCCTTGAGGTAAGTGCCCACCTCCCGAAACTCAGGCAACTGCAGCCAGCAGGTCTGGGTGGTGCAGCTCCCCGACACACCATGGCATTTGCAAGTCCGCTTCATGGTCCCTTTCACTGCCTACAGAGTGATCAGAGAGAGGAGTTCAAGAAAAAAAACAAAACCAGAGGGGCTGTTTCTGTGCTGCAATGCATGCAGAACCATGGCTCCAGGCCTGTGGAGGAGTTTGGCATCAATTCTCCCTGCACAGTAGTCCTGAAACTCACAGATTTGCTTTTCCACAGTGCTCCCCTCCTTGAACTGGGAGAAGGAGGACTGCAGAAACATCATTAACACTGTAACACAGAAGCTTTGCTACCTTAGGGCAGACACCATTGTACTGCTGCCATCCCCCCAGGAAGTTGTTTCTTCTGGACATGTGTTTTTAGCCACATCAAATTGTGACTCTCCACGTTGAATGCTCAGAGCCAATTTGGTATACACTGTCAGCTCTGGAGGGAGAGAGGCGCTCACCTTTCTACCTGCCTCGTTGTTATGCAGGTTCATAGCAGCTCTGGCATCTTGTCCAGTCTCCAGGGCATCCACAAACTGCTTGGAAATAGCTTCCCCAAAGCCCACATTATCGCTGCAGCCTCCCCACAGCCAGCCTTGTCCCCCTAAGAAAGGAGATGAGATGTGTGCTGTCAAAGACACAGAAGAGGTTTCAGAAATGATGGGAGGGAATGGAGGCTGTGGGGCAAATCCAGCCTTTCACCACACAGTACTCCCAGATTCCCTCCCATTGA
The DNA here is from genome assembly GCF_012460135.2 of Molothrus ater. NCBI lineage: Eukaryota > Metazoa > Chordata > Aves > Passeriformes > Icteridae > Molothrus > Molothrus ater. Next base: position 7,516,496 of record NC_050485.2, on the reverse strand, counting down.
GTTCATGACATCTCTCCTGAGGCCTGGATAGTTAAGTGGCTCAGGTAGGCAGCAGAGGGGTTATGTCCTGTACAGCAAACAGGCTTCAGTTTCTGTAGAGCAGGATTTAGAAGCTATCAGTTACCATGCATTAGCAGACATGCAGATAAGCCTTTGGGTCTCTAATCACTTCTCAAACCCTGACTTCAGCTGGTTGAGAGTGACTTGCAGGAACAGCATCTTGCTAACTTGGATCAACAAACTGGTGGAGGGATCCTGGTCAGAGGAACAGATCCCACTCTGCCCAGAACAGCCCAAACCTGGCACATGTGCATCAAGGAGGCTGTGGTTTTGGCACACCCAGAATTCTGAGATGATGTTTGGCATCTTAGAAGAGTCTAATTTTCTAGTTACCATCAGGAAACAAGGGAGTCAGCAAAGAACTGTGAAATTACACAAAAATATGTGAAAGTACTTTTCTTAACTGAGTGGGAGCTGAGTGGGACTGGAAAAACATCATGCCGTTCTTTTCCTCCTAGAGAAAGATGCCAAATTTTTAATGATGATTTGAAATCTGGAACATTCTGACTCTGACATGCCACATTGGTACATGTTGGGAGTTGTGATTTAATGGCCTTGTGCCTCTCTGGAAAGGCCTGGTCCTCACCTGGACTTCCCCAGGGCATCGTGATCCCCTCTCCCAGGGAGAGACAGGAGTGCTTCATGGGAGGTGAGTAATTGCAGTGGATGATGCAGTCCAAATCAAGAACTGGGACTGAAGGAAGTAGAAAAACCTTTCACCAGCTTGGATTCAGTCCAGTGGCTGAATTGAATCATGCTGTTTTGGTCGAGCCCAAAAGTTTCCTGTGCCTTACAAGGTTTTAAGTCCACAATGGAAAGTTTTGTATTAAAACCAGATATATTTGGGGGAAAGGAAATGTAGCATGACTAACGTGGTTTTCCAGAGAAGATAGAATTTGATGTGTTGTTACCCAAAAGTCTTGCTCTGCTAGAGACAGGCATTCCCAAGCTTTGGATACCTCTGCAGTAGTGTCTGTTTTCAAAACTATCAGCCAGTACAGTAAATTACTAAATATTGGACACTCCAGAGGAGTTTGTCATAAAGTGACACATACTGACTGCCTAGTGTAGCTGGGCAGGGCGTGGCTTTTACAAGATCTTGATAATGTGAAATCTGACCTCTTTCTATTCAAAACAAAATCCCTAAATGTCAGTGTTTTCTGTGAAAGCTGAGCAGAGAGCTGAAGTGGTGCAGCCTGGAGTTCCCCACCAGGGGTGCTTGGTGGCTGAGGGCCTGGAAATCACTGTCATGTGGAGGGTGTGATGGCTGTGTGCGCTCACAGTGATTGTGCTCCTGTGTGCCTGTCATGCTGACGAGTGCTAGAGAGGTTTATGAATGCCACCCTGCTTTTTCTCATGGTCATTCTGCTGTAGGCCAACCTGGTCCTGCAGACCCTGGGAACCCTGAGGTCCCTGACCTGTGCTGCTATACCAAGATCATTTAGGTGCGTAGCAACAGATCCACTCCTCTGCCTGTATGATATAGTCATTCTCTCCAGCAGCTTAAATAGAGTTCTTGATTTGAACCAGGGAAACTGCAGCCCCTTCTACTTTCCTGCTCATTTAGAAAGTAATGGAAAGCATCAAGAGCTTGGCTGGTGTAAACTGGAGGTGACTCCATTAACTTCCACAGAGCTACTTTGGTTTGAACCAGGGAAAGCTTTTCTCTGGGCATTATTCCCAGGTGTGGGGACCAGGATGGGGAGGTGTTTCTGCAGGCCTCAGTGGAGGAGAGAAGAGCTTCTCCTGCCACCTGGGATGAGTGAGGGGCAGCAGCTCATCCCTCCTTACCCAGCTGTCCATTGCGGGAGTCGTCACAGCCACAGTTGTCAAAATCCCCCAGGCTGCAGTTCCGGGTCAGTGTGTACATGACACCCGCAGAGCTGATGGCATGGACAAAGGCTGTTTCTCTGTTTGCTGTCACGGGGGGAATACAAAGAGAGCAGATGTGCAAAAGATTTCATGGCAAGGGCAGTGTTAGAAATTGTTCCTACCATGCAGGAGTCTGCACAGGACATCTGCATTGGGGAAGACTTTGTGGGGTGGAGAAGAGGCCCTACATGTCAGATTAGTTTAATTTGGGTTTGAACTGCATGAAGATAGAATCTCCCAAATATGATCCAGACTGACTCATGTCATTTGAAAGGGTGTGGAGGAGATAGTACCTGGTTGTCCTTGTGGGACCTCAACAGTGGTGATATAGCACAGATTGCCAATATCCCCCACTTGTCACTAACACACCCCAACGGGAAGGGGTTCTCTCCAAGTATCAAAGAACTCCTTCCCCACAGTCCCCTCGAGCCGTACCTTCTGCTGAAAGGGCTCTGAGCAGTGACCATACCTACCCACCAGGATCAGTCTGGGAATCATCAGCTGGCTTCCCTGAGCCTTTGGCTTTCCTTTAATATGGTATGGATAACCTTGACAGGAATGGTTCCAGGACCTGCTTCTGGTCTCAGAGCGGGCCTTGTGCTGCAACTGTCTCCTCAAGGCCCTGCTTTGAAACCTTTGTCCACCTCTGCCTGGGGCTCTGGTCTCTTGTCTGCTGCCAGTCCCACCAGAGGCCTGAGGCTCTCCTCCACACCCAGGTCCTGCTTTTACAAAGCAGGTATGAGCATCAAACATAGGTCTGAGGGCCAGATATGCACTGAAATATTTCCTGGGACCTGCAAATAGGTAAGGAATAGGATACAGTGACAATGACCACAGCCCCATGCTCTACAGTGGCCCAGGTCAGCGATGCTGGATTTCTGCCTAGGGTGATTCTGACATCTGGAAAATGTAGGAAGACTTTTGTCCTGTCTCTTGGCCTGAGCACAGCCGCTGATGAACTTTCCTGCTCCCTTTAGCCTTATCCCTCTGCTTGCTACCCAGGCAGCCTGTGCTGGTTCTCAGCCTCCCTGGGGATACCCTGGGACACCATCTAGCACGGGATCCAGCAGATCATGTGCAGGTCAGGGGGATGCATCCTTGTGGGGAGACAATTATGTAAGGTTTGGTCCTGTCCCAGCTGGGGTTCAGCAGGTCCATGGGTAAGGCTGGCATTGCAAGGAGGCCTTGGAGCTAGATCCCACTGTATCTGGGAGCTGATGGGTGAAGGGGTCTCCTGGGGAGATCCCTGGGGTGATTCCTGGGAGAGGCTTTTCTCAGGTGAGAATGGGGAAGAAAAGGAGGCACTTGGGAAGAGAGGAGGGGGCCATGGGCTCTAACCTGTAGCAAGGGGGTCCCAGTAGTGGTATCCAATATTTTCCTTACCACTGCGCAGCCCGCCGTGGCTGGAGAGCTGCAGTGCCCTCTCCGGACAGTTCCAGCGGTCCCAGGCGAACTGGAACTTGCACTCCTCGATGCCGCTCTGCGCCCCGGCCGCCACACTGCTGGAGTAGATGAGATAGGCCTAGGAACAGAGCTGGAGGTCAGCACGGGGACAATGCATATTTTCAACTGAAAGTGACCTGTGTGCCATCTTACAGAGACAAGACTTACAGAGCTCAGAGGGTCTTCCTGGCTTGGCTTCCCTGGGAAGCTCACCACCACCAGCAGCACACCCATTTCCTGCTGAGCTGGGTCAGAGCCTGAGCCTCCTGTGGGAGAAAGCTCAGCTCTTGGCTGTTAGCCACATTAGGAAATGTGTCAGCCAGCCTCTGTCATGGGAACCCCTTATCTCTCCACCATGAGAGGGAACAGCTTTCTGCTCAGATCAGGGAGCTCCAGGCTAGCAGATGCCTCAGCCTGCCTTCTTCTTCTTCACCACAGCCCATGGGGGAGAGCTAGTGCTTTGGGGCAAGGTTGCTCCACCAGTGTATTGGGAGATAGATGGGCTTGGGGAATAGCCAGAACAAAATCTGGGTAAATTTTTCAACTGCTTCTGGCTAAGAAAAAAAGCCTCTGAAAGAAGAGCACAAAGGTGTGAGGGGTCAAAAATATGGAAAAAAGTCCTGGCAATTCTAACTGTGCTCCTTGAGGAAGTATGTTTTACAGGGCCCATAGAAAATACTTCCCAGCTGTATCAGTGTGGACCCTGATGCCAACCTGATCCTCAGGAAGCAAGAGATGTCAGGTGAGAGCCTTGGCTGGCATCAATAGACAAATCTCCAGAATCTGGCCCCAACCAGTTTAAAAGAACCCCAGGTCAGCATTGCTCAGTGCTCATGCAGCCCAAGGAGCTCACAAGTTCCTGGCCTTTCTCTTTGCCTTATTGCTTGAAACCTGGGGGTGAGAGGAGCTGTGGCCAAGGCTGAGTGGAGAGGAGTGGGAAGGAGGAGCCCCTCTCTCTCTCTCTCTCTCTCTCTCTCCTTCCCTCTCTGTGTTTAGTGGAATCAGGGACAGAGATCAAAGGGATTTCTCTTACCTTGGGGCCCGTCATCAGGAAATTATTCACTGACCTGGAAGATAGAGACAGTGTCAGCAGGGAGGGGGTGATGGTGGAGGGGCCTGGGGAATGCCAGGCATCCCAGGGCTCTCCTCTCGCTCCCCCACAGTCTGCCTGTCTCCTGGCTGCAGGCACCTCTGGCTTCTCCACCATGTCCCTTTGCTGCTCCCTAAGGAACAGGACAGTGCTGTCCCCTTCCCCCCACCCTGCTCCCCCAGTCAGACTGTACTGGGCTGCAGTTCCTTCACTGCTCCCTCCTTTTGCTTTCCTCTGCTCAGCTACCCTTTGTACCAATCTACCCCTTATTTAGCTTTCTGGTCCCCCTAGCCTTGCTTTTTACCTCACTTGACTAAAGTCAGGGTAGCATTTCTCCCAGCCCCCAGGAGTGGGACCATGCTGAGGGAGGGCATCACACCACTGCTCTTTTGCAATATGAGTCCAGATGCATCTCTCCACATCACAGTCCCTTGTTTTCCTGTGGTGCCATGTCTTACTGCCCACACTCTCGTCTTGGTCAGGTTATGGTGATGGCTGAGCACAAATATACCTGTCCTTCCCATCCTCTTGGACACTGTGCAGGGGACCCTGGGGGTTTGGGGTGGGTGGGAGGTCCTAGACAAAACACTAAGCTTTCTGCTGTTCCCACTGAAGTTGTGGAGGGATCATCTCCAAGGGTCAGGCAGTGCGGCTTGTCTGCAACACTATGGCCTTGCAGAATGGATGCTGTCTGGTCTGAGTCTTCCTCCAGTAAGAAAGACTCTTTCTGTGCAAATGATCAGTCAGTGTTGGGACTCCATATGCAGTGACCACCTGCAGAATTTGGAGAATGGCTGGGTGAATCCTGCTTAGCTGCATCATGGCAGAAAGGACTGACACTTTGAAGAAGCCCAAGTGCCAATTTGAAATATCCCAAATCAGAAGTGAAGTAAGAAAAGAGAGAGTCTTCTAAAAATACCTAATTCCACTCTCTCCGGGTTTATAAAATAACATCACTATTTCTGTTGAGTCTGTGGAACATTTTCCCTGCTGGAACTCAACACTTCAAGAGAAATGGGTGACTGCTGTTATCACCCAGAGAGGACACTGGGGCCAGAGAGGTGGAATGAGTGGATTGAGAGCTTGCGTTGAGTGAGTGATTGGGAAGATGACAGAGCATGCACTGATAGAAACTTGGTTCTTCAACTTCTCAAAATTATGTTCTGCTTCAAATGAGCCACAAGTATTCCGGCATAAGGGACAGAAAGATACTGTCTTTTCGTGCTACAAATCCAGCATAGACACTGTGGGGGCATCCCAGGGTGGGCTCAAGCACAGTCAGAAGCAGGCAATGCTGTCCAAAGATGAGGGTCAAAATGCAGCCCTGCCATCGACACGGGGACAGACAGGATGGCAGGACTGGTGCCCAGACATGAGACACGTGAGAGATTGAGAGAGGATGCTGTCCTGCCCTGGAAAACCACTTGTGCAGTTAGCAAGCCCACTTCACCTCCACCAGAACTGCACCCACAGAGATCCTTTACAAAGTACACCACAAAAGGAGGTCTCATTACTTTAGCTTGGTCAAAATCACAAGAAACCTGATCTTTGCTGTTACGGTTTAGAGTTAGGAGAATGAGTTTGCAACATTTCATTCTGGCAAGTCTAGCTTTCTTTTGTTTTGCTTTGGTTTTTATGGGTTTTTTGGTGAAAATGTGTTTACATTTATGAAACTTTCTTTGGGAAAGATTCCCCTAGGTCAAAACAGGAGTGGGCTGTGAGAACAGGAGATTCTTTCCCTTTGTTCCAGGCTTGGGATTCAGACCCGGCTGTGCTCCAACCCCCATGGGCACTTTAGCACGAAGTCGACGGTTGTTTTGCAGAGGAATTTTCCTTTGGAAGCTGCTTCTGCATTGTACAGCTAATTAAATATTTCCTGGGACTTGGAGAGACGGCATCTGTAGCCGAGTGATTAGAGCATCGGGTGACCTGAATCACACAGGGCCATGAACCTGGGGCTAATCAGACTGTGCAAGCTCCATGGGTCCCCATCCTAACGCAACTGGGTAGCAGCATGAACAAGTCATTTTTCCATCTGGTTTCCCTTCTGTCCATTGCCTTGACCTTAAGTGCTTTGCTATGGGGACCACACTCAGGATGGTGTCAGTGTGAATCTGGGCCCCTGGTAGCAGCTGTGAGAAAACTCTGGTAAAATGCTCCTGCATAGGCAAGAGCTAGTAAATTGCAAGTCCTCTCTTATCTTGGTTTTGTCACCAAAAGAAGAGATATATCCCATGTGGGTAGGAAAACCCAAATTCACAGTATATAGTGAATATATATTCACTATATACTGTGAATTTGGGTTTTCCTACCCACATGGGAAAAAATGTATATAGTATATAGTTTATGGAAGGGATTTGCTTCCTAATCCAAACCCTTGGATTAGGAACATCTGAGAAGTTGCAAGGACAGCTTTAGGAGGAGGACGGTAATCCGCAATGTCAGTTTACAGCAAACCAGCCTGTTAGCAGGAGTCAATTGACATGACTGCATTGAAGCAGAGGATCTGTTCCTTCCAGGATAAACCTCAAGGTCCACAAAAAGGCCAAGTTCAGGATATGCCAATTCTCCATCTGCAGCTGAGCAAATGATACAGTAGCATTTTCCCAGCAGGATATTCTAAACAGTTTATAAAGTCAGAGAGACTGAAGGCATTTTCCTTGAGCTCTCACATCAACGGACAGGAAGGCTGCTGGCTGGGTTTGTAGGACTTAAACAAGTAAAGGATTCACGAAGTTTTAAGTGTTTTGTGCACTTGACACCCCAACATTTAACTCTTGCAGCTTCAGGTGGGTTCAGGAGAAGGGAAGATGGGACTATCATATGACTAGAGGCTGGCTGAAATTTTTCTTTGTATTGAGGAGGAAGGAAAGATAGTAATGGAGACAGAATCTGTGTGCTTTTCTTTGGTCTTATAATTTAGCTAAGAAAAATGCATCTCCATTCTGTATATAGTCTCCAGTAAGGGCAGAGAGCAATTAAGCCACTGCTTACACAGATACAGTACAATAGTGACAGTGTCTCTAGTATCACCTCTGTACTGCAAATAGGAATCACTACCAAAATCTCTCTTCATTGTTTTGTCTGTAGTGTGATTTTAAAAAAGAAATTATGTACTTCTACTAAATTTTCATTCCATTGTAAAGGAAAGCAGAATGTAATACTAAACTAACTAAGTAGTTGCATTCATAGCTGGTGTTAACCAGCCCAATTTGTATGACATTGGTGATTTTTTTTTCTATCACACACATGAAAAGAGACATTTGAAGTAATTTCTGTTCTCAGAGAAAGCTCAGGGAGTTTCTAGTTGTGTAACCCCCTTTCTCTCCATCTTCAAACTGCAGGACAGCGTTACACGGGCTGAAGAGGAGGAGGCTTGTAGCTGAGCGGGTAGAGGGAGGACACACACCCCCCAAGTTCCTCTGCCCTCTCCCCACGCTGTGCAGGGCCCTGGCCAGGACACACTGCTTCCCTCAGCACAACTCTATGTCTCCAGGTAAAAAGTAAATCTAGGGCAAGAGATTTTCATTGGATCCAATATTAGAAAATTATCTCAAAGCTAGTAAATATCTTCAGCAGGAGTTTTCTGTCATAGTTTTATTGAATCTGAAAGCAAAGAACCCTGCCAAGCAGCTGTCCCATTATATTTTATTCATATCAAATACTAATAAGCCTCTGATAATTCTGTCTCATTTACAACTTTAACCAATAACATCACACTCATCAGTTTAGCATCACTCTTCTCAGTTTAATATGCCCTGAGAGCCTTACCTAATCTCTCATTACAATATTTGTCTGATACCTTACCACCCACTCGGGCTACTATGCTGCTGGTTCTGCTCTTTAGAAAATTATAAAGCTGGATTTACATCTTCACTGTCATTATTGTAAATAGAGGAAATGGATAGAATTTCCTTTTGGATCTGAGTTTTGTTCTCAATATGAACTCCCCGAGGTTATTAGAAAATCAGGGAGGCTGGAAACCAAAGGCAGTCCCACAGCTGAAGTGTAAAAAATATATTTAGGAGAAAACTACTGAGTTAGAGATCTTTATATTATTCCCACAGAGAGGAAACTGGGCAGCAACTCAATAACATTTGGAACTTTACTTATTTTTTCTTCATTTTTCTCTATTTTGTTATATTTATTTTGAAGATTTTGTCCCTAAATGCAACCCTGACATTTTGATCACCTAGAAATAGTACATTGGTTGAATGGTCCATTAAATGGTAAAAGCTAATCCACATGCAAAGAAGGGAAGTGGCCACATATATATAAAAAACCATTTTTTGTTGTTGTTCTATGTTGCTCCCCCACCATGTTCCCACTCCCAATTCTTGTGATTAAATCATAAGAAAAAAATAACGTGTTTTAAGCCGTTGGATCAGATAGAGAAAACCGGCACAAATTTCAAGCAGAATTATTTTATGACTCTCACAAATTTGTTTTTCTCCTAAAGAGTTAAGGGAGAGTGTCTGCAAAATGATAATTTCAAATAAAGGTTGCAATTTTCCTTTCTCTATGGAACTCATGACCTATGAGCAACATGCAGAGAGAAGCGAGGTTGTCTTGATCTATAAACTTTTCTCTTAGATAAAAACTACTGAGAGACAGGAATCTAAACATCCAGCTTTGGACTGAAAATGTCTTGGATTTCCATATTTAGCTCTACTTTGTGTGCTGAAATTTCTCTTTGAACTGTTTCTTTAAAATGTTGGGGTTTTTTCTTTTAATGTATTCTAAACCTATTTTTATTGAGGAAAGCAAGGCATACACAGGAAGAGCAGAAAAATAACAATAAAATCAGCATGAGCTCTTGCCTAGCCGTTCTGTAGAACATACATATTACCCTTGTTCCAGAAGGAAGGTTTATCTTGAGTTTGCTGTTTTATAGTATTTGGACATATAAAAATTGTTGCATATTCTTTTAATGAAAGGAGTAGAAAATCTCTGAAAGAACATAAATTTCATTTCCAGACTAACAGGAATGATTTCCCATTTACTCTTTAGTTTCTCTTTTTGTAATTTTGATTTCTCCATCCATGGTAATAACCCAAGAGATCTGCTATGGAGAAGGCAGGGGATTTTAGTAATTGAATGGTAAAAGACTTTGCTTGCCGTTAGAGATAAGTCTGTAACCCACTGAGCAGATTCCCCAGGGCATCACTGCAGTTGAGAAAAAAAATTGGGTACTCAGTAAAAACCACATAGGAAAAATACCTGCAGAGATCATTTCCCTTTGGGAATGGGACTGATATATCCCACAAGGAACAATACAGGATTTGATGCAAGCATAATCTCTTTCTGTTCACCCTTAAAGAACTTTTTGGGAAATAAATATAACACCCTCCTCAGGAGAAAGCAAGAGGTCCACAGGAGATGGCCACAGATTTGTGCACAGCAGATCTGGTCTGATGGGACTCAGGTGGTTGAAAACCAAGCTGTAGCAATCGCCGTAGCAAAAGCAGCTCCCCAGGAAACCCCAATACATGAATTTCAGACAAGAAATTCTGCCCCTGTGTGTGCCAAGGAGCTGGGCTCTCAGGCTGCTCATCCAGAGTGACACTCCTGTGGATCTAACTCACCCCTGCGGGCTCTGAGCTCTTAATCACAGACTGTCCTCTTTGGGGAGCGTGAGAGAAGCCCCACTTCATTTAATTAAGACAAGACAAGCTGACTGGGAGCCTTTGGAAAAACAGAAGTCTCTGGCTCTTCCATTGGGTTATCTTCCCACTTGAAAGTGAGGGGCTAGGTCTCAGCATCCACTCTCCCCTATTTTACCCCAGCTTACAATCTGGCCCCTAGTTATTTTTGGGAAGTGCAGGGAAAAAGAGGGACTTTCATAGATCTAACCTCTCTGCCAATGAGTGTGTAAGGACTTGGTTAAATATCTGATTCCATTAAAGACAGAACTGAGCTAAGTGAGAAAGAGGAGACATTTAGGAAGGTGAAGAGGAATTTCCTTAGGGTATCTGGGAAGAGCACCTGCCTGTGACACAGACTGTGATGCTCTTGATACTCACCAGGCATAGCAGGACTGGAAGAAGGGAGTGAGGAAGAAGATGCCCAGATAAGGGTCCATGTGAAATATAAAATCCAAATAAAGAGGGAGAAAGGAGATCCTAAAAAAAACCCAAACTTGGTTACCACCACCACCACCAGAAAAAAGAAAAAAAAAAGAAGCACAACTAATTTAGGGAAGGGATGGAGTTCTTTTCCACCCAGCAGTCCTGGTGTGATGAAGAGGCGGATGCCTCCTGAATCCCACCTTCTGCAAAGGATAACCAATCCTAAAGTAAGAGCTAAAGGGGGCTGGTGAAACGGAGCCGCAGAACTTCCTAAGAAGAGATTATCTACTTAATTAAAGATTTTTTTTTCCCCTAAGTCCTTCAGCCAATCAAGACTCAAGTGCCAGAGAGAGATTGAACTGATGAAAAGAACACCCCAGGTTCCTCGAAGACAAATGCACCACGAAAGGGATAAGAGGGAGGGAAAAGGGGGGGAAAAGAAAAAAAAAGAAAGAAAAAAAAAGAGAGAGAGGGATAAAGAAAGAGACAGCAAATCCCTTATAGTAATCACTAGATTCAATCTCCACCAGCTCTGCTCTGGCTCTCCATTCCCGGCAAAGGCAACTGGAAGGGCTGCTTTTGAAGTGTCCTCACTCCTCCTCCACTGGAGATACTGCTGAGCTGGGGTGCACTGGGTGCTCTGGTGGGGGAGGATTGGGCTCAGGCTGTCTGCATCTGCTGCTTGGGTCACAGATATGAGATCATTGTCTTTGCCTCAGTCTCTCCCAGAAGTTTAAGGAGGATCAGGGCCAGTTCCTCCCTCCATCTGTTTCTCCTTTATCATGGTGACCTGCTCTTTCTTCCCACCTCCTGTTTGCGTCAGGCCATCCTCACCCCAGAAGAGAAAGGCCTCTGTCTAAACCTTCCTATTCCCCCTTAATTTTTTGCTTTTGGCATTTCCTATAAAGTCCATGGGATAGGGTCTTTGGTTTGGAAGGGTTAGCAGTCTCCCACTAAGGGCTTATCCCAGGCCCACAGCTGCTGGAGCTACTTAGAAATGCATCCAGTCTGTGGCAGCTAGCCACACGGGACATCCCAGTTACTGTCACAGCACCCACCACAGATACCCTGACTGGCCCTAAATCAACATGACCAGTTGTATCCCATGTCCCAAAGCCATAGGGAGAGCTTCTCCACACTATGCAGTTGAATTTTGTGCTGTGGACATGATCAGCCAAAACATGGGCTGAGGCCAGTCAAACTCATTTCATCCAGGGCACAGCTAGCAAGCAGAAGTGCTGGACCCAGGCAGGATTTGAAGAGGACTGAGACCGTGTGGCTGAGCCATCAGGCAGAGCTGGTAGCAGGTTGAGCTTTGCTCTGGGACACTTCAGGTGGACCAAAGTCCCTCTTGGGTTCCAGAGTCTCAGGAAAGGAAAGCTGCTCAGCAGAGATTTGCTCTCTGATGGATTTTGGCTGTCTCACACCGAGCCCAGCTGTGCTCAAGTCAGGGAGCCCTGGCCAGGCACAGCACATAGGACACTGCTGCCAAAACACTACCTTTGGGCAGAGCCCTGCCTGTCCAGCCAGGGCACTCCCTCACCCCAAGGGTGGCTGGGCAGTTTCTGGGCACCTAGAGGAGAAGAAAATGCAGGTGGCAGCAATTTATCCCAGGGCTATCTGTGCCCCCAGCTGTGTCCTATTACAGCAAGACTGATGGTATTTGCACTCATTAAAGCCCCAGGTCCTGGAGCCCCAAGCATTTGAAAAACTAAGGTGTTAAGTATGGTGAGAAAAAGATTGAGAATTTGTTTAGTAGAAAATAAAACACCAAAAACTGAAAGGTGAGGGAAATGAGCCCTTTATTTATTCTTAAATTATTTTTTAAGAATACTGTTTTTAATTATTAATTATATTGAAACAAAATTTCAATGCTGTGGTGTTTAGCACAGTTTAATGGTTTTGGCGGTCTAATTCAAGTAGTGGAGGTGGCTGTGCTCCCCCTCCCAGGCTGAACTGGACTCAGTGTAGAGAGCAGCTGCAGAGGCTGCTGCTGCCTCAGGGGAGCTGAGGGTCTGCCAAGGGGCTCAGTCCCACTGGGACAGCACTGCTGAGATGCAGGAGATGCCACTGTCCTGCATTTGGCATCTATTTCTGATGGTAGAAAGGGGAAGAATTTTCAGTTGTGTCTTCTAAGTCTCCAACTGTCTGTTTCAGGATTCTTGAGCTGGAGTTTTCACATTTCTCAGGTCTGGCAGCAACAGCATTTTGAAATCATGCAACACTTCAGACATCTCTTGACCAATTGGAAAGTAAAGACACCATTGGGTTCACTGGGGTGAGCTGTACTTGTTGCTCCATGACAAATTAAGTAAGAAGATTACAAAAAGTAATAGTAGAAAAAAAATAATAGTAGGTGGATCTAAAATAAACAGATGCAATTAATTGTTTTTATTAACTGTTGCAAGAGGCACCCAGGCCGTTCTCCAAGCTCACAGAAGCACCAGCAACTTTGGAAACATCAGCCTCCTCTGCCAACATCTAATTCCAATTAAATGCAATACTTACTTTCCTGGAAACAAGCCTGTTTTTCAAACCAAAGAAGCTGGAGGCAAAGTCTGAAACAAAACTGTCCCAAACATATTTCAAAGTATTTTCTTACAATTCTCAAAAGCTATTAAAAAGAAGCACTATGTAAAGAAATGAGATACAAAATTGTTTATTATGTTCCTCAAGTTTTGGTATTGTTACTGACAAAAGCTCTGTACATTTACTAAATGGATGCAGAGAGAAGTAAAAAACATTTTGTGGCCAGAACAGGTACCTCACCCCACTTGACCCACTGGCCAATACAGATCTCTTCTGACCTTTGCACTGAGCAGTGTGATGTGTATTTGACTATTTGTTCATTTCCCAGAATGGCAGGCAGGGCTTGAGGACAACAGCAGATAGAGAACCTGCCACCATCTGCAGTAATTACTTCCAGCTTATTAAAAAGAAAAAAAACCAAACAAACCACCCCAAAACAAAACAAAAAAGCACCAAATTTGAATATAAAATGTTGAAGTTTAATTTCCAGAGTACAGAGAAAATCCTAACTATCCTAAAATAACTTGTACAAGTTATCACAAAAGTCAGAGAAAAAGTGAAAAATAAGGCCTTTTAACACTCCTGCTTCCTTCCCCCAGTACCAATGCAACAGATGCATTTGAAAAAGGAGGTTAAGAAGTGGGGGTAATAATTCCAAGTCTGGCTCACAGATATCTCAAAAGTTTATTGGTGTCAATGCAAAGTGTCCAAAGAACAGATTTGTTAAAACAAAATGGGCATTAAAAAGGTCAAGAAAGAATTTGACATTTCTTCTGTTAAAAGATATATAAAAGGTATGAGATCAAAATAAAAGGACATTAATCTTATGTAGGCGACATACAGAATTCTAACCTGAAAGGGCTGAAATAGTCTCAGGAAGGTCCAGCTTCCAGTGCAGTAAGTGAATTTTAATTGTTTTGACCGTAGCTTTGCCTTTTGGACCGACTAAATACATCTTTAATAGTGCCTAAAGTCTGTCAAAACATCCAGCAGCACCCCAAGAAGGAGCATGTGCTGCTCACAGTCCTGTACTGGACATGCCCTGTGCTATTCTGCTTCTTCAGTCAAGTGGCTCCAGACACAAAGCCAAATAAAGGCTGGGGAAATGCAATAGCTTTCATGAGATCAACTACCATGCAATGGAAATAAACATGGAATTTTTAGCATTTTGGCTCTGAAAAGGCAAGAAAGGTGCTGGTGTGCCCAGAAGCCTCTTTGTTTATTTTTGTGTTTAGCTGTACCAGTCTGAGATTGTGCCATTAAAGACAGTATTGACACACCAGAAGATGCCAACAGTGGTGCGACCTCTTTGCTGTAAGGTTGATTTTGTAACCTAGCACTGTTCCCCTACGCTGTTCTGTGCAAGGGTGACGCACGCAGACCAGCCTCCTGTGAGGTCTGCTTGTGCTTTACCAGTGCTGAGAGGATCCTCACATTTGTAGGTTCTCTGTAAGGTTCATGCAGGGACAGCTCAGTGGATCCTTGTCCACTGCAGTGAACTGTGGGGATGGGACACATCCATCATACATCAGAGGAAGTGACTTGACCTGAGGAACCCAAGAAAAATCTACTTGGGAGCTGCTTTAACAGGCCCACTGTTGCACTGGAGATGTACATATTCTTTCCTTTTCAGGCTCTCAATGCCCCCTTCAATATTATTATTATTGGGAATACTTGTAAACAAAACTACATTTTGAACTGTAAGAATGAAGAATTTAAAAGACTGCTCAGTGACATGCTTCAAACTTCTTTAGCTGAAGCAAGTTTAGCTTTAGCTTCTTTTCTTTAGCAAGCTCTGCAAGAGCCCTAAATAACTCCAGCTAACTTACAACTGGATCTCCTTCACCCAAATCAGTTTGTTTGGCTCTAGTGCAGAATGACCGACTGGTTTGGAGCCCCTTTTTGAGGCTGACAGGAGCATCTTTAGCTGAGGGATTTGTCCGACCCTGTGATTTTTTCATCTCTGATTTGCTGTGCAGTCTAATGACTGTGCAGCTCTGGGTTACCCTGTAATTTGTCCCTCTGATGAGCCAGCCTGCTGTGTCAAAGCCAGCAGATGGTGCTCCCAGCCTGGCCTGCAGCTGGGCTGCGGCTCAGCACTCCTGTGGAAGAGGATCCCTGGATTGTAGGGGTGCAGGGAAATGCTGCGGCTCAGCACTCCTGTGGAAGAGGATCCCTGGATTGTAGGGGTGCAGGGAAATGCTGCTCTTCTAGACATGGCCATGTCCAGCACAGACAACAGGCTGTGCACAAGATCCAAGCATAAAAATTCTCTTTTTCTCCTCCCTGTTTCTCCAGACCAAGTATCTTGAGGCCTCAGAGTAGGTAAAGTCCAAAGATGAGTCAGACTGGTTGTGTCACAGCAGTGGTGTGGAGCTGCTGGTGGCTGTGCCCACAGCTGGAGGTCACAGCAGTGCCACAGTGCAGCTGCCACCTGTGTGCTGCAGCACACTTCCCACAGCCAGCCACTGTGGTGGCCAATGAGACCCCTACCAACACCTGGCCTTAGCTCAGGGACGAGCAGATGCTCCCCAACTCTCAGCAGGAAAGTAGCTGTAAGGCTGTCAGCAGTATGCACAGATATGTGTCCACACTTTCTCACTGATGTGCCCCTTAACAGGTCCTGGGACAAACCCAGGATCAGGGACCAGCAAATCTGGCTCAGCTCTTTGCCCTACAACAGCAATGAAAACTGCACTGGGGTAAGTCCAGTGAGGTCCTTCCTCTTTGCCTACAGCTGACTATCATGACTAACCTTCTGCATTTATCTGGAATGAGTCAGACCTGTAAAATCATGAGACCAGCTTGAAAATAATACACAGTGCAAGCTATTTGTGTCCAAGTCTTTAATGTACTCTTGGGGCTTGTTTCCTCTGGAAATGGCAGAGCTGGGAACATGTTGTTCTCCCGTAAAAAAAGGCAAGCTGGGCTCCAGGCAATCAGACTTTCCAATGAACACCTAATGTCAAAAGGCTTGCCAGAAATTATGGGGGTAGTGACACTGAGTGCCTTTCTGTGTTGAGCAAAACTTGCTGAGTGTGGGTCCAGGCTATTTGCCTGAGAGATCTCACACGTTCAGTGTTTGTACATTAAAATACTGGATGCATTTTGCTCTGTTCTTGGCCAAGGACTCCTCTTGACCTTGCGTGTAATACTTGTTGCTACTCCTCACATTGGGAGTGGCTGCATTTTAGTGGTGAACATCAGATCAGCCCATGGGGTGCGGTGGCTCCAAGTGAACTGTAAGGAAAGCTGAATCATTTCCCCATAAAACCCAGGGTGCAGGATCTGGCTCCAGCTCCAGCGTTCCCCAGTGTCATCTGCATTGACTAGGACTATTTCTTTTGTCAGAACAGTCAGCCAGTCCCAATAAATGGTGATGATGATGATGATGATGAGCTTGGAGGCTGAATCAGGCAGCCAAGATGAAGAAACAGCTCCAAGATGGTCAGGATAAACTGGGATCACAAAATCTGTCACCAATCCTTTGCAAATGTCATTGCTGACAGAGCCGCTATCAGGCTTTCTGTCACAATCTAAAACACGAAGCACTTTTAATGATGGTTGTTGGAAAAATGTTACAGACAGGCTGTTGTTGGACAGCCCTGACCCCTTTTATAAGTGTCCCAAGAAAGAGGCATAAACAATAAACCAACACTTGTTTGCCTGTTTGGAACAAGCCCCTTGGCTTTCATACTGCCAGCCTGGACAAGGTTTCACCACTGATGTGGGCCACCACAAAGAGGTGCTTTATTGAAGCACAACACTCTCTGAAGGAGATGTTTCTTTTCCCATCCAAAATGAACCAGATATTTCAGTTGTAAGTTAAGAGATGGTCTGTGTCCTAATCAAGATTTTCCCTGAGTCCTAAAAACCGCAGATGCAGAGAATGAGGGAAAGAGAATTGTGGCTAGAAATAAAAAGCTTTTTTTAAGTGCTTGAATCACAGGTAGGAAAGAGGGCTCTGTGCTGTCAGGTGCTGCTGAGGGGAGTCAATACTTGGTGACAAACTTTTGGCTTGTTATGTTCATTTGTCACAACTGACAGCAGTCAAGCCTACTTTGTATAAATCTTTTACAAAGTCATTCTTATCTCATCTCCATCACTGCAGCATCCCAGGACATGGGCTACTGAAACCTCTAAGTATACTTATGAAGTGTCATCTGTTGACTAGAGGCTGGTAACTGAGACATGACATAGATAATGACTTGCCCAGACTCAGGCAGCCCAATGGTGTCTCATATGGTACATCTGAGCTGAAAACAAACCAGGATACAGTCTGTTAATAATGAGAAGAGGGAGCTGAGGGTGCCCATACAACAAATTGCTGCTCAGAAGGAGGGTACCCTATAGCAGAAGATGCAAGAACATCCTGGCTTCTGGCCAGAGGTTGCTGTGAGCTGAGACCCCAGTACACTGGGATGGCACTGCCTCAGGAGTACAAGAAGATCCTGAATAAAGTCAGCTTTTCCCAAACACTGGCATTTATATGGGGACCTGTATCTGGTGTCAGAATGAAAATAAACATCAGAGTTTGCACTGGTTTCACATTAACATATGCAAAGTAGGAATGAGCCCTACTTTGTGGAGGACAAAGCCATGAGAGAAGGCAGCAAAAAACCCCAACCACCACATTAGAAGACACTATTTATATAGTTTCTTTATACAAATGTTCATATTTATCCATCACAGGGTGGTATTTTCTGGAATAATGTACTTTTTGTAGCTTTATCCTTACCCATTGCCACTGTGAAAGACTAGATAACTCCCAGACTCTGTCTTGTCAGATTGCAGTACCAGTTTGGAGACAAGAGTCCAACCTTTCCTCTCCTCAGTTTAGAGAAATATGGCAACATAATTCAGACTTCATGCCATCTGGGTGACCGAAGGGGAATCTGTAGGTCAGACACATTGCGCCTGCAGTTCCCTGTCCGACTCCAGGGTGGCGATGCTGCCTCAGCTCTTACTCCGGCTAGGAATGCACACTGCACTCTGTGAAAGGATTTTTTTATTAGCACACTGGGTGTGCTGAAAGATGATTGCATATGGCAGGAGTCATTCTTACAACCACGATCTGCCTGGTTTTGCTGCATCCCAAGCCTTGCATATAGCTGCAACAGCCCTTACCTGCCCATGGATTGTAACCAGAGGAAGAACAGAGTGTCTTAAGAAATTACATGTGTCTTGTTCCTGGGATGTTCTTATTATGAGTATTTACAGATGGTGTCAGTAGTTGGTTATGCTAAGAGGAGATAACAGATCCCACCCAGGACACAGGCTCTTCTAATTCCAGCTCAGCCTTTGATCATGGATAAGTTATTCCTCTTTCACATGCCTCAATCTCTCTCCCCATCCAAATGTCTATTTAGACTCTAAGCTTTTGGAGACCGTGCGTGTCTCATAGCGTGGAAATACAGAATGTAGTACTGATACTGTACAGCACCCAGAACAATGGAGACCTTGATCTTGATCTTGATGGCAGACTTCACTCATTATCTTAATGAAAGCATCCGAGTCTATATTTGAAACAATTTATCTGAACAATCCTTTGGCCATACTGACTCCAGATCAGACACATGATAAGAAGTGACAGAGGAAACTGTGTATGTAAAGCCATTTAATGTCTTTGAAATGACTGAAGATGTAACTTTTGCAGTCGGAGTGGAGGTGGGTGCCCTCCAAGTGGCAGCGCTGCACCTCAGCCACAATGTATGTGCCATTTCCATTGCCTGCTAGACGTTTTCTACTGAGTAGAGAAAAGAAATTAACTCCAAGTCTTGGATCCCAAAGGGCAATTTTGTAGCAATTGTGGCTCTGCAGGGAGCAGCTCCTTAGAGAGCTGAGTACTACACTGGCACCAGAGAAGGAACTGGTTCTTCCCTTACCAGGGAACACTCTACCCATCTGAGGAGGGGCAAAAACGCAGGTTTTAGGAGACTGGACCCTCCAGCCCTCTAGTCCCTTTTCCATTTTTAAGTCCAGGCTAGAAACACCACAGGAGATAGAGAGCATCAGTTCTAAAGGAAAACTTCCTTTTGACTAAAAAAATCTCACAAAGGACATTTTAATGGAGAGATTTTGAGCATAAGTAGTGTAAGAACCATTAATAGTGTTTCACCGTAATTAAGAGAGTGAACTTTCCATCTTGTGTGGCAGAAGAGCAGACCCCCAGTGTACCTCACCTCCAAGAGTATGTCTTCCAGCTTTGCTGGGCTGCAAGGAGCAGATCTGTGTGCAGCCTCTACCAGAGAGTTTTTTTCATTGGTGTACTACTACCTCTCTTAACCAAGATATCAGTCAGTCATTCAAAAGACCTGGTAGTGCTTCCTTAGGCCAGTTTGGTGTCTTATGTGTCTCCTCCACTCCAGCTCAATAGACACATATCCACACTGTGCAGGATCCTCCTGGCAACAATAGGCATACCAAAGCAACAGTGAACCTCTATTCCTCATTAGCCAGCCACTTTCTAATCCAAGCCTTGCTATTTTTATCCAGTTCAGATTTCTTCACTCCGTTATTAGATAAATAATGTGGTAATCTCTCAAATGTCTGGCCAAAGGCAAAGCAGTTTGCAGTCATTTCTGGCCCTACTGCCAGAAATCAAATGGCATCTTGCTTGCTAAGCTGACCCCAGTAACAGGTTCTCCTCTCAGAGGAAGCATCTGGATATCAGGACTCTATCAGCATTTCCACTAAACAAGGGGTCTCTTTCCCCTTCTCTCCCAAAACAACTGCATTAATGATGTAGTAGAGGAGAATTCAGCAGCATCCTGTCATGTCCACCATCTTCCCAAACACCAAAGGAGCAAGTGCCTTATGTGCCTCAAGGGAGGTTGTAGGACCTCCAAAAAATCATTCAGTCCTCTGAGATTTCTTCCCTCAATGTTACAACAGATGGGAACAGTGTCCAGTGCCCTGTCCTCTTGTGACCTTACCCCCAGTGTGCCCTAGATGTGATGCCTCTCATTGAGAGCTGAGTGACTCTTCTGGCTTGGACCACCAGGAGACACAGCTGGGGCTTCATCTGAGGCATGTCAAAGCACACACATTCAAAATGAGCTGAGCCCTATAATAACAGGGAGAAGGTGGCCCCAAATATGTTGTTTGTAGCATCAGCTAAATGCTAATTTGGAGCTGGTTTTCCTCCCACTTTGCTGGGCTATCTTGACAGAACAAAAGCCAGAATTCCTGAGGAACTAGCAATTACTACCAAGTTTCCAAGGGCAAAACTCAGAAAACATCTTAAAAAAAACCCAAAAAAACCCACAAAAACCAAAATCAACAACAAAAACAACAACAAAAAAAGTCATAAAAATTTCTGGTTTCTGAAAAATAGAGTCCTTCCGCTCTGAAAACTCTGCTTCACACTGTCTTTGGTAGGATTTCCAAAATCACCTGTATATAAAAGCCTTGGGCTGGGTGTCCTTTATGCAAGGCTAAGATGGTGGATCATTCTCTTATGGTCAGTCAAATATGTTAATAAATTTCTTTCAGGCCTAGTTAGGGGCTTAGCCTGTGCATTTTAGAGTTTGTACTGAAAGTAGCACAAGCTGGAAACTACTCTGCTGAAAAAAGGTAGACTGACTCCCACTGAACTTCAGTTATGCCCTATCCCTCCTTTCAGGTGGGGGGATTTCTAGGGAATAGAGGGCAGCTGAGCAGTTGGACTTTCCTATAAAAGGGGACTATGGGGGTAGAACTTCTGGAAGACTGGGGGATGCGGGCATGTAGGGTATTGATGATATGTGCTAGGGAAAGGGTGGGTTGCAGCAAAACTGTAATGCAGGTTTGGAGATTAGGCCTCAGAAACTCTGTGGTTTAGGCCATTGCTTAAGGCTAAAGCAGCTGCTAGAGAAAAGGGGAAACAGATGAATTTGAATACTACTTATTATAACTGGTACCATGGAGGGGAAGGGCAGCAAAGCAATGCATGGTCTGCTCTCAGGGAGGGAAGCATACTTGGATGAGTATGCTATTTTAAGTGCCTTTGTTCCCTCTTCCAGAGGCACAGGAAAGCTATGGCTTTTAGGTCTCTGAACATCTTAATAGTTCATTGGTAGGCTCTTCCCTGTGCCAGAGCAGGTCTGCTGTGGGATCTCTTTGGGCAAGCCAGGAGTATTTCTCAGCTGATGACCTCTCAGATACAGGGGTGGAGGGGCAGAGCTCCAGGAAGTGCCATCACAGGTCTGGAGACTGAGGCCATCCTTGGATGAGGTCTGTCACTGACCTGCTGTCTTGGCTGGGTGATGTCATCCTTAGTGAAGGTTGGTGTGCTGGCAGTGCCTGGTCAGGACATTTCACTGAAGTAACCCCTTGTTCCTCACATGTCAGAGCATGTGGGACTGTATCAAACAGCCATTTGCCTGGCACCACTCTTATCTGAGGGTCACTGTTCTCAGGTTTCTGTGCTCAGCCAAAGATTTGGCAACTCCCTGGTGCTTGTAGCCAAACAGAAAATCTGGCATTTGTGTTAGTGTGACCATGTCCCTGCAGGGCTTGACAGGAACTGGTCTGAGGGAAAATGAGAGTTTGATCTTCAAACAGTGTCCATTGGGACCCCTACTAGATCTGAACAGATATCTCTGATATCTGAAAAGCAGGTATTAACCTGAAAGGCTACCAGTAGCTATACCCCTGCTTTTTCATCCCTAGGCAAATAAACAGTTTGCAAACCTTTTTATTACTTACTGATGTGAATTTTTAAAAGGTTTTTGGGCCCACAATTGACTTTTTTCTTCATTTGCAAAAAAGATCTTAATCAAGATTGCAGAATCAAATAGGCTGTGGATGGTTCAAACCCAACTGCTCCGCCAAGCCTCTGGCCATATAGGATAGGTCCAGTTATTCCTTTAATGGGTGCAGCAGGATCACAGGCTGCAGCAGGGGTTTGTTGCATAGGGCTAGGTGCAGTGGGATTAGTACTTCTTGTGAAGAAGGAACAGGAAGATATGGAAGAGGTTACTCAGCTGATCAGTGGCAGAGTGAGAATAAGCTCCAGTTCGTGTTTTATGCATCAGGGGGGAAAAAACCCCACATTTTTAAAATTCTCATTAGACTTCTACAGGGGTAAAGGGGAGTGGGAAATTTCTGCCCTATTGATGGAGAAGCTGATATGCTCACCTTGTTGCATACAGAGCCAGACCAGAGACACTTCTCTAAGGGGAAGGAATGGATGTAACTGGGGTTTAACTTGAGTAGGTGTATAAATTACCTCATACAGATTTCCTTGCTCTGTAATTAATTTATCTTCTAAAGTGATGGGATTTAATCTTAGTGTTCTTGCTGGCTCCCCTCTGGCATTTCTGGCAATATAGCCTTGGAGAGCTCTCACTTGATGCCCTAAGGCTTTCTAAATGCCACAAGAGGTGACTTCTGTTTAGGTTGCCGGCAGCAGCAGTGGGGAAGCTTTAGAGGGCACTGGAGCCGTGCCATACTTGCCGGTGCAAGGGCAGAGGTGAAGGCATGTTGCATTCTGAACCTGGGAGGCTTCTGGTGGAAGTGTGGTGGTTTGACAATGTTTTGGCACTGGTAGAGAGGATTAGAAATTAGTTCCTCTAGCTCTACATGTGCTTACACCCCAAAGGCTTTCCTTAAAGTCTGAGGCAGAAGTGGAAGTAACAAAGCTAAGCAAAGTTTTCAGGACTGTCTCAGCGGGACTGATACCACCCATTTGACACAGATGAAGGAGATTAGAGGAAAAAGGAAAGCAAGAATTGAGAACATTGAGTGAGTAAAAATTCATTAGTAATATCATTAAAGCATAGCTGAGCCAGCTCATTTTCCCTGGTCTTCGATCACACACTATTTGGCTTCTTTCACTTGAGCACTAAACAAATCCAACAGCTGTAAGCAATGTGTAGGCTCAGGAGGTCCCACAGCCTGGAGGGCCTTCTTTTGCCCTCCAAATGAGGTACTCGGCACAAAAGCAAACATTTCCTTATCTGCCCATGCAGGCAGGTGACAGTGGGAAGTCAGCTGCTGATTGCAAATGTTTGCTGACCACAGCTTGCCAGCTCCAGCTGCCAGCACCCAGAAAGATCATAGAGCCAGAACCTCATCAGTGAGGACAATGGTGGGAGAGGGAAAACACTGGAAAAATCTGTTGCATGTCTTAATAAATCATAATGTTGCTGATATCAGTGTGCTGGTACTGAAGGAGTTACTGGAGGCCATAAGCTCATCAAGCAGGAAGTTTTGCTTGAATGGCTTGGCATGAGCTAGCACTGTGCTCCTGCATGCTTGAAGGTCAGGTGTGCATGAGGGATTTCAGTGATCAGGCTGAAACAGCACCAGAAAATCTGGAAGGAGATTTCATCTGTCAAAGCTTTTGTTTCTTTAGTTTAATCACTTTTGTCATGTTTTGGACAGATAGTTTTGAAAATATAACCTAGTGGCAAGAGACTGCATTTAATTCTCAGCTTTGCCATGAATGCTCTGGGCTGCCTCTTGCAAGGAAGTCCTGTGCCTGTATTTGTAGATGGGGATTTCACCTCTTGGGTTATAAACTCTCTCTGGGGAGGAGCTGCAAGATTGTGTGATCTGCTCAAACCTTTCAG
Organism: Molothrus ater; assembly: GCF_012460135.2. Lineage (NCBI taxonomy): Eukaryota > Metazoa > Chordata > Aves > Passeriformes > Icteridae > Molothrus > Molothrus ater. The sequence goes on along the minus strand of NC_050485.2, from coordinate 7,492,878 downwards.
TACTTACATGGAAGGAGTGCTTCACAGAAAGTGAGGTTATTGTAGTTATTAAAAATAGAGGTCCAGATATAATCTGGCTGTTCTTCTATAGCATCTTCAAAGCATCTGCTGCTGGTGGTGGTTAGTCAAAGGATACCTTTGGTCTGACACAATAAAGCTAGTTTTGTTGCAATAGGTAGTCAAACAACCTCACATTCTTTTTATAGATGGAAAAATCTGACTGTTGCTTAATTGGAGGTACAAACTTCAGAGCCCTGGAGAGATGGGAATGCAGATTACCTGGAGGCAGATTAAAAGGGAGGTTTATTAAGATAAATTGTCAGGAATCTCATTTATTTGCAGCAGTGTGACTTCCAACATTTGTTACTTTTCTGCTTTAGAAGTGATGAGTTTGCAGATTCTCTGGACATCTGTGGAAGCCACAAGGTATGTGGAGATACTTTAGTAAAACAGCAGACTCGAGCAATGCCCATGTTTGCAGAGTGACAAAGTGGCAGAGTTGGGTCTGCCAGTTCATGGTCCCCAGCCATGCATGTATTGAAGCTTGAAGGGAAGACAACATGTGGGTGGTGGAGCAGAAAGCACTTAGCTGGCTCTTACGTGGGACCTTCTCCTTTTGAAGAGATCTTGCCCTTACAGACATGCACGTGGTTCCTGTCAAGACCCTCCACAGGGCTGAATTTGACTGAATTTCCTATAGTATATTTCTGGGGGAGGAACACGTTCCCCACAGCCACCAATTCTCTCTGGCAAACAGTAGCATGTGTTTCACTGGGCTTTCCACGTGGTTTGTTTTGTCACAGAAGCTGTCCTGTGCTAGCACTGTCTGTCCTAGCTGGATCTGCAGGTGCCACCATGAAGAGTTATGCTTGCCACACTCTCTTTAACATGTTTTTCCCAAACAGGTTGTATAAGGTCCTATTTTCTTTTATATGGAATACTCTTGGGGAAAAACTCCGATTACAACTGCTATTTCTTAAAATATCTTTTATTCATCAGCTGCTGTTAATAGAATCAAGGTGTTATTAGTAAAGCAGATAGCTATTCACACAACACATCACTCATTCATGTTCACTCGTTAGTGGGAGCAGCCATTAGAAGGCCAATCCCAATGTGAATGCTTGGAAGCAGAAGGTGATCCTGGCTCACCACTGCCTTCTGGGCAGGTCTTTAGAAATTCCTTCAGAGGACACTTTGTTTCACCACCTGCACACATAATTCTGTAATCTTAATCTGTGTAGAGCAGCCGCTGCCCTCCTGGTGTGATCCAAATTATACAACCTGTTGCAGGTTCTAATGTGTGCTGGCAGCCTTGTAGAGCATTAAACACTGGTGGTCTAAGTTTATAATTTCTTGCATGAGGATTAGTAATCTCTGAAGCTTATCAGCCCCTAGGAAACTTTCATATAATATCTTTTAGCATATATCTATCTTGACTGTGTCCTGTAATATTTCCCGGTAACTATTTCCACACCTGAATCTATAGAAGCCTACAAACTTGTACATAGGGGGCTTCTATGATACCAGGAGATAGTATTTAACTGGGGTGGTGGTGGAACATGTACGTCCTCTGCAGAATATGCGATACTGTGGCCTAAGGTGGGCTCAAATTCATTTGGAATAAGCTGGATGGATACCAGTACTTGGGCACACTGATGCTGTCATCTTCCCATGGATGGAGTTGACATTTACCTACTCCAACTGGTTTAAGAGCCTGTATGTGACACATAGAAAGACTCTCTGCCACAGCACCTCTTCATGTTTTGCAGGCTGGTTGGGGATCCCCTGGTGTTCCAGCTCTCTCATACATGGAGCAGTGACCTCCTCTGACAGCTGTGTTGTAATGCCCAGCATGGTGAAGAACAGAGCTCCCTGCAGACCCTAGAAGGGCTAGGGAGGAGCAGTGTAATTGCATAGCACCCAGTAGATACCAATTTACATCTCTGCCCTATATGGGAACTTACCAGAGCAGGATGGCCCAAGCTTTCAAACCAGGAGAGAGCTCTGTGGATCCCAGCCATATGGCATGCAGTTCTGGTTACTCATGAATAGGTTTGCTTGGGGCTTTCCTAGATGTGTGGTTAATGAGACAGTCTGCTCCTTTAGCAGGTCTCAGTCTGGCTCCTTTTTGAGCAGCACTGGCTCACACTGGTGCTTTTGCTAGTGCTCCTGGTTGGCTTTCTGTGGTCTTGCCCAGATGAGTCTTGATCTTCTGCTTGTGAAAGAAAAAACCCTATTCCTGGCTGCACAGCAAGCATCTCCAAAGAAGTCTGAGCTGTAGATGGAGTAGAGCTGGCCAGCCTGAATGTAAAGCCAGCAGGTAGCCTGAAGAAAGGAGTATTACCATCTTGGGTGCCCACAGTGAAGGAAAAGGGTAAGTGCTCTGACATTCTTCCTAAATCCAGCCTTGCCTTTTCACCTCCATGGAGTCTGGCCCTCTGAAGAGGCTCCTGCCCTGAAAAGCCAAAGTGGATGGGAATAAGGGTTGGGTTAAAGGAGCACTGAGATAGAGAAGTTTGAGGGTTCTTGATCACCATTACATGGGCCCTTTCCTACAGCAGGATCCCTCAGATCTTGTTCCCCATCTTACCCAGAGGGCTGGCTTTCAGTGCAGCTGCAGCAGACCCAGTACATCTGATCTATCAGCAGCCTGATGCTCTGATCCACATCACAGCCAGTTGCAGGGCAGCCAGGATGCATGGGGGAATCTGACTACTGTAACCAGGGAAACAGGAGAAGTGGGCTTTTTAGGAGGAACCAAAATGGAGAAACATTCTGAACTAGTAAATTCATTCACCACCATAGCCCAGTGAAGAAAAACAAGAGGGTTGTGCTGCTGTGTATGACAGCTCACTGTGTAGCTATTCCCTGTGATGGGGGAGGTGAAGTTGGCAGGTGTGCAGATTAGCATACATCCCATGTGTTTCCCTCGCTGGCATTTGCTGTTAGTTTGCGACAACATTCAGAAGTCCCCCACACAACTATAAATTTAAAACATGGGGTAGCTTGTGTATCATATGATAAAAAGTATAAACCAGCAGGAAAGTGTGAAAAGGCCATACTGACATGTCAGTAAAGCAGAGTCACTAGCTGTGGATTTAAGTGCTAAGTGAAGTGCTACAGGTTGTTTCACAAAGCCGAGTTTCTTACCCAGGTTACTACAGAGCTGTCATTTGGGAAATCAGAGGCACATGCAGCCCTTCTTGACAGACCATGCTCTGCATTGACTTCACTGGGGGTTTGCAGTGCCAAGTGCCTTCTCTTCTTTATTTATTTGTCACTGTCATAGACACCCTGCCAGCCATGGCAACTGAAGCATTTGTTACTAGTCATGCCCTTAACTGGAATTAGCTCCCACCCACTTTTCCCTGCCGGTTCAGTCAAACAGCTCTTTGGCAGCTCTTTGGTTATTTCTCAGCCTTTGCTGCTGTTTTCTCTGCAATGGTACTCTTGTAATCACTATCTTGCAGTGAGAACACTTTTGTATCAATGTCCCTATCTCCCCCAACAGGAAGAGCTGCCTAACCCTGTCCTCTAAGCCATGTAAAAGCGATTTGCAAGTACACCAGAAAGGAGGCACTTTTTCAGTTGTTCTAAATCTGAGCTTTTACTGAGAGGTGCCTTATCTACGCCAGCTAGTCTACAGTGTCTCATACTTTACACTGAGGATGAAGGTAATTATCTTTAAGCTAACTCACTTTCTAAGAGAGCCCTGTTCTCTTTTACTGCTGCACTGTGGCCTCCTCATGACCAGGAATCAGTTCTTTCTCTGCAGTAGTCTCCTCACAGAATGGAACTGAGTGCATTTAATAAGCTAATGTCCTCTGAAGGGGTTTGTGTTAAAGCTGCAATACCTGATCACAGACTGATCTTATAAATATTTACTAATTTGTATGCTATTTTATGTGCCTGGAACATAAAGTCTTATGCATTTGAACACTGATAGTGAACAGCAAGCACATTTATAAGGATGTGTGTGGTACCACCCTTGTGCTAGAGCTGATGTCACGAGGCCAGGAAAGCTCTCTGCCCTGTCTCTTGGGCACCAGAAGAGGCCGGAGGCCATTGGCACTGATACCATGCACTGTGCCCAGGCAAACATTTGGGTTGGAAATGTCTGTATGTGCTGGCCACATGGGAAGGAGGTGTATCTTGAGGGTGCAACTAAAGGGCAAAGAGGCTGAGCTTAGAGCTTTCCTGTGCCCCAGCTTAGTGGCTCTACTGCTGCATGGCAGAGCAGCACTGGGCAGGAGACGCAGAAGTGTTTCTCCAGCCAAACAGGAATCTATCACAGCACAGCCCATACTGCAGCTCAATGAAAGTAACTCACCAGGGCAGGGAAAACTCAGCTAAGGGGTTACTGATAAAGACGTGTCAAGAAATTAGTGATCCTTGCAGTATGTCCTGTACCTGCTCAGATAGAAGAAGGAGCTAAGAATGCTGTTAAGAAATTAAACGTGTCCAGTTCTCATGGCAGAAGCATTTATTATCAGTCTGTGCTGTTCTGTTAGCTCAAGGCATCCATATAAGGATGAGGGCATAGAACAAGCTAGGAGAGCTGTGCCTCAATCCATCAAATCATTCAAAAGCATTATGTATTTAAATGTGCAATTGGAACTGATTTGAGTCTCTTGAGAAAGAAAACCTCTACATGCAGATCCTGGGATAAGGTGGTTTAGCTTCACTGTTTCAGTGTCTTTCATTGCAAAGGAGTTTTGTTATGGCAAGGGTTTCTTGTAGTAGCAAAGGATGGGATACTGTGCTCTGGTTTTCCTCAAAGACTGAGGGATGGCCTGAGGACCTGCCTTGTGAACTTTGGAGAAACAGGAATGGCTGAACTCTAAGTAAAGCAGGTAAAATGGAAGGTTTCTATGACAGCTCTTTGTCTTAAAACATCCCTAACCATGCTCTGGCTTCCCTGTGCTGAATGTGGAACATGAAGACTTTTGTCCACAGAGGACAGCAGAAAACCTGGGAAGGAGGAAAGCAGAATTTTCCCAGTTCCTGGAGGATTAAGAGACCTGCACATCATTACGTAGGAAGTCAACAGCAGAGTGGGAACCAAATAAATTCACTAGTAGTGATTCAGACTAGAGGCTGGCCCAGCCCATATAAAACTGTATCATCCTTCTGACTGGATAAATTCCACTGAGAGAGCCACCTGCCAGCAGAAAATGTGGTCATCATAGTTGAAACACTGTTTGAAACCAGAAGGAGAAAAAAGATGTTCTGGGCATTTTGAAATTTCCTGGTTTGAATATTTTCAGTTTACTATTACATGGAATGGACAGAAACAAATCAAAGACAAACGAAGGCAAACACTTAAGGCTGAAACTGCCTCATGAACAATCAACCACACAAGAAAGCTGAGAGCTTTTTGTCTGTTTTCAGATAAATCCAAAAAGTTTTTGTAAATTTTTTCTTCAATTTTTCACCTTCCTGAATCCAAATTAAAGCTAGTTGTGAAACAAAAATTTCCCTTTTTGATGCTTCTCTATTTTAACCTCTTATGCTCCGCCAGCATATGACTCAGCTTAACTGGCATTAGAGAGACTAGAGACAAAGAAAAAAATCTCATAAACACAGAAAATAAATACCACACAAATATTAAAACAAAGCTACTGCATTGTTACTTGCAATTCTAGAGATGTCTTTCCTGAATACTCTCATGTCTGCAGAATCTTCCACAGCATCAATTCCAGTATGTTACGTGGCCATTAGTCTGAAGGACATATTCATTTATGAGTCTGAGATGGCTTTGTTAGTCAGGAGTGGCTAACTCAGTTATAAGCCTCTTTCCCAAAGATGCAGTATTTATTATGTGCCATCAAACATTTTGATAATTTGATGGCTGGCCTTCTTAGAGGCTTGGAGTTCTCAAACAAAGCCTGAGAAGAGACCTGGAAGATCTGGAAGAAATGACGTGGAGGAATGGGAGTGCTGCCTCCAAAGCTGGGGGGATCATGGGATCCACAGTGATTACAGCCCTCTGTGTCCCCATGCTGTAACAGGAACTCTCATGAAAGCAGAATTTAGAGCAGGGTAACTACTGGCAACTACTCCTGATCCCGCTGTACAAGCCTGACATGGCATATTTTCCATCGGTGGCAGCCAGAGAGGATGTTTAGGAGAGCCTGCAAGCTGGGTGAGGCTGTTCCAGGTCTGCTCCACTCAGACCTGTGTCCATGAACCTTTTGTGTGTGTCAGAGGGCACATCTTTGCTTTTACCATCTGGTTATGGACCTTGTTTGCTGTAAGTCTCCCTAAAGCACTGGTGAACCTGTTGATGCTGTGGAAATTGGAAACAATTTCCCGAAGTTAATCACCACCAGTAGGAAAAAAACCAAATTATACTTATATGTCAAGTGCATTTCAAATTTCCAGTAATTCTTGGGGCATTTTAAAACTCCTTAGCTACAAACAAAGAAGCTTAGTCATAGGTCAAAGCCACCAAGATGCCTCAGATGATATATTTCTCACTCTGAGCACTCAGAGCCCATGCTTAGAGTTGAGGGCTCTCCTCATTAATATCCAGGTGTGGAACTCATTGCACCAAACTCATGATCTAAAAGACAGGCATCCAAAAACTAATCCGGGTATCCGTATATAGAAGTTACAGATGCACCACCAGCTGATGATTCACCCTTTTCTAAAACAGGTGTCTCAGATTGCTGCTGTGAGTCACTGTGAGCACCACCTCCGTGTCTCCTCTGACTAGAGGATGCTTATTTAATCCAAAGTGGATTTCACACATGTTTAAAATTGCTGAAGTTAATTGAAACCTCTCCCCACCATCTTTGCCCTTTGAAAAGAGACACATGATGTCTGAGTCATCTTGAAAGACTTTTGGCTGAAGGGGGATAGTGGACAGGTGAGTGAAGAGCAGCCTGATGCTCTGCACCTGCTTGAGGTGAGAAAACATCTTGACCTCAGTCATAGTTGTAGTCATTCAAGGCTTTTAAAATAATTATCTTTGTTTACTAACGATGCACTTACCACTGACCACCCAAGAACAACATATCCAAGCATCATTTCTTTGGGATTCAGGATCAGGCCAAATCTATTTTAGCTGATAATATAGAGTAAAATGTGTGATATTTGAATCACCAGTATGTAATTAGGCAACTCAAAAAGACAAGGAAGAAGAGAAATATTATGATTGTAGTGTCTTCCTGTTTCTGAACATTAAAAGTCACATGGAAGGGGTTACCAGAATTATGTGATTAGCTTAGAAATTTTTAATTTTATATCACTTTGTAAATGTGACAGAACGTTAGACTGCTCTGTAGATGAAGGAACACGTAAGGATCACGTAATTAGGATGATTTTGTCAAAATGAGAACTTCACTTAGCATATAAGGTGCCTGAAGGTCATAGGTATTTTCAAAAGGGATAAGCATTTTTTCTGTTTAAGTGATTAAGACCAGAGTTTTATAAAAAGCTATTTTAGGAGAACTGAAAAAAAAAAAGTAAAACAAACAGCTGTGTTTGTTACAAAGCCAAAGTGGCATGTAAGAGCTGTCGTCACTGTGTTCTCTATTATGAAATACTATTTGTTCTGCAAAGTGTTGTATCTTTCCATGCAGTTTAAAAAGAAATGCAAGACACAATTTTAGAAGGGTTTTTTTCTTTAGTTAAGAATTAACTGAATAAAAGTGAGAGAGGATTTGCTTGTTTTCATGTAATGCCAACTTTCAAAATACAGTTACAAAACTACCAGATTATAAGACAGTTAATGCTTATATGCATGAAAATCGTACTTTAAAGCCTCTCCCACAAATCTAAGTATTCTGCTTTATGAGTGATACTTTTGGGTTATTTATGTGTACGTACATAAAGGTCCGTATTTGAGTGTGACTACATGCGTCCACACGCATACTGAATTACAATGATTTGCCTTCCGGATTTTTTTCTACCGTCTTTTTAAAGCTAAAACCGGAGCTCATTTTTAAACACGACTTGAAGTGCTCGCATTTCCCACGACTCCAGCATCTGGCGCTTTTTTTGAGAAAGTCCGACGAGGGTCAGAGGCGGGGCTGGGAGCTGGGAACGGGGCTGGAGCAGGGCGGCAGCGGGGCCGGGCCGGGCGGCGGGGCGGGATTGGCCCGGCGCGGTCAGGCGCCGTGGGCTGTTGCACACACGCGGCTCCGGGCCCCGCTGACCGGCAGTAACCCCGGGGAAGCCCAGCCCACTGCGGGTGTTCCCCCCGATCCCGATCCCGGCCCTGCACCGTCAGCTGGCCCTGGCTGTGCCCGGCCTCCCCGCCTACGAGGGCGCCTGCCTGCGCCGGGGCCTGCACCGCCCCCTCAGCGCTGCCGCGGCCCCCCGGGACAGGAGCTCCCTCAGGGGCTGCGCTGAGGCGATTGGCCCTTCAGCACATGCCGCTCCATCCATCCCTCTGCTCTGCACGGCTGCTGTGGTGCCATCTCCTCCACGCGCTCTCCTGGGACTTTGTTCCCCTCTTTCCGAAAGTCCCCACGGGCTTGTGGGGCCCGCATGGAGGGTCGGCTGCAGCTGGTGCTTTCTCACTGTGGTTGGAGCGCATGGCTCGGAGCAGAGCTGGTACCCAGTCCTGCTCCTGGGGGGATTGCTGCCTCCCTTGGGCACCCTCCCTGGTCCTGCTCCCAGGGCCCTGGGCTGGACACACTGGGTTCCCCACAGCTGTGTTCACTGCATCCCACCCCTGGGGAGTGAGTGGATTGCAGCTGGAACCTGGTTTCTCCTAAGGATCACGTTGGCATCTTCAGCATGTTGTGTTTAGAGCAAAAAGATGCAGCAAACTCTCCCCTGACAGCCTGCAGCCCTCCCTGCTCTCCCCTCCCTTGGGTATGAACAAGCAGGCACTTGTTTGCCTGCTCTCTCCTACTCAGCAGAGCTTGCTTGTACATTAACTCTTCCTTTCCCTCTCCTCTGGTGGGTGGGAGATTTTCAGAGGAGCAAAGTTGGGGTGCATTGGAATTGCAACCCAAATGTGCAGATTACATAGGAAAGCAGGAATGATCATGCGTGAAATACTTCTAGGCAATGACCTAAAATGCTGAGCTGGCACTGCTGAAGGGCTTGATACTGTAGGAAAACATATTTTGGGCAGGGGATTTAATAACAGTCTTTAACGAAGAGGGAGAGGTTGCGATTGGAGTTGCACTCATGAAATCTAGACAGAGGGATCATTAACTTTATTTTTAGGCTTGGCTGAATAATCAGGAGTTTTGAAGACTTGCCTTCTCTGTTTCACTTGTTTTAGGAGGGGCTGTGCTCTCACAGCTGGGATCAAAAGTGCACCAGGTTACCAGAAGAAGCACCTCTCTGTCACTTGCGGGGCCATGGTGCTGTGACCAGCTGATGAGCAGGAGCATCTGCTTTGCTTTTTTCTATAGCTCAAAGCAGCCATGTGTCAAATTGGTTGGGCTGGTCACATACTTCCACGTGGAAGAACACAGCTGCTGGAAGAGCCTCAACCTTCTGTCTTGAGTAATTCTCTTTTCACCCCCCAGTCCAATTTGCAGTGTGCTGGCTCTGGCCTTCCCACCAAAGGGCTTTCCAGCAACAGAAGCTACAGCTGGAAACCAAAGCATGGGCCTTTTTTTCCCAGGGATTCAGCATGCCCAGCTGCACAGGTCTGGCGGTGCCAGCAAACATGGGCTGGACCAGGGGTCCCAGTGTGCTGCAGGTGGCAAAGATGCCACAAACAAGGCCACCCCCTCTGCCTGCCTGTGCACGGAGCAAGCTGGTGCCACACGGAGACGGCCTTGCCCGCCACTGTGATCAAAAGGCATTCGGATGGGGGTGCAGGGAAGATACTGTCAATTAAAGTGATACTTGGTTAGGGGATTTCCCCCTTTTCCTTTCACTTCCCTCCAGCTGCAGAAGGGGTGGGGATAAGCAGGGACATTCACTGCTGCATGAGGAAAATTCCCCTGCTGAGGCTGATGAACCCGCCCGACGGGCGGCTGCCGGTATTACGTGTTGTGCCGCATGTGTATCCGCCAGCCACAAGGCCCTGGCAAGGGGCCCCGGCTGGATTTAACCTGCAGTAACCCCAGGCGCAGGGGCAGCCTCGGCGGGGTGTGCCTGCCTGGCCTGCGCTGGAGTATGAAAGCCATTATAATCCACTCATTCATGATGCTTAAAGAGCCAGAGGCGTTTTTCCCCTGGTTCTCCTGGGAGAGAGAAGGGTTTGGAAGCAGTAAGGCACAGCATTCCGGTCCTGATGGCGTGCGTATCTCGTGCTTTACCAAGCCCTGCCCACCATGTCATCAGTCAAACAAGTTTTAAAGTAACATTTATCATTTTTATTATGAACAAATAAAATTTCAGATCAGCACAACCAGATGTCTGTTTCCATATTAGTAGAAATTATTTCAAAAAAGTTTTTTTTTTTCCAGTACACAAAACAGAGATACTACTATGCAGAAATCCCTAAACTGTGAAAAATCGTATCCTACTCACATTTCAACAGTGACAGAGCTTAGACAATGTGCAGATTCAACTTTCCAATCCTTCCCTGAACACTCAACACTTAGACTTCTGCTCTTCACAATACCAGCAGGGCTGGGAATGGTTTCGGAAAACAAACCAGTCCATGCTTCTGCCAGCAGCGGTGTGTGTGGTTCGTACTGTTCCGTCCTGTGCTCGGCTGGTCAGCAGCGAGCCTCACCCACACCTCTGGGAGGCAGGGTGTAACACCCCGTTACAGACAGGGGAACTGAGGCACAGAGTGTTTTTAAGTGACTTCGTCCCAAATCACGCAGCGAGCGAGTTGGTAAACTGGGAATGGGTCCCAGCTGCTTTAGCCATGAGGTCCCACTGCTGCTTTTTCTGCTTCCACCTTTCACAGACTCATTTAAGCTAAACATACAGACGATGCGTCCAGGACACAAACATGCCACCAAAAATATATATATATTTATAGGTATATATATATATATCTCAAACAAAGTTCTACTTAAAGTGTTGTATCTGTTTCTTAATCTAACAAAAATTCTTACTCAAGTACATTCAAAATCACCTGCACCCACAGTTCAATGTAGGCAATTAAATAATTAAGAAACCCCTTGAATGTTCATAACTCAAAAAAAAAAAACAAAACAAAACGGCAAATAGCTGTCAATACTTCTATGTATATTAAAGAAAGATTTAAGGCACCCAGAGATATTTGCCAATCTACCTTTAAAGTGACTGGACAAACACCAGGACTGTTTGGTTACTGCTCCTCAACTTCCACTCTCGTTCCAGATTCTGGACCTGAATCAGCACTTGAAATTTGAAAGAAACCCTTGATGTCAAGCCCTGCTTCTCTGCTGAGAGGATGTGAAATACAGCTGCATTTCACAGCACGCATCTCTACTGTAGAGTATGTCACACTACACCTTTAGGGCACCAGGAGCAAGGAAATAATTCTCCCCTTCTCCCCTCCCCTCACCCCTTTCAAATTACTGGCTGGAGCACATTCATCCTCTGGGGACTTCGATGAGTTCAGAGGGGTTTACACTAGAGCAAAGTCAGCCCACAATTACAGAGCTAACAGTGTTTCTCTTTTTTTGGAGGGCTTTTTGGTTTTTTTCAAATGGTAGGATACAGCTCTAGCCACAACTCCCTTTGGTCCAGCCAGCACCCAGGCAGTCCACAGCCTCAGAGCAGTAAGGACGCTGTCTCCTGAAACCAGGAGCTGAAGGACTCTCTTCTCCATTTGTCCTTGTTCCTCTTGGCTGGAGACCACATCACTCCTAATGGCTCAAAAACTCAAAGGGTCCCATTGCTGAGCAAAAACAAGGTCATGGTGGTGGCAGGGAGGGGAAGGTGAGGAGACAGGCTCATTTTCTGAGTAACAAGCTTGTTCTTGTTAAGGAGAACATCACAGAGCTATCCTGGCTCCTGGCGAGTTTCACTGCAGCGGGAAGAAGCAAAGCTGCAGACACTCACTCCCGTGAAGCTTCCCTGGCTGCGACGTGGCAGAGCTGAGGTGAGGAAGTTGGCATCTGCACTGTATCTGCCTTCCCTGGCCTGCCTGAATAAGGGAGATGCTGCAAACCCCACTCCAATGTCACTTTGTTCCAGCTACCTCTTGTGCTTTCCTCCAGCTCTGATTGATGCATTGAAGCAACAAAAACAGTACTATTGCTACAACTAATAACAATAATAGTAATAAAAATTAATAATAACTAGGAGAATTAAGGGGGAAAAAGCACGTTCAGCTCAGTGAGGGGCGTGATGCTGTAACATCCAGAATGTAACCAACTGCCTGAACTCAAGCTGGTCTCTGTAACTTGCAGGAAACAACACCCACATGGACTTTTTTCTCCAGCGCCCTCCAGCTGCATGCCCACATCGGCTCAGTGATGTAACTGCCCTTTCTGCAGGCTCAGCCGCCCTCGCTGCCTGTCTCACTGGCAAAGGAGCGCGGTGGCGAGATGGCTCGCCGAGGGGGCTGGGAGGCAAGCTAAGGGACTAACAAGGAGCTCCTTCCCACTCCCTCTAGGCAGCAGGGAATGGCAAACCTACACAGCAGACCCTGGACAAGAAAGCACAGAGGTAGCTCACATTGGTGGCAGTTTCTCACCTTGAGGTCTCAACTTCCTTAAGCCCCCTGTGCCACCTGGCCCCACAGTGATGTTTCTCAGGCACTTGTTGAGTGGAGCCCCCGAGGATGAAAATACCTGGTCCTGCAGACACCTTCACTCCTCCTTACACCTGCAGGTGCTCCCTTGTCCTGTCTCTGTGCTCAGCAAAGATGTGGATCTGCCTGCCACCCAGAAGGGACCCTGTTTCTCCAGCACATAAAGCAGCTTAGCTCAGAGGTGGAGCTTTGGTTTACATCCTTCTCCTCCTCTCCATTTTGGCAAAGTCCCGTTTGCCAGCAAAAATCGCAGTGGTGGAGGTGAACAAAACTCACTATGGGCTGGTCCTGCCCCTTGGCAGCCAGTGGCACACCCTTCCATCTGTCCTCCTCCTCACCGTGGCTCTCCAAAACAGCTGTGGAGCTCAGAGTCATGCTCTGCCTTCAGTCCCTCACGGCACAGAGGGCAGTGCAGGGAGGGAGGCTGTGACACCAGAGGGAGTGCAAATTAAGGCCACCAGTACTCCCTCTCCAGTTCCCACTGCTGTTACAGCATCCCCCAGCCAGTGGTGGACCTGGGGATGTGAGAGAGTCTGGGCACTCTTCTCTCCCCAGCCAGAGTGGCTAGGTGGTGAGGAGCAGTGGAGAACACTTCCCAAGAGACATCTTGGAAAGAAACAACTCTTCTTTCTGATGACAAGAGCAAGGGATGGGGCTGCTTTTCCCAGGAAGAGCAGTTTAGCCATGTCATGTCTGTCAGCAGCCCTTGAGAAAAGAGAAGGGACTGTGGCAGAAACTTTGGGGGGAAGGTAGTGGGGAGAGGGTCACTGACTTTGGCTCAACTCTTCATCTGGCTGGTTCAGGCTTCCCTTAACTAAATAGTACACAGCCAACTGCAATGGGCCTCCCCAGGCCACTTCCTACCAGCTTCTCTTCCAGGTTGAGACTGGGAAAATGTAAAGCAGGAGACAGGTTAGAGAGGCTGGAGAGGAAAACAGAAAGGGAAAGGAGAGGAGGGAAAGGGTGGCCTTGTGTTATAATGGCAGAGTCCTAGGTCTTAAATACATCCTGCAAAATGCAGCATGGGAGGGGGGCGTTAAAACTCATTATCATTATCTTAAGCAAACTGGTAGCATTATTCAGTAGTTAGTTAACAGAACATTAAACTTTTGTCCAGCGTGTTTGGAGGGGGTGGGAAGGGAGAAAAAAGGAGGAAGGAGAGGTGTGGATGTGTGTGTGAAAGGGAGCAGGAACTCAGCCACTCTTGTGACTTCCATCTCCAGTCCGCAATTTCCGAGCTAGGATGACCTCCTTGGAGACCTTCTTGCGATCGCTGGCCAGCCCCAGGAGGCACATGAGGTCAATGAAGGCTGTGGTTAAGTTGAAGCGCCAGCCAAACTCACTGGTGGAGTAGTCATAGGGGAAGGTGTGGTGGTAGTTGTGGAAGCCTTCTCCTGAAAAACATGATCAGGGAGAGGATGTTGCAGAGCACTAGGTGACAGACCCTTTATCTTGACTCAAAGCACCATATTCTTGTAATGGGCTCTGGATTGAGTCCAGGTTCCTCTCTCCTCTCAGCCCAATTTCACCCTCCTGAAATCTACCCCATCCCATCTGGGCATGACCCAGCATGCCAGGGCTGAGACAATGACAATCACAGAGGATTTTTGGTGCTTTAGAGGAAAATAGGCATATGGCAGGGAACAGTGAAAGGCCCTGGTTCCCCAGCTGCACCAAAAAAACAGAGGATTCCTAATAGTTTTTCCCTTCCCACCACAAGAAATCTTCTAGTATTAATTCAGCTACCAGCTAGACCAGCAGCAAGCCTCCAACAAACCAGGCTAATCAATACTTCCACAACACTGGCAATCCTCGTGTCAAATCCAAAGCACATTTCCACATGGGGAAAAAAGCAGACATTAAGCAGACACTTCTATTAAGTAATCTACACCACTCAGCCACTATCTGTTCTGGACACTGTCAACATTGGCTTCAGTGCTCACCCCTTCAAAGACACTGCCTTGACTCCTGCTCCTACCCCTGAATCTCTGCAGTTCAAATCCCTCTCTACTAAAATTCCACAAGCAGATCCTTTGGTGCTGGAAATCACTGGAGCCCCACTGAGGTACAGTGGTGCAAAACAGATGAGGATTTAGGCAGGGGAAAACCGATAAGAGCATATGCTGATCCTGGGATGTACTTTACTAGATCTTCAAAATTTCAGTAAAAAAATATGAAAGCATCTATCTTGTATTACTCTCAAGTACCCCCAAAATCACCAGCTGTCCTGAGAACATGTCAAAATGTGAATCTGCTGGTTTTCAAGTTGACAAATCTCAGAGAGATATGCAGTGACAGCAGCACACATTTTTCAGTCTAGTGAACGTGGCAGAGAGACCTCTGAACAGGGTAAACAAAATATTGTCATTGAGATAAGAAGGTGCTAAGTGTAGCAGAGTCCTTCCAGCCTGGAAAGAGTCTGATGGGAGCTGATAACCCCACTGCCCTTATGTACTCACTGGCCAGCACAGGAAACACCCTCAGATGCAAAGGCTGAAAGGTGCAGGGGAAATAGGGACACCTGGATTGATGGAAATTCCTAGAAGCAGTTGCAGCCCCAAGAGGCAGTCCCTGTTCTACAGTCCCCCTGCAGCAAAGACACAGATGTTGGACATACCTATGGCCCCCAGGCTGACCAAGGGGTTCTCCCGCGGGTTGATGTTCTGGTCATACGGCCGGTTGCCAAACATGTGAGCAGCACTGTTCACTAGCCAAGTGCAATTGAGCCCTAAGGTGTAGCGCAGGATGGCTGGAATGAAGAAGCTGATGATGATGGATTCGTCCCAGAAGTACCAGGGCACTACAGATGGCAGTGTGAAGCACAGCAACACCACTGAAGGCTTGTAGTATCTGGAAAGGAAGGGACCAGGAGGAATGGGTTCAGTGGCAGAGGCAGGACAGGAAGGACTGATTCAGTCCTCCATTTGAAGGATTCATGCTCAGCTATACAGGGAAAATCAAGTGCAGAAATGCCTCATTCCTGAGCCTTGTATCTTTTGCTCTGGATGTGCAGAAGCTATGCCTGGAGATTCCCAAGTCCTATCATCAGGTAAGAGACTCAGACTAAATCCTGCTCTCCTCACATCTGCACAAAGCAATGCTCCCATCACCATGGGGGTGAGTGAGAGTCCAGACACTCAGACACCCAGAAAAGCTGCTGCTTTTGGCTTCATCTGTCATTTGCTTCTCAGCTACATTGATCCCCATAAAGTCAACCCCGTGCTTCCAGAGTCCCACACATGGTCCTTTCTCTGGCTTTGGCCCAGTGCTGCAACTCCTCCTTGCAGACTTGGCTCTGCCTACAAATACACCCCATCAACAAGTGCAAGCAAGTGGCACAGGTGAGCATGTGGGCTCTCTCACACTAGAAGAATGGGAATAGAGGAAGGTGAACCGCTCTGATGATCCACAAGAAAAGTCAGTCTGGGACTGTACTAGGAACTTCGTGACTTCCTTCCTGACTGTACTAGGCTGGTTACTATATGGGTTAAGTCCCACATCCCTGCAGCCTTTGTGATAGGCTCACCTTCTCTGTGTCCTAGTATAGCTCCAGATGGGTGAGAGATATCCTACCCAAGAGGCACCAGTGAATGAAGACTGTTCTTCCCAGATACTGCACCTCTCACATCTCCATTTTCAACCCTTCTTTCACCATACTGTTTCCAAGAGACTGAGGGAAGAGGGGCACATACATGGCCTGGAAGGTGTACAATCTCCAAGGATGTCTCAGAGGCACCTGTGTCTGGGCTCTGGGCCAGCCAAAGCAGCAGCTGGGCTGTGGGGTGAGCAGGTGTGGAGTGGCTTTGTGGTGGGAATCTCAGCCTACTGCTGGCAAGATGCTACAGGGTAGGCAGGCAAGAGAAGGGTGTGGGAGGGCTAGAGGTAGCACTGGATTCTAAACATTTCTCATAGGAGAGGAACAGCTCATTTCTCACAGCTCATCTCACAGCAAAGCCTTGGGCATGCTGAAGAATCACATTTCTCACATGATGCCCTCAATCCTCTCACATTCCATCAAAGCCACTTGAGTTCCCAGCCCATTTGTCCCTGCTCCACTCCCCATGGCTCCCCACTAAGGCTGACCCCACTACTCACCTGCGCTGGAACATCACCACTTTGTCAGCCTTGATGTCACTGAGGTCCAGCTTCTGTCCCTTCTCGATGACATCGGGGTGCTTGCGCACAAGCAGCCAGCCAATGTGGGAGAAGAAGAAGCCCCGCATGGCGTTGTGTGGGTCTGCATCTGTTTCGGAGAACTTGTGATGGACACGGTGGTCCCGGACCCACTCGTAGATGTCATTCTGCAAGTCAGCAGGAGTGAAAACTTAGGGTCAGGGCTGGAGATGTTCCCTTCAAATTACAAAGTGGCCCGAAATGCTTGAATACTTAAATCCTATTGACCTGAACTTGTATCAGTAGCATTATGTCTCATTAGGGTTTGAGGTTTCTGAACTTAAAACAAAGGTTGAGTTTTGGCTGCACCTTTCCAGTTTTTTGGGAAGCAGCTCCAGGAGTGCCTCATTGCTGCTCTTTGATTGGCCAACTCTGGGCTGGGGGGGTTTCACCACACCCATGGTGCTGCAGGCTCTGATTGGTCAGCCTGTGCCCCACCCCTGCAGCAGCTACTCTCATTGGCTGGCTGGTGCCTCCTCTCCTATGCTCGGCTCCTGTCCCATCCCTATCCCTGTCCCCATCCCCATCCCTGCACAGTGCCAGGCGAGGCTGACCTGCCCCCTCCCTCTACCTGACATTTCCCATAGGTCATCCTGCCTTGCTTGTCCTGGGATTGCCTAATCAGATGTTTAACTTCGGGGGGGCAAGGCTTTTTTAAATTTTTTTTTCTATTGGAGATCAAACAGTCTTAAAATTGAGGTCCCTTTTTAGAAGGAGAACAAACACACCCTTTCAATGACATTTCTCAAAAATACCTCTCTTCAGCCCCATTACTGTTCAATTTAAGCAGCAAAATCAATACTGTTTGGAACATGTCAACGCTTTTATCATTTGAATTATGAAATGATTGCTTTGGCTGGTTTTAAGAATAGATTCTCATAAGCCTGTGATCATTTCTTTGTATCAAGATTTCAATGAGCTTAAAGCCATGTATTACACCATCCTAGAAAACATGAAATAGAGATCTAACCATGGCTCTATTACCTGTATTACACAAGAGGCTCCTTAATCACCTGCATACCCAGGACTTTTCCTGAAAACACTTTGAAGAGAGGGAAATGGCATAACCATCCCTATTTCTTGCCTCGAAAGACTAAGGGACTTGTCCACACAGGGAGCCTGTAACAGAGACTCAACTCCTCAAGTCCTTTTCAGGTATTGTAACCACTCCTCCTTTCCTGAGATAAAATGATTTACCTGCAGGCCATTCAAGAAGGCAATGATAGACATGGGCCAAGGTTAAAGTCTTGCTTGTTTCCTAATAGTGGGAACTGCCACCTTCCTTCCAGCCAAATATCTCCAAGTATCAGCAGCCCTTGCTGATTGTGGCCAGAGCTTGGTCACTCAGTATTCCCCCAGAAGAGAGTGGCCCAGCTGCCCTCCCTATCTAAGTAAGCAGAGAAACTCAACCAGTACCTATGCTGGAAAAGTTTCACCCGTGACCCAAAGTCTCTTTCACATCCCAGCCCCTACACAGCACCATGTAACATGAGAAAGCCCAGTCTGAAAGTTGACAGACAGCTTGGGCTTGCACACATGGGAAGGTTTTCCCTGTCTTGCTGGAGGCAGGAGGCACAAATTTGGAAAGAGACCATGTAACACAGCTGGATCATGGTATGACTTCATCTACCACATCCTGTCTACATACAAAATCAGGAGTTTCAAACCTGAAAAATCTGTATCTTGACCCAAACTTTAGCACATTATCTTTTCTACAGGTTTTATTTTGGACCACCTCTAACTGCAACCCTGACTGAAAATCATGACTTTCTGAGAAGAGCAAGCAAAGCCAAGGAGAATGTCTTCTTCTTGGCATATCCCAGCTACAGGCTATAACCATGAGACCTTCTGTTGTGCTGCAGCTGGCAGGTCTTGTAGGTGGAAAAGCCAGTTAGAGGCAGAATTCATAAATTCTCTGAAATTACAAGTCACAGGTCTCTGAGCAGCCAACAGGCGTTTTCTGGAGGACCTAAGATAAGACAGTCCATAAACTTCCGTGATCTTAAAAGTTCCTGATCTCCTCTGCTGCCACTAATAGGAATGAGAGAAATTCAACATAAATCTTCTCTTGATCTCACTGAAAGTAACTACTAAAAAAAATCCATGGGGAATAGTATCGAGTTTTCACTAAAACTTTGGATTAGTTCCTATTGAAGCTGAAATATCTGTCTGTCTC
Organism: Molothrus ater; assembly: GCF_012460135.2. Lineage (NCBI taxonomy): Eukaryota > Metazoa > Chordata > Aves > Passeriformes > Icteridae > Molothrus > Molothrus ater. The sequence goes on along the minus strand of NC_050485.2, from coordinate 7,473,913 downwards.
TCATCTTTGTCTATTCCTATCCCCTACAGCAATAGCTCAGCAAATTCTTTCCCCCTCTGCCCCATAACCCTGTGAAAGATGGTCTTTGTACAGGACTAGCTAATACACAGCAACCCATCCTGTTGCCTCACTGAGTACTGGACCACTGGCTAGAATCAGCAGCTTGGTCCCTCCCCTTCCTCATCAAAGACAGCTGTTTGGTACTATCAGAGAAGAAGTTCAATGATGTTTTAGAAAGTTTTTCAAAGCTTAAAAAACTACTCTGTTTTGATTACATGTAAAAAAAATAATATCCTCTGGAGAATTACTTAAGAGCACAGCACTGATACTTTCGCGTTCACCTTTTTATAGCAGGAAGTGCTGCATTCTGACACCTTCCTGAGTACTTCCCACAGACAAGCAACCCTTCAGTACAGTTGGAGGATGGAGTGTTGTTAGGGCTGACTTACAGCAGCAAGCCTGAGAGGATTTATTTTTCTGTGCCATGCCAATCTGGGTTTTCACTCCGACTTCTACAGATTTGCAGTTTTGTTTGTTTTGGGGACTGTGAAGTACTCTCACAGTAGTTAGGCAATATCCTGAGTTTAGAGCTCTTTGAGAGGTGAAGCAATCTTCCAAGGTGCTTAACAGTGCCTGCAGTCACTTGTGCCACTCTGAATGGGCCCAACCCTTCTCTCCTTAAAATATCACTGACCTGGGACAACCCTCTGGAAGCCAGTGGAGTGATTTGTAACATGATTAGTCCTAAATATCACTCTTCTGAATGAGAGAAACATCCCCTAAATCCCAACAAGTTCTTGGTCTTTATGAAGTAGCAAATTCTACATCCTGTAGAATTCTACAATCCTTGGCTTAGCAGATGTCTTCTCCTTTATCAGCCACACAGCAAAAGGAGAGTGAGGCAACACCAGGAAAACACTTAACACTTCCACACCTCTTTCATGGGACCTGCTGCAAGCACAGGGAGACCACACCTTAAGAGAAAGGTACATTCCTGCTTCAGAGATTTCCTACCCCTGGTTTTGGCCTGTTGTCCTCTCAACACTGGGTTTGCCTCAGAGTCAGCCTCTGATGGGACAAGGTAAAGACAACGAGACAGACTCTAGCACTGCAGTGTTAGATGGAAAGGGCTGTCTTCTTCCTAACAAGAGGCAGTAGGAGAGAGGAGCCTCTTCATCAGATTGTGTCCCCTGTCTGGGACAGGGATTCATGGGAGCACTTCCTTCTGAGGACCAGTGGGACACTGAGGAAATGCTTACCTGGAAGGCCATGGAGTTGGCAATAGTCAGGAAGATGCGCAGGGGCAGCGTGGCTTTGTAGGAGCGATGACTCCAGAGGCGGTGAGATCCAGCTGTGATCCCCAGAGCACTCACCACGAAACACAGAAGAGCTACAAAGGAAAAGAAGGTGTTTGAGCAGTTGGAGCAAAGCTTCAGGCAGAGCAACACAAAGGTGGGCCTACCCCCAAAGCTGTATAAGCAAGAGAGGAATCCATGGAGAGCAGATTGGGGCAATAAAACTCAATGTGAGATTGCCCAAGCTACCACAGGCCTCCTAGACAATGTGGACAAAGCAATTCAGCTCTTCATCTCTAACAAGGAAGGAGGCTCCCCCTTAGAAGACTCACAAGGGCTGGTTCTTCAGCATAGTGCCATCTGTCATAGTGCAGAGTAGTCAAAATTGTATAAACTGGCTGCTTTCATAAAGCACTGTGATAAAAGCACTGCAGTCCACCAGGGAACAGTTTCTCCCTTTCCTTCCACCCCAAATAATCCAGGCTCTTGCTTTCCCATCTCACCAATCCCCACTAAATCTCTTTTGCATTACTTTCACCAAGAGATGGTAGATAATCTTAGCATTCTTGAGCGGAACAACTCAAGCCCAGGGTTAGGCTTTTTTTCTGCTCCCTTTCTCAGCAGAAGCTGGCAAAAAAAAGATCTAACCTATCCTCCCGCTGAAGTCTGGGCTTCACCTTCAGCTCTAGCACTGGTTTAAAATCTGCCCAGGGGCTACTGTTCCTAGGGTCTTTTTGATCCCTCCCTCTGCTCAACTCCTGCATCTTTCTCAGAAGGAAACCCCGGGGCTAACGATTCCTTGCAAGTTGTGCCCATGGCAGACACAGATGTTGCTGGGCCCTTTTCAGCTTTGAGGCTGCTTCATGAGTTCCCTCTTCAGGCAGGGCAAAAGGAATTCCTTGCCCCTTAGGCATCTAGTAAAAAACCACATCCCTCTCCCAATACATCATGAGTTCATATTTGCCTTGGTCTGTGTGCCTGTTTGCCCTCCTGGGAATTCTGGAAATTAACCTCAGCTCCAGCACCTAATCCTAAAACCGAAATGGAGAAAAGATCCCAAGAGTTTCATAGCAGCATTACACTAGGAAAGTAGGGTAAGAAGAAAATTGGTTCTGCAAATTAACTCTTCCTCTAAAGGAAGGGTCAGGAAGTTTGGTAGAAAGAGAGCATTCAACAGCTGGTTTGCTCTGCAAGCTCAGACACAAAGAGGGAAGAGTGCACATCTGTGAACAGGTCAACTGATCCACCTCTAGTCCTCTGGGGGAAGCATTGCCTTCTTACTAGTCCCCCAGGGCAAACTTTCCTGGTATAAATTTGCATATTTCAGCCAATTGTATCAATCATTAAAAGAGCTCCTTATTCCTTCATGTAAGTCCATGGATAGGAATTGCTGGTAGCATACTTGACGTTCAGCCATTCAGTCCAGCCAAATGGCTCTAATCAAGTTTATCTTGAATCCAGAAAACCAGATACTCTGACAGAAACTTGTCTGGAATCAGAAATCTGAGACCCGTGCCAGGCATGGCCCGATTCTTTAATTCAAAATAATACAGGCTTTATTTCTGCTCATCTCCTGCTTCATCTTCCTTCTGTCACCTCCTTTTTGTTTTTCTACATTCCCAGCCCTAATCTCTTATCCGCTAAAAGCCTGTCTTGGCTGATTTAACATCATCTTCTGGCCCCTTAAACTTGCATGAACTCTTCTTACTTCCATCCCACTGCACAAGAGTGACCTTCCCTGTCTGCTGGTCTGACCGTGATTCCCCATCTTCATCTTCTCCCTTGGTTCCCTGCCTGCTGCTGAATGCAGCACAAGCCTTGGACCAGCACAGCTCTGCCTTGTGTCTCCCAGCACCTTGGCAGTCTTTCAGAAGAGCCAAGCATGCAAATACAGCAGGATCCAGCCTTTGCAAGAGACAACAGAGCTGAACAAAGCTCACAAAGCTGTCCAATACAGACAATTATACAGACAATTCTCAGAATTTGCCTGTGGATACCCCTGTTGGGAAAAGATGACACCAGCAACAATGACATTATCAGCAAGCACAGGGAATCACAAAAGAGATGTGATGGGGACACCAACAGACTCCAAACCCAGACAACCCAGTATCTGCTTTTGGGTATCCTTTCCTGGAAGGTTTTGTAAAAAAATTGGAAAAGTACCACTGCTTTTGGGTGCCCCTGGCATAGAACAAACTCAGCCTCCATCCAAAGCCCATGAACCTCAGCAGCTCATGCTGACTTCTCTTGGACCTGCATCCCAGGTCACTACAATGGCCATAACTCTCTAATTATAATCCTGTGCTGCCTGGCCTCATGCCCGTGTACAGAAGCTGTAGTTTAGCTAAGGGGCAGACACTTTCTGTGGCAAAGCAACTGATTCTCAGTCTATGCATTGCTGGCACCAGCTTCACAGAAAGCCAGACCCTACCTGGAGACAATTAGATCCATCAGCCATATCTAAGAGTTTATGTGACAGTGACAGGATATGCACAATGATTGAAATCCTTGTGGAATACAGAAGAATCCAGCACCCTTATGATTCAGAGAATTCACCCCCACAAAACAGGTACAATGATGATCAATCATTGCATAGTCAGGGAATCAGCATCTCACAGGGAAGAAGAAAAACTACTCCAAGATCATCCACTAAGAATTCAATTGGAAAGAGAGCAGAGAAGGTGAAATAAAGTAGCACAGATTTTCTCACTTGCCCTGTGATGCTGCCCCAAACTGAAGGACTTAGGGACTCCATCAGCTGAGGATTCAAAGTAATCTTCCATACTGCGCTTTGAACTACACGAGATTCAAAACATTGACAACTCACAGGTGATTTTCCCAGTGACCCATTAAACTGGAATACAAGGAATTATGACCACTGACAGTAATAAGCACTCAATGCTCCAAAAATTAAACAGAAAGCATTCCGCATTCAGTCATAGCTATGACTCATTAGGCTTTACCTCTTTAGGGCCCAGATTCAGACCCAAGCTATGACGAGAAACCAGGAATGTGCTGAAAGCATTGCCACCTGCAGTGAACACCAAGGATGTTTACATGTAAAGAGGTGCTCCTGATGCAGCATGTCCTTAGGCTTTTGCTCTGTGCAGGACTGTTCCCTCCTTGCTGCCCAGTCCCTGTTAGCCAGGTGAGTCCTGCTACTCTCAGAAGAAAGATACCAGGGGCAATGAAATTTACAGGCTGCATAAAGGGAACAGTGTTTAGGAGGAGCAATAGGATCTGCTGTCACTGAAACCTAACTTCCCTGCCACACTCAGAGAAGCACACCACCTGCTACTTAAGCATGGAGGGAACACTAAGTGGTAAGGTGTTGCCAGCTGTAGTCTTGATGGGAAAGTAAAAAAACCACTGTAAACACTTTGCTGGTCGTATCTCTGGGGGTAGTATTGGCTGAGATTTTCTGACTGTCAGAGTTGCCTAAATTACCCAGCAAGGTTCACCTTGGTCCAAAGATAATACAGCAACAACAAAATATGGTATCAACCCATGCTTCTAGAGCCTCTGGCACTGCAGGGATCTGAGGTGTTGACAGAGCACCATGTCGAGAGGAACCATTCTTGTTTACAGACACTGCTGTCCAGGCCAACAGGAGCTAGGGCAATTACTGTCAGTCTGCTGCATCTAAGGGCTAAAAAGACTACCCACAAATCATGTTTCCAGCAAGGATCTGAGCAATTAGAGAAGAAACTGCCCATCACCTTTGCATCCTGCCCTTTAAGACTCAGCTCAGTCTCTGTGCCATTTAGCAAATGACATAAAATGTGCCCATGATCCTTGAAAAGACTAAGTAAGACTTTGAGAAGTGCAGTGGAAAAGACAGTAAATAAAAGGGGAGCTGACTAGAAAGTCATTGCTGGACAGGCTCAGAGAGCTCTTGTGATGGTGAGCTCTCACCTGATCAACAACCCGAGCTCATTCTGGGAAGCTCTGTACCAGAAAGAGATCAGGGGAGACAATGCACACAGCAATGCAGAACAGCAAACAATGATGAAGGCAGGGCTGGGGAGCTTGAGAGACAAAGAGGAATCAGCACACAGAGAAATGAAAACAAAAGAGGACAGTCACCAATATAACTGGTTTCAAAGGGAGAGGAACATCAAGGAGACGGTGGCCTGAATGAAGTAGGTATAAGCAATGGATAAATTATAGAAGGTAGATGAGCTACCAGGCCCCACAGCTGCCTGTTGCAACACAACAGAGAACACCCGAGACCATGCTAATTTCATATTATATGTACAAAACCTAAGAAAGAAATTATCTGAAAAACAAAGAAACAAGCAAAAACTCCAGCAGCTCCAGAACTACCATTGCTAGAGCTGGCCTGCCATGAGCCCACGGTGTACTGCCAGGAGCAACCCAAGTCTCTGCTGCACTATCCTTGTGTGTAACATGGGAACTGTAGTCCTCTCCTTGCTACCAGAGGGTGATGGGAAAAAACAGCAAGTCACTGACATGACATCACAGCCACAGATGCCTTGTATATGCCAAATAAAGGTATGAGCTGCGAAAAGGGCAATGCAAGGAGCAAGAAGCCTTGTGCTGAGAAGGGAGACACATGGAGGATCAGAGTATTCCAGTTTCAGTTAGTGCTGGAGGAGAATGGACTATAAGGGAACTCTGACTTGGCTCTAAGGTGCCACGAACAGTGGTCCTTTCCCAGAACAGGAGTGCAGAACAGGGAGCTTGGTGGAGCTACTCCAGCTTTGGTAAGGCCAGATAGATCTTCAGCCAGTCCAGAACAGTGCAGTTCCCCCAAACACCATGTCCTTCTCCCATTCCCAGAACATGTCACTCCAGAATCCACCATGGAATCTTGCAGTGCCTCACAGTGGCAGGAGAGCAACTTCACATCAGAGTTGACTGAGCGAGGAGAGCAGGAAAGATTGACATCAGATAAAAAGCAAAGCAGATTCCTGGGAAGTGCCATGAGATGCCATACAGACATCCTAAAGAGGTGCACAGTTGCAAAGACACTGCCTCAGAGACCATTTTGGGGTAGGGTGGGGTTTAGCAGAATGCAAAACAGCATTAACTTTCTGGATAAAGATGCTCAAGCCCTCATAAGTATCCCAAGGGCACTCAAGGGAGAAGGGTTGGATGGATTTGGAAATCATGGAGCATATCAGCAGCTTGAAACAAAGTCAGTAAATTCAACTCACTTTTTTTCCTTCTCCTTGCCCCAACATCCTGAGGTTATCTGACTGGAATTGGAGGACCCAGGCTGTCAGCTCAGTGAGTGGGAGAAGCCAGCAGTCTTTGCTTAGCCTCCAGCCCAGGGATGGGACACACAGAACAGGACCAAGAGCCCTGAAATGCTCCTCCAACATGATGCTGAGGCTGCATGTTCTGCCCAGGCCAGGGGAAAGTACAGCCTGTCAGGTTTTCACAAGGGAAAGGCCCAGCAAAGTCTTCCTTCACAACATCCCCCTGAAAGGCCATGCTGGCTGCACAAGGGAACACATCAAGGCCTCTGCTTTTGCAGATGCTGTAGCCAGACCCTGGCTGTTGCCTCCAGTGAGGAGGCAGACCCCTGCCTGTGAGAGGCTGATAAGGATAAGAGGAAGAGTCAGCCTGGCCATCCAGGAAGCCATCTCCTTCCCGGTTCAGATGTGATACTTGTTGCACACAGCCATCAGGAACACAGACTTTGAGAGGGTGGCAGACCAGGTGGATCGCCCCAGGCCCCATCCATAGCCAGCCTGACCAGGAAGCGGGAGCACTACTGAACCCAAAAGCGACTCCAGCAGACCTCAATCTAGACTGTTGCTTTTTGTTTCAGGATGTTCTGTTTCACAGGGAGGCAGGGGCTGGATACAATCTCTCGACCTCCCTATTGGGAGCCATTTGGTTTCTGGACTCCTCCAGGGGTCCACACAAAGGCTCGTGGAAAGCGAAGCTCTCCTGCAGAGTGGGCCCTGGGCCCAGCTGTCTTTCAAGCAGTCAGAGGAGAAGTTTGGTTCCTACCCAGGGCAAGATCTCTGAGAAAGCAGAGCTTTCCCTAGCTACCTTCTGCTGGGTTGTGCTTTCCACTGGAATTTGCTGCCTGGAGAGCATGCTTATTTATTTTCTGAAAGTCGTCAGGCTTAGTTCCGGGATGACAGTGGCTAATCTGTGCTTTTTTAAGAATGATAAAAGACCTGAGCTTCAGACTTAATTCTTGACTTTTATCTTCAGCACGACTGTATTTTGTCTCTTTTCCCTCATACACACATTGAGACTCTGTGGGATTTACACTTCCCTGGTAAGGACAGGAATGGTTCTCATGTCTGGGCAGCAGTCTCATGCCAAGCAGTGCTCTGTACCTTGCCTCCCTAAAAACCCGTTAAGGTGCTCTTGTAGCATCTTTCTTCCTAACTTTCTGGCACTGTCACAGTACTCTATCAAACAGGTTTTGTGCTTCACCCCAGAAGCAGCTACACATCCGAGGATATTTCCAATCCTAACGTCTGTGAATCAAGTTTGTTCTTTGAGCAGACAAGCCAAAGCCCTGCCAAATCTTTCCTTCTCATGTGTGACCTTACAAGAGACACTAGCAGGTCCTTCCACAGCTTGCTACAAATCTGGTTGAAGAGCTGCTTCTAGAAGCTCCCTGCTTCTTTTTCTCTCATCCCCAAGTCTATGGGCCTGGAGGGAAAAAAAACCCCACCCAACAGATTTGGGGGTTGCAGATGCCCAGAAACAGACAGAGGAATGCACTTACCCCACGCCAGTGTCTGGATCTTTGCAGAGGGTATCAGCGTCAAGGCGAACAGGGCCCCGAGGTGCAGCAGGCTCATGAGGATGATATTCCTCCAGACGTATCGCAGAGGGGGCTTGGGGCCCTCTTTCTCCCGGTAGGTCTCATCAAAGATATCGTCCATCATGCCCCGGTCTCCTGCCAAGTCCTCGTGGTTGAGTAAGTCCTTCTCCTTCTCTCTCTCCTTACTGGTCACCCGGGAGGTGACTGTGCCACCAGCAGTGGTGCTGGAGGTGGAGGAGAACTCCTTGAAGAGGCAGCAATGGATATTTTCAAGAAAGGAAAGAAGGGAAAACAAAATAAGAAGTTGGTGGTTATCAATTCAAGAAATAGAAACACATGCATCTAGGCTGGCAGTGTAAGATTCACAGTCTGTAGTTTCCCTGGAAGGCTCCATTCTTTCAGCTGAGCCCTTGGCACAAAGATCCTGCTCTGGCCACATGGAGTCATGGCCTGAGAGGACGGGGACCTGGTCTTTCTGGAGAGGAGGTGAATGGTAGGTAGAGTGCCAAAAGTAAAGAAAAATACTTGAAAGCCAGTCTCTTTTCCACCAGTGGCTTTGGTGAGATCATTTGCAGACTGCAAGGATTTTTGTTTTTGTTCAGTTTGATTAGTGGATGGTTTTAGGTGGGTTTGTGGTCTGGGCTTGTGCATAAATGGACAACAATAAAGGAAATCTTGTGAATGAACAAATAGGTGGGAAAGAAATATGGTCTGAAACACAGTTTTATAATAAATCAATGGGCTGCTCCTGAATCCTACTTATTTGTCACCTCACCTAGGATCACAGGGGAACATGAGGAAGATTCACAAAGGGATTACTCTGGGGTGCCTCCTTATCTTGCCTGCCTCACCTTCCAAGATGGGTTGTGGCAAGATCAACATGCTTGAATACCAGTGGATGGAAGCAGTCAGGTGAGGTACTTCTAGTTAGAACTGCAGCTACTTATCCTGTGCCTGCTGCTAAGACTCTTATCCCTGTCTCATTTCCCACCCACAGGCAAACTGAGGCAAGGGAAGACAATCCTCTGATCTATGGCCACCAGCATGTAGAGAGGAAGTTTTAAGCAGAAAAGTTGGCTCAGCTTGGCTCCTGGCTCCCTTCCGTAACTGTGACACAACATTCCCTCAGAACATGCTTGTTTGCCCTGGCTGAGTGACAGCCTGCCCCATCAGGCATGCATGACAAAAGGAGCAGGCAGGACTGACCCTAATGAGACAGGTCAGTGAACCCTGAATCACCGATTTCCATCTCCATCCAGACAGCCTGTGCTTGCTGGTACTGTGCTTGCTGGTACTCGCAGCCCTTTGTCAGCTCCAAGCCCAAGTGCCCAAGGTGCCCCAACCCCGGGGGTGCCAAGCACATGGGATGCAAGGGTGTGTCCCACACGCATGGCCCCATCCCCTGCCCCCGGGACACATCCCTCTGCCCCCCAGACTGCTGCCTCCATGGGTGAAGGGGCACTAAAGGTCAGCCAGCAGGAACAGGAGGGCTGAGACTGAGGGACAGAGCATAGTCAAGCTGGGAAAGCTCCTTTCCCAGTAGAGATCTCTGCTGAATTAACAGCAGATTCCCACTCAGGTGTTCAGGATTCATAAAAGACCACCATCCTGCCATGGCCTAGTTTCCTGAGGGAGGCATTAAAATCAGGCCAGGCAGCTTACGTGGCCACCCCAACTCCTCCCTTTCCCAAGGGCTGAAACTGGAGGGTTACAGACATACCTTCCGATGGGGAGGAGCTGGCAAGGCTGACAGATTCCCCACATTTGGGAAGTAAAATGATCTCTATAGAGGAGCGCTTTTAGTTTTTCCTTGGGAATCAAAGTTTTGAAAGGAAAAAACTGGACACAAAGTATCCTGCTGCCTTCACTGCAGGCAGGCAAGCTGCTGAGCTTGGGACTGGCTCTTCTGCATCCTGGCTATAGGCTGTCTCTGCCTGCTTTCCTAGTTAACGTTTTAAGGGTATGATACTCTCATCTGCTAGAGAATTTAGAGGTAATCCCCACACCCAAAGAGCCATGAGAAATGGCTTCTAATCCAGAGACTGGGCAAGGAGAAGTCCTGCCTGTTCCCAAGTGTTAGATATTCTCATCTAGCATTTTGGCAGAAAGGTACAATTTTCTTTCTTGGCTGCAAGACAATTTACCAAAAAGACCCAAGACTTGTCTATGCAGGAAAAATTCCCGGCAGTGATTGGTGGTATAATTAGACAGGTAACACACCCCATATGGACATGCTGCTTCCAGAGTAAGAATGTGGGGTTGTAGTTGCATTTTTCTCCTCCATGATAGCTTATGTCACTGTCAAAGATACACGGGGGCAGAGGAGGAGGAGGGAAAACGCAAAGAAAACAGCAGAGAGGAAAAAAAAGATCTCTTCTGGAGTTGTAGTAGCCACATGAGGAATTTTACCAGCATACCTATGCTGCTGGAATTACACCGATATAATCAGGCTGGTCAATTCTCACATGTAAACTAACCTTGAACAAAAGGGCTATAAAGCAGCTGTGAAACAGCTCCACCGTTACAAACTTGGTGGGAGGAGCATGGGGGGATGAGGGAGAGAGAGAGGTAGAAACGGGGGAAACGAGGAAAGAAAGAAGATTTTTGTCCCCTTATGACCATAGTGGCTCCTACCCAGGAAAATGGGATGGAGATTGATCGGGAGTTTAGGGCTGAGAGAGGGAGGAGGCCAGCTAAATAATTTTCATTAGCTTTCCCTCATTTCTGAATGGCTTTGCAACTCTCATCTGCTGAACAGATGTGTTTCCCCATCTACACCCCCACCTCCCCAGCACTGAACATGCCATAGGTGATCCTGGCATCCAGCCAGCTTATACAACCAGCTGCAGCTCAAAGGCTCCTGCACCGGGCACGGTGTATGGGCCCCAGGGCACTGAATCTCGGGTCCGGCATATTTGAATATGCCCAGCATGACCCAGGGACAGGATTCTTTCCAGCTTCCAGGATATGACCCAAAATACATGCCAAAACCATGAAACATGGTTTGAACACACTGCCTTTGACATCCATTTTGGGAGGGGAGAAAAGTAAAGTTCTTTACATCACAGCATCCCTGGAAGGTCATGGCACCTGTACAAAAGCACCAAGGGAGACCCTGGGTGCTGGTGACATGAAAAAAGCAGGGGTATGATTTACATCCACTTCTAGGCATTGGCAGAGGGGGGAAGGATGAGAAGGTGAGAGCACAAACACCAGAATCAAATGCCTGCCTCCTCCCCTTGGGCAAAGGGTGGCTGCCATAAGGGTCAAAAATAAAAATGAAAATCTTTAAAAATCCAACAGCTCCACATGTCTTAACTGGTGTCAGGTTATTATTCAGACCTTCTTATTCCAAAAATGGGCAGTCTCCCTATTGTATGCTTGCTTGGCTCAAGCAATGCAGACACAGTCATTCATTTCATCTGGGCAACCGGCTTTCACCTTGCGTCTGTCCTAGAGACGCTTCCTGCTGCAGTATTTGGTTTTAAAACACTGCGAGTAAAACCCCTTTCTTATCAAAAATAAAATTAATTAAGAATTTTTTTTAAAAATCCCAATCTGAGTATTATCAAAAAACTTAGGACTTCTTGGCACAAAATATGTTCTTGAATAGCCTTTCATGCTATTCAAGCACCCAGCATGTTTCGATGGGTGTTTTCAAAATAACCCTGTATTTTATGCTCAGTCTACCTGAGGGCACAGGATCCAGGAAGATCACCTCAAAGGCGGATGTCTCCGCTTCATCCGTGGGCTCCCCACCAGGCATGGGCGATGTTTTACGTTCCCACTGAACCCCTTCGCCTCCCCGGCTGCGAAGCGGTGCGGAGAGGACACGGGCACGCACGTATGAATACGTGTGTGTGTGCACGCACAGACACGCGTGGATGCCCACACCTTCTTCCCCGACACAGCAGCAGCGCAGCGCTGTCGGAGCCGCGGAGATGAAGGAGGAAGAGGCGAGGGGAAGACAAAGCACCCGCACCCCGGGGCCCCGCTCACCTCCTCTTGCAGCAAGTGCGCAGGCATGGGGCGGCCCTGTCTCTGCTCCTCGGCGCGGTACGCGGGCGCGCAGGTCCCCGGCGCTGGCGAGAGGCTGGCTCCGGTCGGCTCCTCGCTCGGCGAGCTCTGCAGCTCGCGGAGGCGGGTGCGGAGGTATTTAAGGGGGGCTGCTTGCTCGGCGGCTGGCGGGGCTGGACTCTGCGCACCCCGGCCTCCCGGTGACCCCCTGCTCGCGGCTGGGATGCGCGGGGTCAGCGCGGAGGGCGGCGAATCGCGGTGGGGGCCCGGCTCTCGACGTAGCCGGGGGGAGAGGCGGGGCGGAGCGGGCAGAGGGGCGGGAGGGAGGAAGGATGCTGAGGAAGAGGAGGATGACGAGGGCCAGGCTCTCTCATGATGCCTGGCTGCTTTTTTCTTTTTTTTCTTCCTTTTTTTTTTTTTTTTTTTTTTTTTCCTCCCCTCCCTCCCCCTTGCGAGCTGATTGGTTGCGGGAAATTTGGTGCCACCTCGGCTTGCCCTCGCCATTGGCTGCCCGCAATCTGCTGTTCGCTCCCCGCGGCGCGCACCCTGCGCGCCCCGCTGCGCTCACGGTCCCGCGCCCCGCTCCGCGCCCGCCGGGGCTGCTGCGGTCCCCCGAGAGCCCCTTCCGCCGCCGCGAGGGCTGCCCCTGATGAAATAAGGGGCTCCCGAGGGGTGAGGGATGTCAGGAGCCCCGTTCCCCTTCCCCAGCTGGATGTGGGTTGCGGCGGGGGAAGAAGGGGATTCAGCATGAAACATCTGCTCTGTACCGGGGATCTGTCTGGGGTGCAATCTGCACGTGTGTGCGCGTATAGAAATCACACATCCCTGCAGAGAAAAGCTGCCCACAACGTATGTCCAGATAAGCATGTATGTCTGTGTAGATGTACATCACGATATGCACAAATAGTTTGGAAACTGTTGGCTGTAACATTTTAAAAAGAATCCTGTCTGTTGTCCCCAGAAAACAGTGCCTTCAGCAGAGGATGGAAGGAAGAAGTAGTAGCTCAGTTTGCCATCAGCTATTTTCCTTAACAACCTTCCTGCTAGCCAGTGGTGCCAGCAATATCCAGCCTTTATCCAAAATCCAAGATCTATCTGAAATTCAAACTCTATCCCACAGAGACCTTCACCATTAAAAGTGAAAACCAGCGCTCTTACAAATCAAACCTTTTCGGTGGCAGAGCCCAGAGGCAGCTCTCCTAACTCCACCGTGTGGTCACCGTGCCAGACACCTCAGTCATTTAGCACCAAGGCTTGGGGTACCCTAATGCCATCACCCTGGCCAAGACCTCTTGTAGCTTCTTCCCCTACTCAATAGTGTGTCCCTCTTGTAGCTTCTTCCCCTACTCAATAGTGTGTCCCTCTTGTAGCTTCTTCCCCTACTCAATAGTGTGTCCCGTGTTCAGTTTCTGTTCCCTGCTGACACATGAGTCATTTTGGGAGTGGAGCAGGGACGTGAAAAGGCAAAAGTGTGCCCATATCCTCTGACATTTATCCTGTCTGGAGCCCTCCTGCAGTGATGGAGCTGACCACACGAGGTGCAGACAGACAACCAAGATCTTGCAGAGTCCATGCCTGGGCTGATCCTGCTCAGACTTATCGTGACTTATTCAGTGGCAGCTGTCAAAAGTGAGTTGCATTGTAATCACTGGAAGGGAAAAGTGAGAATGAAAAATAACAGGGGCCCATTTGTTCTCCAGATTCAGAGGTGTCCAGCAAAGGCAAAAATATGTCCCTGCTTTTTCATTTCACAGTGATGGATGAAGAGGTCTGTGAGAAGTATGTGTTTAAATTTGATATTAGGATCTTGAGTCATGCCTACCTTTTGAGACAATTTAAATAGAGAGCCCAAATCGGAAGATGCTCCTGGATGGTGAAAGCGGACATGAGTCAGGGAGGGACTTTCAACCGTCTCTTTTAAGACTCTCCGTTAAATGTTTGGTTAACAACACTGAGGAGAAATTATGTTTAAATTAAAGATTCTACCTATTTTCTATGTGAGTGCTGAAAGAACTACCAACTGAGCTAAAAACTATCCCTAGGAAACCTGAGTCCTGCTATTTCTGAAAGAAAACCAGAAAATAAATAAATTTAAAAAAATAAGGTGGTACTTGATGATTTTAAAGAGGTACTCTCCAGCTCATAACACATGGGGAAAATAATCTCAATGTCATGAACCAGGGGCAGACCTGGAATTGCTACTGGTGGGTGACAGTGAGGCTTTGGGGAATTCAAGGTTTGCAGTTTTACAGATACTCAGACCCACCAGAGCCCTTTCCTTTTCCACAGGTTTCTTTCCTCAGACATGGAGTACAACTATGAGGCATTATACAAGGCATCTAGACTTTTACCATCTAAAATCGAGAACACATTTGGCTGCTCCCTCACAACATGAATAAGTTTTCTGCATATTCCCCTGCCCAGTTAGCCTGGGGGGTGACCAGCACAATTTTTTTTTGCATAGAGGGAAAGATGGATCTTGACAGTCATTGGGGCTGTGCTCACCTGGCAGGTTTCAAGTGTTTTGTGCCAAGGACAGTCCTGAGAAATGCCCTGCACAGCTTGGCCAACTTCTCCAGTTGCCATTTTCATCACCTTTGCAACATGTTAATGCTCCTGAATGTGGCTACGAGGTTCAGGCATTGACACCTTGGTGAGGAAGTGGAGAGCGTGCAGTGTGGTTTGTTTCTCCAGTGCTTGGACTGCTGCAGATCTGGCCTTGCTGTCAAAAAGCTTTTTGGCCCTATGTGGGCTAGAGGCTTGGCCATGCTGTGCCAGCCAGGCTCCCTCCTGTGGAGAGAGCACTGGGCAGCCCAGGTGGGAAAACAGAAATGTTTATATAAACACAGCAATACAGTTTAAATCAGGCTTTTCCGCTCTAGTTTGTATCTCTCTAGACCGGTTTTTCCCTCCTGCCAGGGAGAACTTCCCAGCTGAGCCTTCAGCAGAATTACATTGCTCGTGGTGTGCACCAACTCTGCTTCATGAAGATTTGGCTTCAGCCATCGCCCTCAGGAAACAGATTCAATTTTTCTGCATCTGATGACTGCTGCCCAGGGTCACAGTCTTTCATAAAAGAGCTGATGCAATGCCAGGGCCATGGTGCATGGCAGCAATGAGCAGAGCTGTGTCATGGGCAGCACAGGCCATGAACTTCAGCACCGGATTTCTTTGGAAATACATGGTCTAATGCAAGGCTGTTTCCACCTTCCTAAGACCTCCCCACAGATTCACAACTCAGCTGAGGCACTGGGCTAGTGAAAAATTCTTGCAGAATTCTTTTTGTCACAGGGTCTCACAGTTTTTCATCAAGACTGGGGACAACGAGGCACAAACCAGCAGTGAGGTTTACCACAAGACAGTATCAGTGAGCAGACACTTTAAGAGAAAGAACTGTCACATTCCAGTCCTGGGATGCACTAACCACCCTGGTTTTGCTACCACAGTGCCAGAATGCAGATAAAAACATCAAAACTAAGCTAAGATTCTTTTGCCATAACACATTCCTTCCTAGTCTTCCCTAAAAAAAAAACAAAAAAACCCCAAAAAAACCTTTTCCATTTAGCAGTAAGATTTGCAAGGGGATTTCATCTGGTGTTGACATCTTGGAAATTTTATTGGATCTCCTCAGTTACCCTCCCAAAACTGTTGAAAAAGCCGTGTACTCAAAAATGCTTGCTGCAAGGGCTTTGCAAGGTTTGTTTAATGTTGTTTATTTATATTCTTTAACAACATTCCCTGTCTCCCACTTTGTCTTATATTTCACAGCTGGAAGTTGAAACATGAAGAGGGGACTCAAGTAATGAGGGAATAAGCTGAAAACTGGGGAAAGAAATGAACCCTATGACAAAAATAAAGGCTTGCAAAAATTGATTTTCTGAAGAAGTATGAAGCAATTCCAGCTTTAGAGCTTTTTCTGGAGATAGGAGAATCATGCTGTGGGTGTGGGTGCTCCATTCAAAGGGCACTGCTGGGGTAGCTTTCCATCCTTTCACCAACACTTTCTTTCCTCCTTACTCTCATAAAGAATCTGCTCTTCAAAGGTGTTGAGCCCAGTCTGCAGAGCAGATGAACACTGGCATCATTCACCACTGCTGCCAGCAGTCTCTTAGGTCAATGGTGTCTCTGGTTTTGACAAGTTGACTTTTGGGCACAGTTATGTGTTGCAGAGAAATAGGGTAGGGGACCATGGCTTCAGAATGAGTTGGGACAGGACCTGGCTCAGTCTACAAGAGTTCATAGTTAATGCCTGCTCGAAGGATGATGGCAGCTGCAGGTCTTTCAGAGTTGTGTGTTTCAGGAGTTCAGGTGCTAGGGATCAGATACCAGCTCATGGGATCACCACCCTTGTTTGATGTTGTTTTCTCCCCATGCTTTCTTTTGGAAGGTGATGATTCTTTGTTATATTTTCACACACTCTTCCTTGTCCAGGAGAGGTAGCAAATGGCTTTCATATTTGAAGTGGAAAGCTAAGAATTGTTTAGTCAGTCACCTGGCTCCAGACGCAGTGACTTGAGGAGCCTGGTATCATGGCATTTACCAAAAGTGCTGTTTATGTTTACAAGAACTGGCAGCATCCTGGTCACTTGCATGCTTTCTGTCATGTTCTCCCCACTATACACACACCTTAAAACATCAACTGTTGCTCTATAAATTTCCACAGATTCCATAAGATCCCCTGCTGCATCCTCACTCTTCAAGCATGGCTAAGCTCAGTATGGATTACCTGGGCTCCTCAGGTGGGAGCACCCAGAAGAGTATCAATGGCCAAACCCCCAGCTGCCTTTGGAAAGGCAAGGGCTGGAAGAAGAAGCTGATGCTTACCTGACCACCCTGCTGATGCTGAGTGGGAAATGTGGGGTTAAAGGGAGTCAATAAAGTAGCTGAAATCAGTCCTGTCTCATTGCCAAGGTTAGAAGGGAATGCAAATGTAACTGGGGTGATGGCCATGGCTTCAGGCTATGGAAGGATGGCTAAATTCCCTGTCATTGATGAGAGAATAAGCTGTCAAGATAATCTTATCAGCATCAAGAATTAGGCTGATAACATGCTGATGACTGGGATAGGGTGCTTGTCTCTGCACTTTGCTCCATCCCTTGTGGTCTGACTCGGTGCCACACACCCTGCCCACCTCCTCCCCTCCTGTTACCCCAAACAGGCTTTGCTCCCAGTCCTCGGGCTGCCAGCAGCAAGAACCCAGCCGGTATTGTCTAAACAGGGCCATACAATGGGCAGCATTGTTGATACTGGATTTTTGCCCTCATTGAAGATGACCTCACAGCCCACCCCTTGGCCACTTCAGCCAGCCCCTCGGGACTGTGAGGCTGTCTTTTGAACTCGGGTAAATAAATTGGGAGAGGAGGGGGAGAAGGGGATGGGGACCAGAGGAACACAGCGGTCTTTGTGTTGCCACCCTCTCTTCAGCACTGGTGCTCTCTGGTGTCCTTCTACCCACATCAGATATGGCAGGCCAGGTGCCAAGGAGCCGCATGCTCGCCGGGCAGCGGCACCTCTGCGCCTCTGCAGCCTCCCTTCCTCGGGTGGCAGCGTGCTCGGCTCATCTCGGCTGGCCTGTCTCCTCCTCCAGGCCTTCCGTGCCTTCTTCCGCACATCTGCAGCCTACATCTCCTGCCCCTCTCTTCAGGCTGCGACCGTCCTCCTTAGGAACCCCATTCCCTGCTGCCAGCACCGTGGGAGCGCCGAGCAGGGATCTGCAGGAATGCCCCCTCCTGGTGGCAGATCTGGCCCAGCAGAGGTGGCGGGGGCAGTGCCGCAGTGTCCCGTGCTCCGTGCTGTCAGCCCGGCTCAGATGCACTCACACGTCCGCGACACCCGCTTGCGTCTGCGGGCGGATCTCCACCCGTGTGGGGAGAGCCGAGATGCTGCGTAGCTGTGAGCGTGAGCCCTGGGGACACATTGCCACATAGTCAGCACAGGGGGAAATTGCAGCACCGGGGAATGGCGGGGGCGCATCCAAGGTCAGTTTGCAGCTGCCTCCTGCGCAGGGCAGAGTGTCCCATGCCACTGTTTATCCTGTTTGTGTGCGTGCTCTGCATCATTGCCATCTACCCTGTCTGCTTGCTGCAACAGCAGCCTGACCTTTTGATGACTGTCCCAACATTTAGGAGAACAAAAATAGTTTACCAAAGTTAAAAATAACCTGGGGTCTAAAGATCTGGGAGGCATCTCCCTTACATACTTGCTGGCTGAATCTCAGATATTCATTTTTATCCTGGAGAGGTTTCTGATAGACTCCTGTTAGGAGAAGCAGGCATACCCTGGCAGGGAGTGGGGTTGCCTTGAGAATGCACACATGCTGCTGGGATAAGAAGCAGGAAGGACAAAGGAGAAACCTTCTGGACACTCAACCCAATGCTCCCTACTCTAGGCATATCAATGGCATACAGGTGAAAATCTCAAAGATGGGGTGTGCCTCTCCCTGTGTGCTGCTTCCAACTTTGTCTACATCCATACCTCAGTTGCTTTTAAAGTGAATGTTTTCTTTCCTCTTGGACACCAGCACTAGAGCAGAGAGCTTTGTACTCCTCCAGAAGCCAGCATTGCTTTTCCTCTCTTCACTCTCTGCTTATCCCAGTGAAGAGCTATATATTGTCAGCAGCATTTTATTGGTTTGGGGATATTTTTTTGCCTACGGATGGTGCTCCTGTCTTTGTCTACGTCCCTTTGCAACTGAAAATCCTTCAGGATTCCCCTCTGAGCAGAGTGCCTCCCCACCATGTTGCATAGGCTGCAGCAGTGTGCATGGCTGGCCCAGTAAAGGATATTTTGAGTCCTTAAGGAGAAACGTCCTACAAGCCGTTATGTTTCTGCCCAGCAAAAGGTCCTACAAGTTGTTAGGTTTCTGGCCAGGAACATTTTTAGATTTCCTTGCTTGCTCCTTTACTTGCCTGCCTGGTTTTGCTGCCTTTTCAGGTCTTTAGAGAACTTGTCTACCCTGTCTCCTCTAAAGAATGGAGCTGAAAATACTCTTGCCTTTCCATGTCTACATCCTCACTTAAAGTAAAGGGCTGCAGATTTCTGGATTCCTGTTAGTTTTGCTGGGTAAAAATGTCCCGTATTAACCTGGTGTTTGTGTCTGGAGTGTTAAGAGAGAGAAAGTTCTGTTGCAAGTGTAAAAGAAATCCTGAGCAGGTAACACTGAGGGGACTCTGCAGCCCAAGCAGATGACGATCTGCTCTTAGCTACTTATGCTCCCTTTTTAAAGCATCCTCATTTTGTCTCTAAAGTCTTGTGACAGTACTAATGCAGCAGTCTCATTCAAAATGTCAGTCTGCAAAGGCTTCTTACAAAGTCAGGTCTTCATGGCACTGGAGAGGTGAGCAAATGATTGATTACCACACACATTCACACAGCAGGCATTTGGTATGTTTTGGAAGGTGCTTTCCTTTGTCTGAGCTGTGTTTGAGAGGATTATGTTTGCAGAGAATTCAGATATAAACTTCAAGAAAAACCAGTGTTGAAAATTACTTCAATTTTCTCTAATTGATAATGCCAGCTGATTTTATTCCTGATTCTTCAAGAAAAGAAAGCAAGGTAAGGGTGAATTAGCAGAATTTTATGGCTTTTGGTATAGAGTTACATGACATTATCACCACTGTTCTTATCCTCCTAATTTTACCTAGATGAAGATGGTTGTGGAGGTTTTGGGAAACTGGGCTAAGAGCCCCCACTTTCAGTCTGAGGGTTGCTGGAACAACTCTGGGATCCATAGGTACTTTGAATTTCCCTGCTGATGCGCATGAAGAAAGGCAGACCAAACTTCTTCCTCCTGTAGACTGTACTGGACTAGGAAGAGTAGAAAATGTGTTGGAGGTCACCCTGCTTAGATTTCCAATAAGATCTTGGCAATATCTGGGATACATGGACTGAACTAAATAATAGGATGCAATTCACTAGACAAGTACAAAGCTGTGGTTTGAGGTGAAGAGTCAACTATCCCAACCTGCGCTGGGAGAGTAACGTGGTGAGACAGCAGCTCTGCAGATAAGAGTCTGTGGAGAGCAGTGGAGTGTGTGCTCACAGTGCCACACTAAAGCAGGGCCAACTGGAGGTGTACAAATAGGGGCATACTACAGACACAGGGAGCGACTGTCTGGTTCTGCTTGGCACTGGGGACACCCAAGGCCTGAGGGATTTCTTTGTTTGTCCACTGTGCCACTTTGCTTTTTAAATAGCCTGCTGACTCGGTGGTGTGCCTTGGGAATAACAACTCTGAAAAAGGATTTGCATGTAAAGATTAGCAACTCTAAAACTTGAAGAGCCTCCCTGAACAGTAAAAATATTACAGAGGAGAATCCAGACAGAATCCTTTGCTGCCTGATACTCCAGGATCCCAGCTAACATGCCTGAACGCTGAGATAGAATGAGTCTGGAAAGCACTGGAACACAGGCAGGAGCTAACTGGTGTGCAAACACACAATGTTGCCAGACACTGGTTTGGCCCCAACTCCTTCTTCACCTCCTCTTTCTCAATCGCTCAAGTATATCCTTTAAAAAACTAGCTTAATCAGGTGATTGGCTCATCCCTGATATCTATCACATGCAGCACCTAATCCCAAAACTGATGACAGACTCTTGGTGTTCAAATGGCCACCTAAGCCTTTCCTATCTTGTCTTTCTACCTATAAAATATAAACTTAATGGATTATTTGGAATTACATGATGAGGAATAAGGAAAGAAAAATACGTACTCTGCAGCATGGGACTGTGCAAGTTAAATGGATATAACTGCATTGCAGACAATTTATTTTCATCTAAACCAAATCATCTAAACAATGATTTGGTTACAGAAAACCAGAGAATCATTTGCAGCTCCTGAGGAATCTGCTTCTCTGGTCTCTAGCCAGGACTTGGGCCAGTACCTTTCCCCAGAAGAACAGTGGAGTGAGCTCAGGATGCACTGAGGTAAAGCTAGAGCAGCTCTTTAGCATCCAGAGGATTCCTGTCTTGGTTTCCAAAGATTTCAGGATTACTTCTTTTGCATTTCCTCTCTGGGGCTCACAGCTGGATCTCAGGAAGTGCCAGGCCTTCAGATGCAGGGACCCTGCCCTCCTTCTGGTGCTGCTGAATGTATCACAACCATTTCTTTCACCCCTGGGAACAGGGTATCTCCTCTTCAGCATGTGTTAATGTGAGCCTTAGCCATAGACTGTGGGAAAAAAAACATCAAAATGTCAACTGCTGACACTTGACAGCTGCTAGAGGAGGGGGAGCGGGATACTACTGCAGCAGGTATCAGAGATGCCTGATGTTTTTCCCTGGACGACCCCGATTTCAGTGTCTTTTATTGCTAAAGTTTGCTCCAGGCATGACAGGAACAGGCAGGGTGAGTTTCCCGTCCAGGAATGAGTTACATGACAGTTAACCAGTGCTGAGGATTTACGTTTGAACTGCTAATCCAGTTTTATACCCCCAGCCCCACCCTTTGGACTTCTCCTAAATTATTCCACATGGGATATTGGCATTGCCTGCCCCTGCCAGAGGCCCTAAGAGGTGGAAGTATCCCTAAAGACAACGTGCAATGATTAAACTGCAAAGAGCTTGGAAACTTTCAGCAGATGGCTGCGGTATGTCCTCCATAGCATGTGTCTGCCACTCATGCTGTAGCTTGTGCATGATCTGTGCATGATTTGTACTGATCTGTGCATACACAGATCAGTAATCAGCTAGAGAAAGTTTCCCAGGTGGAATAAATTGCACTCCCTTCACAAACACCTGCACTGTTCCTCAGGAGGGAATGGCTGATAGTGAGTGCTCTGCTGAGCATTAAAAAAGCCTGGCTGCCTTGCTCCTGGCTGTAGGATATTGCTGCTGCTTTGTCCTGGCGAGGACAGGCTGGGTCTTGTTGAGGCTGTGCTGACTCTGCCCATGGTGTCCTTGTTAAGCGGGGTGACAGGCAGTAATTGACTGAGTTTGATAAAGGACAAGCCCAGCGTGGTATGGAAGGTGAGTGCTGATGGGACTGGGATTTCAAGTGCTTGTGGCTGCTGGGGAATGCAGTTCCAGGCAGAAAGCCACCTGAGGAGGGGGCAATGCCAGCAGCGGGGACCGGCGGAACGAAGGGCACAGGGCGGGCATGTCCCGGGGCTGCGCTGCGCTGCGCTGTCTGTCCCGGGGGAGCTGCGGCACCAGGGCAGCGGGGGTCGGTGCGTGCGGCCACCGCCGCGCCGGGAAGGCACCGAGCGCTCGGAGCCGGGCAGCGGGCCCGGGAGAGGGAGCGCACCGGGGGCACCCGAGGGGCCGCGGGGCGCTGGGGCAGCAGCCCCGGAGCCGGCCGAGCCCGCGGGCAGCGCGGGGCGGAGCGCTGCCGCCACCTGGCGGCCGGACCGGGCCGAGCGAGCGGGGCCAGGCCCGGCCCGTCCCGCGGGGCTGCGGCGGCAGGAGCGGAAGGGTGCGCGGGCATCCTCGGAGCATCCCGCGGCGCTCAGCTGAAGAATTTCACCCCAGCTGAGACGGGCGCACCTGTCTGAGGTCGGCTGGACTGCCATCGCTGAGAGACTTGAGCACCATCCTCGTGGGATTCCTCCAAAAAGGCAGAAAAGATAAGCTCGCTTGCATCACCGTTTCAAGCAGGGCAACCCTGTGCCAGTTTGTAGCCATGTGCTAAGCGCTGTCCAGCAAACCTCGGTGGTCACAATAGTGAGTTTAAGTGCTTTACTGAACTCATAAGCATGCAACTGAGGAGTAGATGAAAAGTGCTGAAGTACAAATAATACTTAATGAAACCAAACAATATTTCAGTGCAAGATTTACTGTGAATAAACTGTAAAAAACCACAGGCATTGCCTACACTTCAGAGATTAAATGCTTTTAAAAGTGCTGGTGCATCTAAAAGTGGGAACACCAGCAGGCACACAAATTCTGGAGGAGGGAAAAAAATTCCACAACAGAGACCTTTTTACTAGTCTCCCATTATATGACTTATGCCATTCCATCAGAAAACTGAATGTAGCACTGTCATTCTCCATCACACTTGCTTCTGTTAACAAAGCTGATGGCAACGACTATCTCATCTCTCATATCTGATGCATCCTGCTATTTTTTTTCCTGGATGCATTAATGCAACATGTATTAATGCAACATTCTCCAAAAACCAATTCCTGATTCAGGAATCAGCATTCCTTCTTCTCATTGCACTTATTCAACACAAGCTTGCAACCTGCAGTGTTCTCAGGGATATTATATAGAGACTCTCTTGCATCTGGCAGATAGCTGGATTGGGGAAGAACTCTTTGGTCTGAGTCCTGCTTTGTCTTTGCAGGGACAGTGGCAGGTGTTTACTTGTGATATGCCATGGACACAGACTGTGCGTGTCCCTCTTCTTGCTGGCTGTGATAAATCTGGGTAACAGGAGCAGCCTGTATCCAGACACCCTGGTACTGACAGCAGCTTATGAGAAGTGACTCCTTGAGCCCCTTGATGGAAGTTTCCTGACTTGTGACAAGTGTGGGTCACCTCTGGGCGTAAACTGTGGGTTGGTTGCCACCCCAGAGCGGGTTTCGTTGCACAGGAGGAAATACCTCTCGTTTTGAAGCTGGTCCTCCTGAGGCGCTTCTGTTTGTGAGGCGTGGTGCTCAGCTGGGCGTTCATCACTGCCCACGGTGTGTCAAGCACAGACTTTCTCCCAGCAGTGCCAATTGGCCCAGACAGTTCCTGGGAGCACAGAGCGTGTCTGCTGCACGTGTGTGGGGTAACATGCCCACACATGGACCTGCACAGCTGCACGGACCACAGTGAAGTCTCAAGAAAACAACACCCTGCAGAGTGACAGTAAATGTTCTTCGTAATCAAAATTGTATTTAGAGATCAAGAAAATTTAGTTCTGTGTTCTAAAAAGAGGAAAAAATCAACATTATCTTGTAAAGGACCTGATAGCTTCTTCCTATACCTGCTTCTTTCTGCTCAGGTGGAGTTGCACATGCACAGTCCCTGTGAATTTGCAGCCAGCCAGTGAAGTCCCCACTGAAGGCCACTGCACAGGTACATGAATGTAAGAGAGCTCTCCAATGTGTTAGGAAATATGTAAGTGTTAGTACATATGTCTTTGTACAGATGTTTATGAAAACTTACTGCTAAGTTGTACATCATGGTAACAAGTTTTTATAGATCAATTTCAATCTGTCCTTAGCTAAAATGTTCTCTCTCTTCACCTTCTCCTCCTCAGGCAGATTTATCTTGACAGATTGGAGACGTGTAGGGCTGCTTACTCAAACAATACTTATATCTTGATCTGCAGAAAGCACCTTTTGTGCTGGTTCCTCAACAAGTTTCTCATGAGATGGCTGGATTCCCTAGCCTCTGAACATAACTAGAATAAGAAAGGTATTAAAATGTAGATAAAATCCACCTGTTTGATGCAGAAAAAGAGATCAACAGAGAAGACTTCATTTAAATGAAAAGTAATGAAAACACATGAGCATTCATACACTGTGCTGGGAAATTTTTCAAAATGTCTCATGAACAGTTTACTCAACACCAAGGTACTGTGCTTGGAAGTCTGGTTTTTTATTTCTGATGTTTAACAGTTGATTAGTGCTGTCACCACCACTTTCCCTTTCCCTATTCCTGATGCAATCCATAGAGATAACAACTATCTCTAGCTCTGTTTATCTTGCCTGGAAGTGGGAACCAAATGCTTGTGTTGATGAGAACCTGCTGAAAATGGATTATTGCCAAGAGAATTAACATAGCACCCTAAGTAAGAAAACAGGAACTTGGATATTGAATTGTTTATGCATGGTTGTGTCTCTTTCTTTGTTTGTTTTAGTTGCAGTGAAGAGTGACTATAGAATACTGTGTACTGCTAAACTTATATACAAGATTTCTCAAGGCATCTGTAAATCTTTAAACGTCAATGATGATGATTAAGCTCCTGGAAGAAAATTAGAAGTATTGTTCAAAACCTGTGCTGAAACTGATTCTGTTATAGAGCTGGATACTTCTGTCCTGGTCCTCTACCAGCTCTATTCAGCACAGAAATTTGATCTGTAACTGTTGTCCCAGCATCATCTCTAGCTGGTGAAAATGTTCCCACCAGGCAGGGCCACTTCAGCAGAGGCTGGTGAGCTCCTGGACAGCCTGACCTCTTGGGTCTGGTGAGCAGATTTGCCTTCAGTCCCAACAACTGACTGCTCTTATTAACTGATAGGAATTTTTTTCTAACCATGACATCTAAGCGCTTTGTAGTTCTAATTCAGTGTTTGAGAGTGCTTTTTTGGGGGGAATTTATGAATACTTTGGTGCTCTCTTCTCTTTAAACAAAGGAATTAAGTGTGGGATCTTGTTTAAAGGTCTGTGTGCTTGACACACTGACAGAAAAACTTCAGTGGCTGTGGCACTTTGTCTTATTCTAACATGCTGAATCCTGTAGTGATAGTGGTTTCTGGTTTCAGAAACAGTCTCCCCTGGGCATCTCTGAAAGGTTTCCTCTAGGCCTGCTGAAAAATGGATTTCAACAAAGAAGGGAAAAAGAAGAATGGAGAAGAGAAATTCTGTTGGCTGGTTTTCACAAGAATGAAAGTTTGGTAAATAAGGTCCAAGGCACTGTAAGGAAAAGAGATGTGAGGTAAATGCTCACAGATGCTACCAGACCTACACTGTTCTTTAGCCAGGAAATACTGCTGCTCCACATGGCTTACATCAAACACCACAGAGGGCACAGCAGAGTGATCTATGAGGTCCTAAAGTCTGGATCATATTCTCCCCCAGCTGACACATCTCCTATCATTCAAGTTTACTGAAAGGAGTGTTTTAGACCCACATAAATTGAGTCACCTCATGCTGCCTGTAAAGTGTTGCATGTGTTTCCTTAATTATAGAGTGCTCTTGGTTCTACCTTGTGTTAGGCTCTTCAAAATCAGGTGACACAGGCATGACCTGTCTTCTGGGCTAGGTGGGTGACTTCGTCTTTCAATACAGGACAATGTCACCCCTTTCACCACCTGCTTTGTGCCCCAGCCTCTGAGAAGGCAGATCTGCACTCCACCTGGCTCCTGAAGGATGGGGTGGGATGTGCTGTGCCACAGGCAGCGAGAGCTGCACGGTGAAAAAAAACCCCACATTGCCCCAAAGCAGCACTCCACATGTAAGTCAGGCTACTTGTGCATGGTCAGGGGTGTCTGCTGTGTGGTCCCAGGAGGGCAGCTGGCTCTGGCCAGGTGGCCTTTCACTGAGGCCTCACTCCTGAGATTGCTGCTGCCTGGGAGCTCTGCAGATACTTCCCATGACACTGCTTTCATCTGGCGAGGGAGTAATAAAACACAACAGGCCCAATAATACTAAATTCAGTCAAAGGACCCAACCCAGACCTCCAGTGACTTTCCAGCCCCTTAGTGCACCCTAAGGTGCACTTAGGGCACCCTTGGGTGCCCTCTTAGTGCCCTGTGCCAAGTTAGGTCTTGTCTCACTGTTGTTCAAGCAGCTGCTTAGTGCCACGATCTTAGGTGACATCTAGGGGACATCTCTGTATTTCCTAGGTGGCTTGGCAACATCAGAGTCCAGAGAAAACACCCCCATCTGGGCCTACAGGTGTGAGAAGCATGAGCCTACATGTGGCTTCCTTGGGTAATGCCAGAAAAACGGCAACCCTAAGTACCCATGGAGAGGCACCTCTTCTGAGTTATGTATTTAGACCTGAGGAAGGACCAGGCTCAGGCTACATGCTCTTTTACAGTCTCATCACCAAGACAAGTGTGGTGTCCTGGGGTTAAGCTCTGGGACCCCTCAGGGTACAGTCACAGACCTGCAGACCTGTGGTGCCTGGGATGTCTACTCGCTGGTGGCCAGTGGTAAGGTGGGTGCAGGCAAGTCCCAGCCACTGTTATTGCCAGTTTTGCTTGTTTTTTATCTTAATGGGGTTTTTGTTTGGTAGGGTTTGGTTTTCGTTTAGGGTGGTTTTTGTTTGTTTTGGGGGGTTTTGTTTGTTTGGGGTTTTGCTTGTTTTTTTAGCGCTTTGTTTGGGGTTTTTGCTTGTTTGTTTGGGGTTTTTTATTTTGTTTTGGTTTTGTGGGTTTTTTGGTGGTGGTGGTGCTTTCTGTTGTTTTTATTTTTTTTCTTTCTTTCTTTTTTTTTTTTTTTTTAATCAGGCTTGCCTCAGGCTAGCAGGCACTTCAGAGCTTGTAGAAATACAGCAAAAGCAGGAGATTCCACCCCCTGGTTTCCAAAACGACCGCTACAGCTACTCCCGCGTTTCACCCCTGCTTTTGCAATCAGCAAGGAAGAGGATGCTGTGCCACCTGCCCGCCTCGGGGAGTTTCTGTCCCTTGGCTGCAGGTGCGGGTGCTGCCGCCCCGAGCGGAGCTGCCCGGTGTCACGGGTGCCCCCGAACTGACCGGGGCCGCTCCTCGCTGCCTCCTCTTCTCACGGCGGCATCCGCCTCTGTCATTGCCGCTGTGAAGCAGGGAAGGACTCCTGGACTTGCCGGTGTTCCCAGGGCGACTGGGATAATAGGGCTGACGGTGGCTCCTAACAAGGGGTAGTGCCACCCCTCTGGTCGGTGTCACCAGCTAAGCTGATATAAAAGAAAGAGAGGATGCTTACTGTCTGTGGGGAGCTGCTGGTGTGCCCTCTCCTGGCTGCTGAGGCAGACAAGCTGTTTGGCACTGATTATCTCTCTGCTAACTTTTAATTCCAATCCGGGCAGGCAATCGTCACAATTGCAGCTAAAAAGTACTTCTGCTGGCAGTGAGTAGTCATGAATTTGTCTCACCTAAAGAACAGAGCTGAGAGCCACTTTAAAGTATCAGAGGTGCATGAACTGGAGACAGTGGGAAAGAAAACTTGGGACAATCCTGTTTACAATGGCTCTCCCTCTACCTCCTTGAAAATTCAAACCATCTACAACCCCAAGTCTGTCCTGGAGAATCCCTACGAAAATTTTGAAGAGGTTGGGGATCCACTACCCTACCAGGAAGAACAGAGCAAAGCTGTGAATGGGAAGACAAGTCCTTTCCTCAAGTGCTGCTTCTACATCTTCCGAGGCATCCGAGGTAAATCTCTATCGCATTAGAAGGGACTTACTAGCCCTCAGAGCAATGGGGAGGGGAGGAAGAGAAGGGATGCAGAAGGTAGAAACCTCATAGTGTCTGTGTAGCCCAGGGACCTGTTCAACATGCAGTAGCATTACTCCAGAGATCATCTTTGGCTGACCTGAAAGGAGTATCCTTGTTCTGTGTGCCTTGCTATAGCTTCATGGTTGGTCCTGTCACCTTTACCATAAGATAAGAGACTTAGTGGGTCCCATGCTCAAGGTCATGCAGTGAATCTGTTGGCAGAGCTTAGGTGCTCTGAATCCCCAGGAGCCATCACTGTGGTGATGAGACTATTCTGTCTTTGTGTGCATTTTCTGGATAGAATGGTACTGGCCCCTGTGCTACAGTAACATAAGAACTTATAGCCCTATCTACCAGAGAAAATCTAGCACTATCAGGACTGAAATGCAGGGGATTACAGCAATGTGTCAAATAATGTTTTGCTTGAAGATAGCTGAAAGAGGTGCTATTTTCCAGTTTAAAAGACAAAGGGGAATAAAATATTATGTAGGCTTATTCAGAGGCAAACAAAACCCTGGGGGCAAGATAAGTCTCCTGTCAGAATACAGTCCTGGGTAAGGGCATTATTTGAACAGTTTCTTATAGAAGGCATAAAATCACAATATTTTAAAAACAGGAAGGATAAAGCAAAGAAAAAAAATTCTTGCCAATTTGTCTTTTTTTTCCTCACTTGGAAGGCAAGAACCCCTCTCAGAGCCATACCCTCTAACAGTACGAGTGGGTGAAAACAGTATAGCTTGGTCCTGAATTGCACAGCCCCTCTGTGATCAATGCTTTTGCCATTGCCATTACAGTCTAACACTACTGTTTCACATGGAATTCAGAGCAGAGGCTTTAGAGATTTCTCCTGGCCAAGGAACAGTGCTGAGTGGGTTTGGTAGCTAATTACAGATTACTCTTAGGCAGTGTATCATTTACCTGGTTTATTCTGAAATGCTTTCTTCTAGGCATTGTTTGAGACTTAAAATGGAAAAACATATCCATACTTTAACATCAAATTTCCATTTGTGAGCTGCCAGAGTTGAATTTGGAGCATGCAAATGATGGTAACTGTCAAGATACCACATCATTTTCTTCTTCTGACTGTTGCAGCGGTGTATCCTGACAATAAGGGTGGTAAATAGGGCTGTAGGAAATACCAAAGCTGGGAATCCAAAGGCCAGTGCAGACAGACCAAAGGTCTCTTTGAGCCTCACAGAAGTGGGGACTTTTTCCTTGAAGAATTTGCTTCCTTCCTTTGCATCTTTACTAGGTGCTCATCATTTTTCATTGCCTCTCCATTGCTGGCTTTTCCCTTTCCATTTAATCACCTTGGTGTCTCACATGGAAAATAGAAATAGTACATATAAGTTAGTTAAACAATGAGAGTCTAAGAGGTTGGGTTTTTTGCTTAAAAACCATTTCCTGGGATTACATGTCCATAGCTAGAGGCAATAGTTGATTATTAAGCTTTTTTTCATGTCCTCATCAGTTACTGTGCTGGGTTAGTAGTGAGTAGCTGCTGCACCTAGTGCCACTGCTCAGGACTGTTCCTCTCTAAGCAGTGTCCAAGCAGCGCTGTGTCCTGGTTCCTGCCTACCTCCTGCCACCTCTGCTGGTTCATGGCCAGCCCATGGGCAGACTTGGCTGGGTATCTGGGTGTATGGTGGTTGATGAGGAATACCCAGCTTCCCACTGCCTTTGGAAGAGGATCTCCAGCTGTACCTGAGACCGTGAGCTAGTCACTCACCTGGGTCACAAGTCTGGTGATAATGTAGGTGTTGCCAGTAATTCTTATCAGTTACTTGTTAACTATCAGGAAGGTGAGACTTATAAATGGATTGCATTCATAGCCTGTTTTCTAGGCTCTGTTATTTTTCTTTGCTCAGCCACGTGGGTGCTGTATGGTCATTCAAGGTGCCATAAGGAAGACTGGATATCTTCTAGCCTTGAGTCCTCTACTCCAAATGTCATGTCCAAAATAGCTGCATCCCCAAGGGGGTAGGTGGTGCCAAAGGAGACGCAGATGGGGACATGCTTCATGTATGAGGTGATAGATTTCCCTGCCATGTTTCCTAAAGACATAGCTGAAAATAAACCTCAGCTGATACAGTATTACAACTACTACATGCAATCTGTAAGGACTGGAGCAGCCTCATGGTCCTCCAGGTATCATTTTGGGCAAGAGTCTGAACCAAGTTCTCAAGGATATTAGAGTCTCCTTGAATTTAGGTGTTCCTGAGTACACTACTGTACTAAAAGTAAAGAAGGCCTTTGCATTTGCTCTAAACATATGGATAGTAGGGGTTCCCTGCTCATGGAAAAAACCCCAAACAAACCTGTTAAAAGATTGTGGTGTAGTCATATCTAAGGATGAAGGTAGTAATTTAAAAGTGATATGAAGAGATGGGCAAATTGTTTCCCCATGTTTTTGTCCATTGTGAAGATTCCTGTAGATCACATGATACTTTCTCCTCCACAGGAGTTAGTCAAGATCATCTCCAGGCCCTCATTTCTGTTGCTGGTCTGGATTGTCCAGAACTGACTCCTGGTTTGTCTGCCCAGATGTGATGGCAGATGCTGCAACATCACTATGATCACTATGGTAGTTAATGGTGTAGAAAACTGTCTAATCTCTTGAGATAACAAAGAGCTATCAAAATGACAAGATAAATGCACACAGACCACTAGAACACTTTTGCTTACTCCAGACAAAAAAGAAGTTTGTCATCTGCCGGAGATGACTTCAAGTGTGGGGCCTTTGATCAGCTTTGATCCTGGATTGCAGGAAGAAGGTTGTTTCATCCTACTGGGGATAGGAATCAGGGCTGAGCTCTCTAGGAGCTGCAGAAAGCAGCAAGACCATGACAATTATTGACAAGGCTTTCATCAGTAGGCTTTCAATTGAAAGTTCTTATGCCTTTCAACTTCAGGAGCATTCCAGAAATCACAACAGAAAGCCATTACAAAAAGAACAAACAAATACGCTAATGGTATTAGGTGGTTCATCAAACACAAAATATCGAGGCTCCTTTTAAAGGAAACATTTCTCTCTTATTGACAACCCTGGTGACATTTAATGAGTTGTGTGAAGAAATAGGATCTTTAGCTGGTGCAATTAGTGTATTGGATTCAGCTAAGCTCCATTGTTAGATGTCCTGAAGATAATTTGGCTCTAAATATTGTGCTGAAAATACTGAGTTGTATTGTTTGATTTTTATGACCAACAAGAAAACTGCAAGAGTTTTTAGGTAAGCAGAGACAAATATTTGGGGCCTAATGGTTCAGACTAAAAGGAGTAATAGTTGTAAAGCTAACACCAGATGCAGTTCTGCAGTGGAAGACCTCTCAGAAGGTCAGCTGTTGGCACATGGGTGACTGAGATGAAATATTATGGTTTCAAGAGCATTTGTGACAAAGACTGAACTGCTGCAAAGAGTAAGCTGAAACACGGTCAGGAAAAGATCAGGCTGTAATGAACAGAAAACAGAAGAAACATAAAATCAAACAGTGATTTAGCAAAATAAAAAGCCAGTATATTTCAGTGTTAGCTGCAAATCTTTTATTCATGCTGGAATGGTTCTTCTTAGGGGTATTTAGCAAATTTTTATTGGACAAGTTTTGAAATGAAAAGTGGCTTTGCCTTGAAAAGCCATAAAACTTCAACTCCCGACAGCGCTTTTTTGGAGCAGGACTACAGCTCCTTGAGAATGGCCATGAAAAACTCTACAGTTCCTTCTTTATACCCAACAGGTCTGTGGGGCACTACGCTCACTGAGAACACAGCTGAAAACAGGGAGCTGTATGTGAAGACCACCCTGCGAGAGCTGCTGGTCTATGTTATGTTCTTGGTGGACATCTGTCTCTGTAAGTAGCTGTCATATCTCATAGGCACCATTTCTGTGTGCAGCATGAGGGGAATAATGTGAGATTTTATTACTAGTCTTCCTTGCTCTGCTGTAAATGTTACATTTATTGTATGGGTGCTCACAGCAGCAAGAAGTTGTCATTAACTTACAGAATTGATGCTGCACAGAGAAGTAAAATTACTGACCAGTGCTAACTGATGTTGGTTAGACTTAAGCAGTACTTTCTGATTGGCATAATCAGTTCTAGCCACTGACTCCACAGTCCTAGGAGAATCTGCCCAAGGTCTTTTCTCAGTTTCACAGCAAATGCTCAACCCCCAGACAGTACCTCTAGAAACTTCCTGGTGGCAAAGACAATTCAGGGAGATTTTCCCCTCTGAGACTGGATGGGTGGCTGAAGCGATAAAGCAGATGACAGCTCACCCTGTTGTTCTTGAGTGAGTGTAATGTGTCCCTGTAGTGAATGGCAATGCTAATAAGGACTTTGTGCCAGTAGGACAATGGCTGTTTGGTTCTGCAATGGTTCATTCGTTATCACCAGTGAGCACCTGTGGCATGGGACAGTGAGGAGGGTTATATTTCATGGACCCAACAGCAGGAGAGATGGACAGACAATTCCACCCTAAGTTACTATCATGCTGTGCCAGGGAGACAGTGCTTCAGTCACCCTTCCTAAAGAACCAAGACATGCACACAGACGTACGCGGTGTCGCACACAGACTCATCCAGGAGGTGTGGGGGGTTGTGTCTTTACTGGCAGGTACTTTATTCTCCTGGTGTCTTTTCAAGAGTAGGACATGTTCTTAGTGATCACCATGATGGATGTTTTCCTGAAGGAAGGGGCACTGGAGAGTTGAAACAACATGTTTGTGGAAGTTAGAGCCTGCTCCTGTTGGGGTTTCTTGGTAGATGAAAACTTGCCTGGAGCTTTTCACTTGGGAAAATAAGGTGGTCTTTGTGCCTTCATGACTTCACAACAGAAATTCAAAATATATGTCATGGACTTTGTTCTGAGAAATAAAATTTCCCTCAGAAATTCTGTCTGGGAACAAAAACTGTTATCCAGAACGTTCAGTTGTATCCTCCAATGGTCTTCTCTTACAACTTAACTCTTACATTTGGTCAGTCTGACCATTTAAACTCTGCAACACAGAGCAGATAAGTTTGTAAATCTCTAAGAAAGCAGAAAGCCCTAAAATTTATTCTCCTGTGTCTTGTTTAGCTTACCTGTGAAAATATAAGGTACACAGAAAGTGAATATATAAATGCAGTTATATCAGGTGCCAGTACTCAGGTATAAGAAAGGACCCTCCTCTTGTTCTCTTAGTGACATATGGAATGACAAGTTCCAATGCCTATTACTACACCAAAGTGATGTCTGAGCTCTTCCTGCAGACCTCTACAGATGGCCGTGTCTCCTTCCAGTCCATTGGCAGCATGGCTGACTTCTGGGTGGTGAGTACAAATCTGGCCTGCCATGGGGAACCCTGAAACTCAGCTAGACTGGGATATTCAGTTCCCTCTGAAGTACTATCTAGTGATTTCAGCATTTTGCTGCCACAAGCTTTTGCCAGCTACTAGCAATAGTCACAATAACATTTGCATGCAAAATATTAACTTATTTCAAGTATAGTTTATCCCTGAGCACTATGTCCAGAATACTGGCTAGGCTAAGTTTTGTGTGTGCCCAGAAGAGTTCATTTCTCAGTAAAACAGGCAGGACATAAAAAATAATTTTGGTGATATTGCAAAGATAGAAAGTACTTGCCTAGAGAAGACAAGGGATTTACTTCAGGTTTCCTTGTGACACAAGTGGCTTTGAATCCCAGAGTTCAATGTCTTCAAGCTGGTGTCTTAGTAATAGGCTATGTCCGTTTTCATGATTTTTTGAGAACATCAAAATTAACCTGCCTGTAATTCATGCCTGGGCTTGTCTAATCTATAGATTCTTTAGGAAGAAGCTGGATTAAAATTTGCAGTGACTTTTATCAAAGAGAGTGAAGGGGAAAAACATCTGGGGTCTAACATATTTCTGTCAATGAATGGGTGAAAGAATAACAAGAGCCTCAGTGAAGGCCATTGAGGTATTGCAACCACTTATCTCTGACAGCCAGAAGTTATTTGTCAATTAGAGTTGCCTTTTTCTGTCACATTAAAACACTCCAGCCAACAACGGCTCTATTGTTTCCCCACCACTGTTTCCAGGACACTGGCATACGCACTTTTCATCATTTGCAACTTGTGCCAAGGCAGTTCCTTGAGACTTGTGCTGACTGAAGTAGAAGAGACAATGAGACTTGTAGGGCTTTTGTCTCTCCATTAGGTACAGAAGGTGCCACAGACACATTACAGGCCTGTGAGAAACCAATGATGACCCTGCTGCCCAGCATCCCTCCTCTACCACCAGCCCTGGTCTTTCCTCTCCTTAACATACATGCAACACAAACTTTGGCTACTTTCCATCTTGGGGATCAGAGAGGGGTGGGTCAGGTCTCACTACCTCAATCCCAGACTAAGAGAATGTGTGAGCTACAAAGGAGTTGTTCTCCTCTGCCTCTTTTGCAGTATGCACAAGGTCCCCTGCTGGACAACCTGTACTGGACCAAGTGGTACAACAACGAGTCCCTGGCAGCGCACAGCACGCAGTCATACATCTATTACGAGAACCTGCTGCTGGGTGTCCCACGCATGAGGCAGCTGAAGGTGAAGAACAACTCCTGTGTGGTCCACGATGACTTCAAGGAGGAAATCTCGGGCTGCTATGATGTATACTCTGAAGACAAGGAGGAAAGGGTCTCCTTTGGGCTCATCAATGGAACGGCGTAAGTACATCTAATCCAAACGAGTCTCTTCTTGTTCAAATAAGAACTGCTGAGCTGCAGGATGCCAGGGGTGAGTTTCTCACATAAGGCTGGAATTACCCTTGCAGTCAGAGGCAGAAAGTCCTTTTTGTCTATCAATAATGTCTAGTGTCTCTTTAGGGGATGTACAACAGAATGAGTTTTCATGTTGGGAAAGCCATGAAAAAATCCAGTGGGAATATAGGAAGAAATTGTTGCCTATTTTTAAGAGAGTGAGAATAAATAAAGACCTTTGGGACCAGATCCATCAAATGGCAAGCTGGCATTTAGCTGGCAAGTTACTATTTGCTTTCCTCTGGGATTTCAGGAGCCAGAGAAAAGGGAGTGCAACTCTTTCATCTTGACAACCTGTTTCTCTATAATAATGTGAGGTAACTGCAGTTTCATATCTCTGCTCACTTCTCTCTGTGTGAATCTTTATCCATGAATGAGAAGCTATTATTCATTAGGAAATAGGAGTACAAGAGTGTTCTAAGCAGATGGTTGTGTGGGATGTGGTAGAAGGTAAGAGAGTAGATGCTGAGAATAACTTCCATGAAAACAAGACTGATATAGCCAACAAACCCCAGCATTTTCCCTCCACAGTATTGCAAATCATGTCGTGTCACTGCTGGGAAGCACTAAACCAGAAAACTAACCATAATGGTTACCAGTATTATGTAGGGTCAGATCAGGAGTAGGAATTAAGTGCCAATTCTTCAATTGCTTCAATTGAAAATTGCTCTGCCCCTTGAAGATATATTTTTTTCCAGGGCACAAGGCCATATTCAAGCCTGGGCAGGTGAAGCCTTTCTTTGTGCCTTGTCTGTTGCAGGTGGAGGTACCATTCTGAGGAGGAGCTGGGTGGTTCATCTCACTGGGGAAGGCTAACCAGTTACAGTGGGGGAGGATACTACATAGACCTCAAGATGACCAGAGAAGAGAGTGCTGAAGCCCTGCAGGTCTTGAAGGAGAAACTGTGGCTGGATCGGGGAACACGAGTTGTCTTTATTGATTTCTCTGTGTATAATGCAAATATCAATCTGTTCTGTGTTCTGAGGTAAGCTGAGTCCAGATGAAAATTCTTCAGCCTCTTCCATCTTCCTCAATGCCTCAATTTATTTCTTAAAATGCAAATATTTTATTATGGCTCACCAGTGGGGTGGTGACCACTCCCCTACTACTACTGAGTGATGTCAGTAGAAATTGTATGGTTTAGTGAGAAGTCTTGGTCTTCCTGAAATAACCAGTCACACTTCTTGTCACCTTTCACCCTTTCCTATCATAGGCAGTGAAGCAGCAGAGATAGGGCTGCAAAAACACATACACAATGCTTCCAGTCATGGTCTGGTGGATAGCTCATGCTGAATTTGATGCCTCTCAAAATTATCTCTGAGCTTCCATCCCTTAGTTTGAAATTGTTTCCTTGTCCCATTCAAGGTTAGTGGTTGAGTTTCCAGCCACTGGTGGTGCCATTCCCTCCTGGCAAATCCGGACAGTGAAGCTTATACGATACGTCAGCACATGGGACTTCTTCATTGTTGCCTGTGAAATTGTATTCTGTGTCTTCATCTTCTACTATGTGGTGGAAGAGGCTTTGGAGCTCCGTATCCACAAGTTTCAGTACTTCACCAGCATCTGGAACATTCTGGATGTGGTTGTCATTCTGGTGAGAATCCTTGCATACTTTTTGGGGAAAGAATGGCAGAGGTGTGTAAGAGCCAAAATAAATGAAGGGAAGTGGAAATTAGTCTAGATAAGACAAGAACTGGCACGTTTTGCTCTAATACTAAAATGAACAGCAGAGTAAATGGACACATGGTCTTCTGTCTGGAAGAACTGATAGGAGAAAATTCTTAGAGATGCCCAGAGACTGTGAAGTCAGGGTATCATTCAGCACATCAAGACCATATTTTCATAGTCCACCACTAGACTGCAGCTCTGAAGTGGGATTGCAATGAGTTCTGTGACATTTTAATTTTCATGGAAAGCACAGGAACAGTGATGACTGCAGACTACTCCTCTTCCTCTTTGCAGCTCTCCATTGTTGCCATTGGGTTTCACATCTTTCGCACCACTGAGGTGAACAGGCTGCTGGGAGAGCTGCTGGAACACCCCAACACCTACGCAGACTTTGAATTCCTGGCATTCTGGCAGACACAGTACAACAATATGAATGCAGTCAACTTATTTTTTGCCTGGATCAAGGTACTGTAGGGGATCTGGGAGGTGCCAGGTCTCCAGTCAGGCCTCTCCTTCTGGATAGCTTCAGGGTTGTCTCTTCCATCCCTCTGAGTAAATGAGTGTAACAGCTATAGAACAGAGAATTTTCCTTGAAGTCATATGCTCTTTTTTGCAGTAAATCTGGGCAACTTTTCACCCTTCATTCTGAGGTCGGTTATTTAGAGGTAACAGTCAGGGATATGGGTTCAGACACTGTGGTGTAAAAGTGGTTTTAGAAAATGCTGAGTACCATGTAACTTTGTCCATCCTATACTATTTTGGTATTCTTGAGGATAATCTGAAAACCATGTTTTTTTCCATGATGATCATTCAAGAGCTGGAAATGACTCATCTGTTGACATGGACTTTGCATTTCAACTAAATCATCTTGGAAAGCCACCAAGGGGCTCCTCATCAGCCTTAAGAGATTTGTTCTTCTAGCAGCCCCCGTTTATATTTTTCTTTGACAAAGGGAACAAGGTCATATGTTTATAAACCCAGAGAAGGATGGTGGCACACCTGGCATAAATGTCCTGAAGACTAAGCCACCATTCCCTAGCCACCTTTCTCTTCAGTACTTTTGTCCTGTCGTGAGCCTCTTGTCTTAGTAAGCATGTGCATGCATGAGAGGGACTGACCTAGCTGATGGTTTGGCCTAACTTTGTCCCCATTCTTCCATCCTGCAGATATTCAAGTACATTAGCTTTAACAAAACAATGACCCAGCTCTCCTCCACACTGGCACGTTGTGCCAAGGACATCCTGGGCTTTGCCATCATGTTCTTCATTGTTTTCTTTGCCTATGCCCAGCTGGGTTACCTTCTTTTTGGGACACAAGTGGAAAACTTCAGTACCTTTGTTAAATGCATGTAAGTGTGTAAGTTAGTACCATGTTTCCATAATTTTATCAAAATAATTTTAACTGCTTTCCACTCTTCCCCCCAGTTGCAAATCTCAATGACAATCAGACACCTGTTGTATCTCGTTGTAATAAAGCCACAATAGTTAATAAGTTGCTCACAGCCTTCTGGTTGTGACTGACATCTTCATGGACAAAAGAATGCAATAAGAAAACTGAGGGCTACAGGCAGATTTCTGTTTGTCTGGTGTTTATCAGTAAGGACAAGAGATATGGTGGATATTGGTAAGGATATTTATTTCCATAGAAGTCCCACAGATACTGATCAATATATCTGAGATGGAGGATGACCTGTAGGTGGATGAGCACACATAGAAGGGAATGCTGGGGAAGTGAGTTAAAATCCCATCTCAGACAATCCTGCAGTCCATGGGCCTGCTCAGGTAATGTGGGATGGTAATAGATGCATCTGCTACAGCAACGGTTTTCAGCTTGTGTCCCACAGACCTCTGGGCATCCAGGTCCTGCCTTTGAAGGGTCCACAAGAGAAAACAGAGATAAGGAAGCTTAGGATCAATACGCTTAAACATCTATCATTACTGGGG
This sequence comes from Molothrus ater, assembly GCF_012460135.2. NCBI lineage: Eukaryota > Metazoa > Chordata > Aves > Passeriformes > Icteridae > Molothrus > Molothrus ater. The sequence continues at coordinate 7,435,397 of NC_050485.2, read as the reverse complement.
CTATGAACTACAAAAGGTTGAAGAGCACTATCAGTTCTAACGTCCCTCCAGAGTCTCACAAACTTTCTTGCAAAAGATGGTTTTGTTGAGTCAAATGCCTTTAACTGGGGAAAATTCAGGTTGTTTTGGTTTTGACTTCTATTTATACCAAAACACACTTTGGACAACCTGAATTTGTGTGGAAACCATGTTTTATTTTCCTCTTGCTCTAACCAGATCAGATCACTTCACCCCTGAAATACTATGGATGCATTTAACTTGCCACTCTGGAGTGACTTAGACCCTGCTCTGGTTTGTGCCTGTGCCCATCTGGGCTGCAGGGAGGTTCAGGTTCACCTCAGGACTGTTTGTGTGTGCCTTTGTGTGACCCTGTGCTCTTTCTTTCCCCCAGTTTCACCCAGTTTCGGATCATTCTTGGTGATTTTGACTACAATTCCATTGACAATGCCAACAGGGTCCTTGGGCCTCTTTACTTTGTCACCTATGTGTTCTTTGTTTTCTTTGTGCTTCTGGTAAGCAACAAAGTCCTCCTTGTCCCTGTACTGAAAGCAGTGTTTGAGAGACCCCTCCTGAAAACCCCTGGGTTAGGTGAAAATCCTTAGAAAAGGAGTTTTAGTTATAACAGCTTTGCAGTGCAAATCAACCACAGTAGGCAAAGAGTATGTTACTACAATTGGGGATTTGATTACTAGGGTGACTAAGGGCCAACATCTCTTAAGGTAAAACTGAAACTGACTGACTTCCTAGGCAATGGATGCAGAGAGATGCTCATAATAACCAGGTTAAACACCCAGTGTCAGGAGTCCATATGTAACCTAAGATTTTGCAAGAGAAACTACCAAAGGTAGTAGTTGAGGTGGGAACAAATGTACTTTCAGCCACTGCTTTAACTGCAAAAACTTTAGAAAACATGTTGTGGCTGAAGTAGGCCTTTTATTGACCCTCTTTAATTTGCCCAAGAGATGTCTCATAGGGAAACAACTCCTTGTTTAACTAAGTCTTGCACATCTGTGTCTGTTTCTTGCTGCTTCAGCTGCTGAGCAGGCAGGATGTCTCATGCATATTCATCTCACTGCTTCTCCTTTTCCTAGAACATGTTCCTGGCCATCATCAATGACACCTACTCAGAAGTCAAGGAGGAGCTTTCGAGCCAGAAGGATGAGCTGCAGCTCTCTGACATCTTGAAGCAGGTGATGAATAGTGAAAGCTGTGCTACTTTCTAGCTAAATCATGAAGCATTTTTTGGAAGTCCCTGACCTAAGTGGAATTTACTAGAGAGAAACAGTGGTTGCCAACTCCAGATCCCCCTTCTTTGTGTGCACAAGAGCCACAATTCCTTTCTGGGATAAATCAAGCTCCCAGACCCTTTGGCAATGGGAAGATGAGAATGCAGGTATTGCGTGAATCCTGTTACTTGATATAGTGTTTCTGAGAGACATTTCTTCCCAGTATGGTCTCTAGACAAAGCTCTTTCAGTCCTTCATAAAATGTACTTTGATTGATAACATGGCAAATCCTGCTGTGCTAAGTTGAGCCTATTACAGTGGCACAATTCTAACAGGTTAAATCTGTCTTTCCCATGGGCAAATTCCAGAAAAGTTCCTGGAAGGTCACAATTCTGCTGTGAGATCAATATTCTACAAGGAATAGTATTTGAGACATTATCTTAAACAGCTGATGTGTTGGGAAATCCGATAAAGGAAGAACTGGGGTGAGAAAAGCAGAAGATTAGCGTGATAACGTCACTCTGAAGGTGTGATTCTAGTTTGGAGATGAGCTTCTTATAGCAGTGCTTTGTTTTTTGCTTGTGGAAAGCTTGAAAACTCCTGCTATTATTTAGCATATGCTCACCTGTATCACACTGCCCACTCTGCTCTGCTTTTCACTGTTCTGTGTGCATGACTCTGTGTCTGTGTCTTTGGTCACAGAGCTACAACCGGACACTCATGAGGCTGAAGCTGAAGAAGGAGCGGATTTCTGATGTGCAGAAAGCCCTGCAGAATGGAACTAAACAACTGGACTTTGAAGACTTCAAGAACAGCTTGAAGGAGTAAGTGAGTCAGTTTGAGGGATGTCCACTTAGTCCTTTCTCTTAGTAATACAGGTAATTTAAATTTTCTGCTTTTCAAGACAAGAAGAGTGATTAGCTCAGATCTAGGCAATGTAAGATTTAAAAAAATTATCTTTCCTCAAATATTTAATTTCCTGTTCTAAATAGGTTTGTATAACTATCTCTTGCCTATTTGGGATGTTTAGGTTTATCAGTGGCAGGAGGAAACAATACACTGATTTCAAAATTCCCACTCTGTTACAGCTTAATCATATAATTCTATGCTTTGAGCTTTCTCTTTCTATTCTTTTGCAGACTGGGCCATGCAGACCATGAGATCACTGCAGCTTTCTCTAGATTTGACAAAGATGGCAACCGCATCCTTGATGAAGAGGAGCAACAGCAGATGAAGCATGACCTAGAGGCAAAAAGGGTAAATAAAATGGGCAAGGAAAAAAAAATTCTGTTTGGCAGACATCACTGCAAAGTGGCCTCAGGAATCTTTGGGTTTATGGTATAAACTAAGCAGACAACTAAAATATAGTTCCAACTCTACCTGCATGCAGCTGAGTGTATTGTTGCCTGTGAAGCTCTGTGTCATTGACAGTAAAGCCGGCAACAGAATTAGTATCCATATTTGCAGGAGTTTCTTTGTTTTCCAGGTTGCTCTGAATACAGAGATTGAAAATTTGGGGAAATCTTATGCTGACAACAACCTGGATGAGAATCTGACCTACATGGAAGCAAGGAATAACCACACTAATAAGGCCACCTGGGTCTCCAAAGAAGAGTTCCAAGTGTATGTTTGTGCTGTCAGTAGTTTAAACACCCAGCAAATGAGGGGTCCAATTTCCTGCTGCTTCCTTCCCTGATGTAACTCTTTACAGTGGTGCTGAGCAGTTTCAGTAAGATCTTGTCCCTTTTATCTTGCACATGTGTAAATAAGCAGGTCAGGAGATAACTGAGACTGTTCTAGTAATGTAGTTTACTTCTTCCTGTAAAAGACTGAGTTAAGAAATTTTGCTTTCTGCCTCTTGATTAACCTCTTCAGCTGTCATCTAGCCACAGGCAATATGCTGGCATGTTTCAGGTCAGAAGGTGGCCCAAATAACTGGGCCAAGGAAAGCTGATACCTTTACAGAAGGTCCTGTAGCAATAAATATCCTTGATTTACAGTTGGCCTTTATCCTTCAGGTCCAAGAATAACACTTGGCTATTATGTCCATAGGAGGAGCACAGGATAAACACAGCAGAGTGAATCAATATATCTTGATTCTGCTACTGAGAAACACTGAGCAAACCACATAGGGCCATATCAAAGGAGAGGCAGGTGCAATATTTAGTAGTGGAATTATGCTGTGTCTAGATCCATCCTAAAGAGAACCACTGATTACAGATGAAAACACAGTGTAGCAGTAGGTGACATAATCAGTCATCTGGGAGTATTCACTTCTATTTGAGGTCTCTTGGAGATGTCTGCAGCAAATCCCTTGACTCATCACAAGAAAAAGCTTACAAATGCTCTCCATGTCTCCCTCAGCCTCCTGCATCGTGTGCTGCAACTGGAACACTCCATAAACAGCATTGGCTCCAAGATTGATGCAGTGGTGAACAAGCTTGTTGTGCCAGAAAGAAAAGAGCTGAAGAGGAAGGATCTGTTGGGCAAACCACTGGGTGATAGCAAGGTTGGTAGCCCTCCACCATGCATTTGAACCAGCTTCAGATCAGGTGACTAGCTCTGCTGGGAGAAAGGGCCTGGTATCATCTTTGCTTTTCCAATCTTCATTGACTTAAGATAAAAAGGCTTGGGCAGGGTGTATGATCAATCCTTTTCTGTTTAAGCAAAATGACATAAAGCCTCTTGTTTTCATGTCCCCACAGTTAACCCTAATACCTTTAAACACACCTTCTGGCTCCTTTGAGGCCAACCTCAGCCCTGTGGCAGTGGGTAAAATTTGCCTGTTGTCAGTTGCTTTCTAGCTGTTCATCCTCAGGCATTAAAATGATCAAACTGTCCTTTCCAGCAAAAGCAGCTCATGGCTGTTGTGGACTGTGATCTTAACTTCTTGCCTGTGGATTACTTATCACACATGTGGTGGAAGATTGGCCAACTGTGTGCTTATAGCATAACACTGTGACTTTTGCTAAAGGGTGCCCATATTGAGTCAACCAGTGTATTTTGGATCTTCAGCTTTAAAGTCAAAGGCAGCAAGGCATGTGGGAGCCGTGTCACTTCTCCAAGGTTTTGTGGCTTCAATAATGAGAATAGCCAAACAGCACAAAGTGACCTAGCAGAGTCAGAAAGAAGTCTCCCTTTTGCAGAGTAGTCCTGTGATCTCTTTGCATCTGAAAGAGTGTTTTGGGAGGTCCTACTCATGTGAACATGACCAAAATCTTATGCAAGTGTTTGTTTGCAGATTTGCTGTGCCACAGCATTTCTGTGAAGGTGCTCTAAAGGATGAAAAGGGATGAATCTCTCCTTATTGGTCTAAAGCTTGAGTGTGCATTCATCAGTGTATCAGATCTTTAATAGACAGGCAGGCTTGTTCTAATTTCTGAGAGAATGTGGGAAGATATTTTAGTATCATGCACACCTTGCCTCTCTCCTACAGTGTTGCTAGACTTCTTGGTAGCTTCCTGACATTGCAGGTCACACTTTCTTCTTGTTGACAGGAGGAAGAAGCCAGTCGGGAAGAGCTGCACCCCCAGAGCCTAGACCAGCTGGGAAAAGAAGCAGAAAGTTTGGGGATGGAACACATACAGAGAAACAACACGAGTGGCAACTCTTCCCAAAATGGGGTCTATCGCATCTTGCCCAAGTCAAGTGTACTGGGGTCTCAGGTGCCCAAGCACCTCTAGCCAGTCTGATATGCACTTCTATAGCAGTGCTCCCAGTCTGGCTGCCATGGTACCAAGTCACTGTCAGTTGTTCCCCCACTATTAGGATAATCCAGAGAGCTGGACACAGACACCACTGTTGCCAGGAATTCTTAATGTGAAAAATCAGGGATGCTCTTCTCCAGTGTAATGATATATGACATCACAGAGCTAGAACTTCTGTCCCCCTTCACCTTCTCCCCTGTACCCCTATGTCAGGAAGAGGTGAAATTTGGCACTAGGTGATGTATTAGGTTTCTGCCTCTGAACAGGCTGGCACAACACTGTTTATCTAGCCTTCCCCAAAAAGTAGGGAGCCCAGAACTCTGACCATTTATGTCCAGATAAGCACATTGCAGCTTGTTCCAAACACACGATGGTCTGCAGGAGACAGATATGGCTGTCATGTAAAGAAAGCAGAATGTAATCACCAGTGTGAAATGGGAAGAAGAAATGTAGTTCTTTCTACCTGGTTACAGCCAGTTTTGCTCCGTTGTAGTTTGTTTCCAGATTACCTTGGTAACCCTCTCTGTACCTTAGGTTCAGGTGTTGAGAAAAGAGGTTACTGGTGCTTAACTCTGGATAACAATAAGATACAATAAGAGTTGACACCGGTGTAATTGGGAGAAGGTCTGAAATATTCTAAAATGAGAAGCAGTTGGTGGAGTCCTAGGTCTGAGTGTTAGGGAACAAAATTCTAGTTATATGATTTCTAACATAGCTGTTGACACTAAGAAATATGTCATTTATTTTCACATTCCTTAAATTGCATCTCAAGGTTCTTGCACCTTGCAAACTAGCACCCCTTTATGAAGTTTGATGCTTCTTGTTTTTGTGAAGGAAACAAATTTGCAGTTATGGGTGCTGACACCATTTGTGTTGAAGAATATTGTGAAAATGAGTGTCAGTTTTTTTACCACATGCAATATACTTTTCTTCCAAGCATTTTTCTGTTTGCTGAGGCTTCTCTTTTTCCTTGTAATTGGTGCAGGCTATTGCTGCTATTACAGGGCCATTGTAAATCTATTTCAAATACCTTAATGACTGATATTCTGCCACAGTTAACCTCAAATAGGCTCCATAGGCTTAAAGCCAATAGAAATGTGAGCTGTACCAGACCACTGCTAACAGTTCTCATTAGTGCTACACTGTTTAGTGTGCTGTGCAGTGACAGGTTTAGCAGGGGCATTGTGCAGGGGCATCTTGTATTGCCACCTTTTCTAAGATGGGTATGTCGCTGCATTCTGGGGAAAGCCTCTTTGGCAGTGTCTGAAGGACCTCAGGATGAGCCCTGTCCTCAGATAGCCCAGGTTTCAGGGCTGCCACAGCCACAAGATAGTCTTTGTAAATTGAAGCAGACTGTCAATCAACTACAAGGGCCCGGCAGGAGCTGTGAGAAGGAGCTTGTTGCCCAGCCCACAGGGCAGCTTAGATTTCAAACAGGAGCTGTGGAGGCAGGAACTGCAGAGTCTCATGATTCACTTCCCTTCATCAGCTGGTCCTGCTGTTGGGGACAAGACTGTGAGATATTGCCATGTTTCTTCATTCCCAGTTCCAATGAATTCAGAATTGAGCAAAATGTCTTACCTTCAGCTTTTCTGGCTGAAAACAGAACAATGGTGTTGCTTATTTCCTCCTCCTCTCTGCATTGAAGCTACTATCTTGTTCAGAAGAAAACAGCCTGTCAGGAGAACTTCCTAAAATAGGCTTTTTCCCCCCCTCCAAATTTTAATTAAACAGAAAATTCATATGCTAAACTGTGTTTGAACAGAGGAACTATGTGCTCTATAATGGGCTCAAATAGTGCACACAGCCCATTGTAGTCAATTCATCAGGTCTTCTGTGATTTGAAAGGCACAGAGGAAGGTTCTTACAAATTAATTTGTAAGACTTTGTTTTAGATCCTGGCTCCAGAGCAGACTACAAGTATACCAAGGCATAATTGCAAAGCAAGAAAAAAAATGGCTGCTCTTTTGAGGTCTCTGAAAGTGTCTGCCTTTTCCATGGACTCAAATTACTGGATGAGATCCTGAGTTCTGCACAGATATCAAATGCTTGGGATGCTGATCTTTTAGGAACTAAGTCTGGCACTTTGGGAGGGATCCAACCAGCAGTTGTCTGCTTCAGGTGGCTGAACCTGTGCTTGTGGCCAGTATAAGATATGTTGTTGGCTGAGACTGAGCTTCTTAACCTAGAAATAACTACTGTGAGGGTAACAGGATCCTGAAATTGGGTTCTGACAAGAAAATGAAGGTAAAATTTATTATCTGTAAAGCTTGGCTTTACAAAACCTCAGATTTCTCACAAGGGAGAGTGTTGTTTAGCTGCTCTGTTCAACAGAGAAGGTGACTCAGAACCTCCCTTTCTGCATTGCCCAGTGTTTCTTTTCTGTTCCCCTTCCAAGCTGTGCCAAACCCCAAGACCAGCCAGACAGATAACATCCCACTGAGGCAGGGGTGCTGCAGCCACAGCAGCACAGTGTAAGAGCCCTGCCTGTCACTACACACCAGAAGATAACCTTCACCCCCTGCTCCTTTCTGCACAGGGACTCCCATAACTATGAGGGAAGGCAGGTGAAGTGCAGAGGTGTGACAGCTGAACTCCGATCCATGGGACGGTGACCAAGAGCATCAGACAACCAGCTCCCAAGCACTGAGTCTGCTCTTTAGGGCAGCAGCAGGAGCAAAATGGTAATGTTCACATGCAGTGTTTGTTCATGCCTGAAATTTGGGAAGCCAGTTTTCCCCTGCAAAGAAAGGACATGGGAGCCTCCACAGGCCACTGCAGCTGTGAGAGATGTCTGCCTCTCACTCTGCCTGTCTCTGGTAAAGGCAGGAGACTCTATACCAGCTTGCCAGAGCTCTCCCTTACTCTCTGGCAAGGACAGCCTGGCAGCTTCCTCTCCCTTGGACTTTGGGGACAGCAGTCAGCCTGCCATGATGAGGAGCCCTAGACCAGCTCTGGCTGTGATCAGACAAGAACTGCAGGCTATAGTGGTCTCCCAGGTCAGCTCTTTTCCCCCTTCCCAGCAGAAAGACCACTTCCCCCTGTGGTGTGATTTTAGTAGTGCTAGTGCTTCTCATTGTAAAACAACTTCTGTTACTGGCATGTGCCTGCATTAATCTCATATTTCTTGTGTATTTTTATGCCACTATGCCTTGTCTGTTCTTTGTTCTATTGTCAATTGTGTTTTCAAGCTGGCTGAAAAATAACATCAATACACCAAATGGTAAGTTCATACACCTTTTCTTTTCAAATACATGTTGTCAGGCCTCCCATCAGGAGCTGATATTACTTAGATGATACATGTCTGATGGGTAAAGTAAAGTATTTGTTCCTCAAAAAAAAAGATGCATGATTGTGTTTTGTTTCAATCTGTAGCCGGTAGCCTTACAAACTGCACTGTGCCAGCTGTGCCTTGAAGTGGTTAAAATCTTTGGGAAGAGGTTTGGAAAAGCATAGTCCTTTGAAGAGATATCAGCAGTTATCACTGTTACTTATGTTGGCACTTGCAGTGGATGTTGTCTGAGGCCCACTCTGGCAGGTGTGTGTGCTCTTGATCCAGAGCCAAGGGGGAAGGAAGGCGTGTCCTAGCCATGAATTCAAAGTACAAGTGAGGCAGAGAGAGACTCATGGATGTGTGCCGGGAAGGGCACGGCAGTGATGTCTGAGAGGAGGCTCAGGCATTGGCAATAAGCAGCCTCAACCAGGGTGGCCATGAGCATGGAAAGCTCCTGGTCGTGTCTCTCCAAGAACACGATGCCAATAGTCTTAACAATGAGCAAGCCTAACTTTTCATGTTTAAAAGGAACACAAAAGAAATCCCCCAACCCCCTACAAATACAGCCAAGCTTATCAGCCTGGTTTGGTTTACCAGTAGGTGTCAGTCAGCACTACTCACAACCCTTTGCACCTACAGTCCCTTCTCTTCCATTTTCAATGCACAGAAACAAATCTGTCATTTGTTTTACTGAAAGAAACTGAGATAGAGAAACATTCCATTTGTGGTGACAGAGAAAAGACAGAAGCAGAATCCATGGATTCCAATAGGTAATTTATGATACTAGACCCTCACACTTCAGGACTTGTTGCAAGCTTTATCTATCTCAGGCAGGTTATAATTCTCCCTACAACCTGTAAAAAGGATTTGTACAGGTTTTGCTATTTTTTTTTTCAGTCTTGTGAAAAGCTCTTAGTGAGTGCTATTATTAGCCCGGAGCTGCTGCTAACTGGTCTTTAGCACCGAAGGTTGTTAGCTGGAGGCTGCCCTGCCCCTCTATGTTTTACAGACACGCCCTAGCAGGAGTCCTACAATGAAAAGAGCAACATTGGGGAACAACTATCAGTATTCAGAGTTTATCAGCAATAATGAAAAACGGGGGGGGGAGTAGCCAGCACCTGATGATCTAGCAGATTACAAACCCAGATGATGTGCCATCCTTTTGCTGCTCACACAAACCCTAATTCCAAGTCTCCGAACATGAAAGCAAGGAGCCTGGGAGTGGAGAGCAGTAAAAGTAGCAAGAACTTCAGTGAGTGCCAGGTCCCCATCCCCAGGCTCAGAGCTTAAGGGATATGATAACGCTAATGTGCCGGGTTATGGAGAGACATGGCACAGTGCAGCACCTCTGGCCCTACTTATGGCCCTTTTTTAGAGGTGGCAAATGCCAGGCGTAGCTCATTGCCAGCCAGCCATGCTGTACACATGCCAGGCACTCAGGCAGATGACAGAAGGGTGCCAGCCCCGCGGGGTGCGGTGAGATAAAGCCCTGGCTGAGGAGGGCTGAAGGAGGAGTGCAAAAGTTCAGCTGACAAAACAGAGGCTGTTCAGCCTGGTCTCCAGCCTGAATCAGCCAGCTCTGCTGAGGCAAAGCCAGCTTTGTGCCATAGCAAGTTACCAGGAGAGCCTGTGTGCATGGCAGTAACAGGGCTTTAGAGCACAGGATGTCCCAAACTGCTCTGGGTGGTGCTGCCTAAGAAACAACCACTCAGAGCAAGATGCAAAGCGGGAACTTGAAGCTGGCTTTGCTTGTACTGCCTGAGAAGGGACTGGGAAGTCATCCCAAGTGATCATTGGCTGTGAGTTCCTGTGGGGTCCCTCTTCTGTAAAAAGCATCAGAAATAAAAGTAAAGGGCAAGCTCAGAGAGAAAAACTCCGTATCTGTGCACACACACACCTGCAGACATATTGCTGGAATGTTGCAAACCACCCAGGCTGTTCAGACATGTTTGGAGTTCACTAAGAGAGCAGGCATTGAAAGCACCTACAAAGACTTCTGGAACAGATAAAAAGGGCAGAGCTTCTTCTCAGTTTCCTACACAATTGAGAAGTGTTACAGCAACAAGGGATGGTCGGCTTTCTGAATCCTTTCAGGAATACTGCCTCTTCTGCTTCAAAGAGTTTTATTCTGTTCAGGCCAAGGAGAGGCCATGCCGTGAGCAGGCATTCTTTACCATGAAGAGAATTGGATGACCTTATTGTTAAACAGAACAGATTGTACTTGCTTCTGTTCTCTTACCAAATACTCACGAGGAAGGAGACATGTGCCCAAAGGAACTGTTCAGCATTTGGACACTAGGACCTATGTCCAGGGGCTGGGGTGAGAGTCCTTGTCATGACACAGAACAAGGAACATCAGCTAGAGATCTGTCATGTCTCCTCCATCCTTAGCCTGGTGACCAAGGGTTGTTTATGAATGTGTCTTTTCACATGCTTTCGGAGATGACAGTGGTCAATTTCTTGCCTTGTCCCTCATTGCCCCTTCTCTCCCACTCTGAGTGCCTGGAGGAGCTACCCCTAGATCTGCTGCTGTCCTGGTGAGAAGCTAAGCTCAATGTCAACAACACTTGCCACTCCTGGTGTTCTACACCCAGGCTCTCATTTACTCTCCATTCACACCTTGGCATTTCTGTTGTGACTCTACCGGCCCTGCCTCTCCTAATTAATGAGAACTTCCTCCAGGCCTAGGACACCTCACCAGCCTTCAGTGGCTCCTGGGTGACCCTGGGCTCCCTCTGCCCCTTTTGTGTGCACTTGTCATCTCCACTTACACAGCCATTTCCAACGTAGGAGAGAAAAATTTAGTCTGGAGAGGAGCAGAGCAACACAGTCAGAAAACCTGAGCTGTCCTGGCCAAGACAAACTCCAGGCAGTGGCTTTACTGAAAAAGCCAAATATAGAGATGAGTTGGAACATAGTGGAACATAACCAGAGAGGCCAGATGGAAGGTGAGTACAAAGAACTCTGGCATAAGTAGCCTAGGAGTGTTCTGCTTTTTCCTGTGGCATTACTGGGTGAGTTGTGCAACCAAGTGCTTCCTTCTCTTTGTTCTCCTCCTTGTTACTGCCTTCATCTTCAAGACAAAAATCCAAACATTTAGTCTGGCTTTCTGGTTTGGCTTATCTTTGATAACACTTGCTACCTGGTGATTCCCTGTTTCTCTTCCTCAGTTTACTTGTTTATAAATGTGATTTTCCTGCAGTCTGCATCAGAGTAGGGGACAACTGAGATTTCTGAGCCTTTACAGTTTTTCTTTCACCTACTGTGATGCTCTGCCTTGTGTCATGGCACAGTAGTTCTCTGTCAAGGTCATAGAGCACTAGTGAAGGCACAAAAGAAGGGACAAGTTATGGATAAGACAGAGCTATTTTTCTATCTCTCCTCCAGAATGCAAGCTGTTTGCTATAATGATATCTCACACTCCTACAATTGTGTACAGTCCCTTGGGGGAAGAATACTCTGCAACTCTGGGTGTTCAGCACCTACTGCAAAAAAAAGGTCTGAATGTGTTCAGGGCTGCCACAACAAATCCTAATGGCAGCAGCCCAGGCCTTGGGAGTGGATAAAAGTTAAACAGTTTTTAGGAATGTCTCATAGGGCAGCCCGGACATTGCTCCTGAGGAAGGAGGTGAAATGCCTACGTAACAATGTGTATGTCAACATTCATGTCTAGCAAGAGAACTGACCTCTGCAGAGCTGAGTTGGGACAGATAAAACACCCTTAATCCTGTTAGCCTCCTGCAGGCACTGAGGCCCTCAAAGGGAAGCAGAAGGATGGAGTGCCCATTCCTGACTCACAAATAGCAAGACAAATTGTACTTGAAGGAGTCCTGCACAGGAGCTTGGGTTGAGTGTGGGAGAAAATGTACTGGGGATTGTATGTTATGGCCTTAGTGCTTGTGCACTTCTTGGTCTGAAGTCCTAGGCCTTGTCCTAAAGGCTTGAGAACACTATAGGGGCAGTCACGACTGGTGTCTCTCCCAGACCTGCTTGGCCAGAGAGGACATGGGAGCTTTCTTTAGCAGGCTCCTGAACACATTACTAACAGCAGCAAGTAGGAGCGATAAAAATCTCAGCACACTTATGATGTCATCTTTTTAACTCCTGAAGAACTGTCATGGTGGTTTAGATGTACTAGGTGCTTTATCTATGACATCCTTGGCTGATTACTCGCTTTACCAGATAATACTTAATTGTGTTGGTCCAATATTTTAATTATTCATTATTTCTGTCAGAATGAAGCCCATGATATCTCAGTGTAGTGTTATTAGTTAAATACTGATTTCCTTTACTCTTAGATTTGCTTGAACCCTTCCTTATCTTTAACCAATTAAGGATTTAGTGCTACTCTGAATTCAGATAATGAAGTAAATGATTAACAAAACTTGACAGTCAGACTTCTACATAATCTTGCAAGTCTTGCAAAAGTCAACTTCCCCAAAGCAAGCAACACTTTAACCAAGTAAGGGAGGCTAGTCAGCACTAGCTTTGACACGATGAGCAACAGGGTGGAAAAAAGCATAATGAGTTTTTTTGTGCCTAGAGTGCTAAATGACAACCCAACAACAAAATCAGAGGAATTAAGTAGTCCAAATGCAAGTATCTGTATAAAAGCCAGTAAAAACAAGTTTCATTTCCAGGACGCAACAAGGAATCTGAGCCAGGTTTGCCATTTCACTTTTTGCTTGTTTTACTGGAAGAAAAACATGAACTTCTAATATGTTTAGTTTGTAAACCTAACTTTGATGTTTCTAGTTTAGTGGGCCTTGAGCAATTGTTATATTATGAAAGATGAAGGGTACCTATCCAATGTGCTGAGTTTCCTGCCAAAAATTACAAAAACAAGATCAGCCACAGAATACTGAATTCCCTTCTCACCCACAGATGGGATTTCTTTCATAAGCTTACCTCAGAGTAGGAGAGTGCCCCATGGCTATGCCTTGTCTGAGGCTTTATTAAAGAACTTGAAAGCAGCTTTTCAGCAGAATTCTTTCCCACATCACCACAATTCCAGACAGACTGTGACATTTTGCAGAATTACAGGGAGTGAAGCTGGTTCTAAACAAAAGCACTGCAAGTGAAAGCCTGGTTTCCTGGCTTCTCTAATACCTCTCCAATTTCTTTTAGCTGCTGATGCTTCCTCTAGCTTTGCAAACAGATGTCTTGGGACAGCCAATATTTTTATTTCGTGTGCTCATTTGAGTACTGGTTTCAGAAACTCCCAGAGGTGGCAGTGACATGGGACTTCTTCAGAGAGAAAGGGGAGCTGGGAGCATGAGCTCAACACTGTTTTAGTGTGAAACAATCCTAGTGTTACATTTGGGGCCATGTCTTGGTGCATTCAAGAAATACTTTAGAAACATCATTTTATCAGTATAGCGTGTTCTTTATACCTGTGTCTGTACAGGTTTTGTTTTCAAAGAAAGCTTCCAAGGAACATTACAGGCCCAATATTCTCTTTGGGATACATAATATGTTCTAAATACTGACTTTAACTTTTCATACAAAGTCTGCTAACTTTCCTTAACAGGGATACTTGGAGAAAGAAGCCAGAAAATTTAGGAGTCAAACACAAATACCATCACCCACATTTACATGCAGCACTAATCTCTTCCACAGTCCATCACTTGACCTGGCACACTGCTGCCAGCTTTACCATGAACCTCAAGGATCACAAAACTGCACTGTGAAATATTAAACTGCAGGGTTTGCTACATTTCCTTCATGGCTTTTTCCAAAAATCAGTTTCAAGTTCAGCAGCAACGATACACCACATCACCAAGTGAAAACAAGATTTATATTGACCCTCTCTCTAAACCAGGATTTGTCTATCATGTTTCTTGCACCATGAGGTTTTCAACAAAGAGGCAAAAAAAGGAATCAAAGAGCTAGCAGTGTTTTAGAAAACACCCAAGGAGAGGCTGGAACATACACAGTAAGTTCTAAAAAATAAGAGAGGGGTTTCAAACCTTCTGATTTGGCTTTCCTGCATCATCAATGTATAGACAAAACACACAAAATAAAATGTGTTTCACTCAAGGAAAAATCCAGTGGCTTTGATCTAACAAAGCTTGACATTAATATATTTAAAGTAGAATAGCTTGGGATTTTCTTCTGGACCTTTTGCTTTTGCACTTACTTTTTTCCAAATTAGAATTTTAACTCACGTTTCCTCTCCAGCTTAGGCATATCATGAGTATTTACATTGCTGGCTCCAAGGTACAGTCATTAATTACACTATGTATAAGCAAATGTATTTCCAGTTCTGGGTTTTAACTAATGAAGCACTTTTGATTTCTTACTGCAACTTTCTTACCTGAAGGCCATCTGCTTGTCTCTGTGAGAAGCAAGGGTCCAGGTCAACAAAAAGCATCTCCTGGTGTTGGAGCAAATACAGCAGGAGGCCATTGTAAAGCCTTTGTTCTTCACAAGCCAAGGGACTGACAGGAATCCTAAAGGAAGAGGAGCTGGATTAACCTTAGGAGCTCTCAGATCAGGGGCTGGTCATGGGTGACACAGGGAGCCCTCCCAGTAGCCAGGGTAATTCAGCAAAGCAGCAATTGCTGGGACAGTGACCACTGGAGCTTGGGGGGTTCAAAACATCAGGACCTGTACAGGCACAGAGCCCCAGCTTTGCTGCAGTGGTTCACAACCCAGTGAATCCTTGTGGCAGCACAGCAAAGGAGTAAGAACCTGACAGGAGCTCAGACACGAGCTTTGAAAAATCAAGGGTGAAAAGGACAGGCAAACAAAAAGCACCCTATCAATCTGCCATTGCTCACTGGCATTGGGGTGGAAAGAGTAGTTTTGTTCTACCTTCATTTATGAAGGTGAGCTTTGATCACTGGAATGTCTTATTACCAGAACTGTCTGGAAAAAAAAAAACAAACCCACAGGTAATAAACTGCTTCAGTGTATTAATTTATAAATCCATAGACATCAGTTGTATCAGGAAGTGGAAATTCCAGATGTTCCCATTAACCATGTTGAGTTTGGGTTGGGTTTTTGCCTTTCTTGCTTGATCTCTCCATATTTTTGGGGTCTTTATGAATAGTAGTTAAATTTTTACTGTCACCATCAAGTCAGAATAATTTAATTAAAAGGATTCTTTATATAGGATTTTAATCTCAACCCCTGAAGGACTTGTGTATTCCCCTCACCAGCTATATGGAAGCTTGGATGACATTTACATAAATGCTGTGCCCTTAATGGAGCTTCTCCAGCCATGCTGCACCAACTTTGTTACACCCAGCACAATATTAATATTTAAACAAGAAATTCATAAACTCAGGAGACTAATGTGGAGCAGGAATACACCAGTCTTCTCTTTGCCAAATGAGTACATTCATTATTCATTTGCAATTTTAAAGTACAAATATACACATTGGGCCCAGTCCAATTGCTCTCATTCGTGTTCCTCTTTTGTAAACTTACTGTTGTTTCTGTAAGGACTTCAGTTTGGGCTCCTTTTGGAAGCAGAAGGTTTAAGCAGGGTTATAGCCAGGTATAACAGAGAGATTTACAGGATGAACCACTGTGTCATCAGTTCCTTCTTTAGGATTAACAAACATTTCTCTTTCTTGCATTCCCATTTTTCTTGGGATGGACTCAGTTTCTCCACAATAAACAAGGCTGCTTGTAAAACGTGGTTGACTGAGCAATAGCCTTTGCTGCATACAACAATCCTAAGAGATTACTCATCACTTACCAAACATCAACACCCTCAGCTCACAGGCCAGACAAGCAGTATTTTTAGTCCTTTGTCTTCTTTTTCAGCTTCTTTTATTAGCTTAGACGTGTTCCTGAATCCACCTCTACCAGCTGTTAACTCCTCACCAGAAGGAGCACTGCACAAGCTATTCAGGAAGATAAATGGCTCCCAGACCACTCATTGAGTCCTCCTTTCTCTTATTAGCAGCCTGGGTTTGAGTGCCCAGTTCTCATTTCATCCTAAAACAGATCTAAACTATAGACTGGGAGGAGACAGCTGACTCCAAATATCAATGTCTCATCAGCAGATATTCATGGGTGGCAACAGGTGTGCATTCCAAATATAGAGAGTACACTTTTAGTTTTCTCTTCAGCCACCTTCCACAATGACTTTCAATTAATTTCGTGAAATAACCACTTCTTGCCTGTTCAGATACTTCTGCTGCTACCAGAAACCGCATTATTGGGGTGGCAGTAAGGGGGAGCCAGGTTCCCCCACTGCTAAATCCAGGCACATCATCCTAGGAAGAGCAGAGCTGCTGAGGTGTATTCTGCACTTCCCCACAAAAGCCCCATAATCAGTTGTAGTACAAATCCCAGGAGAACACTCACTGTGAATAAGAAACAAGTAAAACTTGACCATCAGGAATTAGCTACTGGTTTTCTTGAGTGAGTCTAAAACTTCCAAAGCTGCTTTGCCACAAAGTGCAGGCTAAAAAGTCCACACAAGTGCCCTGCCTTGGCTTTGTCCAGGAGATCTGCCAAGGTTCCCTGCCGCCACAGGCTTGCTGCAAATTTACAGAAACAATGAGTCAAAGTGAGTGGAAGCAAACAGCTGGCTGGCTGGAGTCCTTGTGCACTCATGCAAGAATTGCTCACTGAGACCAGAACTAAAAATCTCTTTACCAAGATGAAGCATAACAAAGTATCCATGGAAATTTAAGTAACATCAGTCAGATCTCTGATAAATGCATTCTCCTAAGCATTTACAGATACTGGGAGAGCAAAACCAGTTTTCCTTGATCCTCTAACTAGACTTGCAATATAATACCTGTGCTAAGCCTTGTAATTTTTGTGTTACAATAACAATAGCTACAAATCACGAAGTATGTGCACTTTAGGCTTATAATGTACAAAGTTCAATATTCTACTTTTGTGGTCCCAAGGCCCAAGAAGGTTCCATGTTCTAACTACAGAATATTCCTACTCACAAATAAAAGTGCCAAAATATTGAGATAGGTGATAATCATAGACAAAATTTACACTTGAATCTAAATAGGTAAGAAATTTAAAGTTAAAAGGCTCATAAACAACTTTATTTAGTTGTTCAATGTCAAAGAAGGAAGAAGTAATTTCACAAAAATGCAGATTGCCAGAATACACGAAGAACAGTTTTAACACCTGCAATGAATTCATGCTGTATGAGGAGCTGCCATTACCTCCAGAAGGTTAATTGCAGCAATTGCATGGAGCACACATTTCTGCAGATTAGATCTAAAAGCAGTTTTTTTCCATAACCTTCACATTTACACTGAACAACTATAGCAAGTACTACCCAACATGTCCCAATTTCCTACACTCTGGCTGCCAAATGTTTCATAATGTGCCAGATAATTGCACTAATTCTTGCTCTGAAAGACATAAAGGATATTTATGACTTTTTCCCCTGTGTCAGCAATATGATTTGCCACAGCTGACTACCTTGAATTTTGCTGCTATACAGGACAATACCAGTGATTTATTCTGAATCATTGAAGGCCTCAGGTCACTCAGCAGGAAGTGGTATAGAGCAATCTCACTGATAGTGCCAGTTTCAAGGCTCTCCTCTCTGCCCAACCTCCAAAAAGGTGAATTTCATAACCCTAGGAAGTAACTCAACAAGCACAGCACCATGGTGTTAAATGTTTTACAAAAAAAAAAAAAAAACTGAGCTTCAGATTTACTGGGTTGTCTCCCAGAGCTGGTGAGATCAGAATGACTGTAAAGAGTTGAAGATAACATTTATATGGCAGACATACTTCTGTTTATGGTAGTTGTTGTCTTGACAGGTCACTGGCAGGGAAACCCCGTGCTGATTGTTTTGAAGGCTTCTCAGACAGGTCATTGCCACAAGTGCTCAATTTAGCACTGAATGTACCTTAAAACCAGGCAAAGGCACATGTTCAGAAGTAGCTGGGCCATGTCCCAGAAGAGTGGGATATTTAGAAACTGAAGCAGCTCATCAATCAATAAGGGAGCACACTGGATCCTTATGTGCAGATACAGGAATCAGTGGGCACACATTGGGATAATTTGGGAATGGAGATAAAGGAACAAAGTCTTCTTGCATGCACGTGCATGCACAGAAGCCCCAGGTGAGAGCAAATGCCACCTGATGGCAGAAAAGTGACAGTCCGTGAAGTGCTTTTTGTGTTAATGTGGGGGCCAAGGGACAGATTCTTAGTGAAGGCCTTTTAGTATCAGCCAATGCTCATAAGTATCACCACACAACTAATCCAAACACTGATAAATAAATCTCATCTGTCTCCACTCATTTACTAACTTCAGTATTCAGATACTAAGGAATTTGGGGTCTGGTTACAAAACTGCTTTGTTGCACTGCTGAGTATCCTCCATGGTGAGGTTTTTCCCCAGAGGACAGAGTGGCCTAGTTCCAACCACACCACATCTTGTTAGATTCACTTCTCTTGCTGTGCTTTTGTTAAATACATGAACTTGTATCAAGTCCAAAGGTCAAATTCTGGTAGACCTGGCAATAAACCCACAGAGCAGGAAAACAGAGACCACATATAGAGACCTATGAAACAGCAGCAAGGCTTAAAAGTCCATTTCCACAAAACAAAGCCTGTCATTGATGCTGGGCACCAATTTTGCTGAATATATACTTTTAAAATTAACTTGGCTTGCCATAAAACTCCCAACTGAATAACAAGGCTTTTTTACTGCATAGAATATATTACCTGCTAATAGATATATTTTGTAAATGTCATTGGCTTATAGCTCATATTAACCTGGCGTGGCTGTGATCCACTAGAACAAAGATTTACAAGTTGTAGCAGGTATTTTAACATCCTGTAGTGTCAACAGTGAAAGGGAAAATCCTCCATTATCTGATCACACTAGGCTGTTCCTTCTTATCACCTTGACTTGTATGACATGTTGTCCCACCTCTCATTTTTAGCTTCCAGTTTTGTGCCCGCTCGCCACCACCCCACACATGACTTCTCTAGCTCCAGCCAAGCACTCACTGCTCAGCTTGCATGTCAACTTGAATTTTAGTGGCAAGGGCAGAATGAGTTGCTTCTCTTTCTTGATAACAGGGATTCATTTCTCTGATATCAAATGCTGTTACAAGGCCAAAGTGGGGGTGAGCTTTTCAGAATTAAATCCAACTAAGTAGCCCCCACAGCCAGCACTTATCTTGGCTCAGAAAAGAGAAGCAGCTGTCATTAAACAGCTCTCTATCCCTCATGTCTCTTCATATAGTTTCTCACTTGAGGCTTGCCTGTCTAGTCAGTGCCCAACAGAATGAAAGGGATCAGCCAGCTCAGAACCTGCCACATCTGCCCACAATACATCATATAAACACTGAACTTACAAAATGCTCCACTGCCTATTGGACCCAGAGTTACAACAGAAAGCCTCCCTGGGAGGTGTGACCTTGTTGTGCTGTTTGAGGCAGCTGAGCAGAGAGGACTCACTTGAACAGAGCAGGTCCAAACACGATGGCCAGGTTTTCCAGAGTCATGAAATTCACTGCACTGTAGGTTGACACCTTTAACAGGAAAGCAGACAGGAACTGAAGAAGGTTTTGGTGGGCTTTGGGCAGGCAGCTGAGCAACTGTCTCAGGTTCTCTATGCATTCTGTTGTGTTGATTTTGTGCTCTGGGGGGGAAAAAAAACCAAACCCAAACTTATAATGTAGACATTCCTCATACCAACACAATTTCATCACAGACATTAGATATAAGTAAGAAAGAAAGTTTTAAAATATATTAGACCAATGTGAAGAATAAATAGGTCCCAAACAAGGATTTTGTACACTAAATTTTGGCATATGTTTTTCACTTACAAATATTTAATAACCATGGGTTTTCCAGATATTGAGTTTTGCACTCACTGTTTCTGATATTTTTCCTCTTAAGGCAGAATCATCCAGCACTTGCTGCTTTCCTGATGAAATTGCAAGCAGGAGTCATGTACCTGAATCCTCAAAGCTGCCTTGAAAGACAGTGCAAGGTTGACAGCCTTGACTCTCCCAAGAGATTTTACACATGCTGTATGATTCTCATTAGGAGGAATGAGAAATTGTAGCCTTTCAGCCCCACATCATCTTCATTTCCTGACTAATTGGTAGCTCTCAGACTCAAAACATCTTTGCTCTATAAATATGCAACTGCAGTTACACAAGAGATGCTTAAAATTCTAATTTGGGGATACTTAACATTTTCTTGGTTCTTATTCTTCAAAGAAGGGTAACAAGGCAGAAAATGGGTTCACAAACAACTCTATTTGATCAGCAGTTCCCTATCAGTAAGATAAAGTCTCCTGGTTACTAGAATTGAGATGACAGTACTGCTCAATAATTGGCAGCTGATGCTCAAATTTGCCATAGATCACCAGGACACATCTGCGTAGCTTTGACATTGCTTATGAGCAAATCGTGCCCTTGAGGGTAATTATAGCCCTTAAAAACACATTCTGCACAGGCCAAGGCCTATGGTGCTCAACTGATTAATGAGTGAAATGGAAAGGGGGACAAAGAGGTAAAAATAACTTTAAAAAATAACAGCAAGACTGTCCAGGGTAGAAAAAAACAGGTGCTTGCAAAAGCCCCATAGGTTGTTCTGCACAGACTTTCACAGCTCATGAAACTGCTTCCTTTCTCTTTGTTTTAAACTTCTACTAGGGCACCTCGAATAAAAGCAGCCTGCAAAGTAACCCACAAAAGCCCACATATTTGTATGCAAACACCTGAATTAGCTAGCAGTCAGACTGAGAACAGAGCTCAACCACTGCAGGCATGAACAGGGAACAGGCAGAAGGCTGCTGCGGTGCTCTGGGTGGGCTTTGCATCCTGCTCCACACTGCTGTCCAAGATTATAAGAGGACTGGAAAAATAAATGCTAACTAAAAACACAGTTCTCAAGAAGAACAGCGATGTGCAGAAAAGCCTCCTTTAACAGGGAAGGTTAAATAAAAAAAGAGGCTTCAGCTTGGAAAAGAGACAAGTGAGACAGTGGCTATATAAAGACACAAGCAGCATTATGGTGGAGATTGCATTAAAACTAAAAATATTATCTCAGTAACTAGTATGGTATACAATTTAAAAAAGAAAGCATGCAGAGGAAGAGCTTTCTCAAAGAAAACAGGATTGGATTGCAGGATTCATTGCCACAGGAAGGAAGGGAACCCAAAAGAATTAATGAATTTTAAAAAGACTGTAAAAAAGTTTGTAGATGCTTGGTCCCTCCAAAGCAATTAAATATCAACTTCAGGTTAAGGAAACACAAAACCTTGTTTATAGAAAGTGTAATGAACACATTATCTGTCACTGTCAGAGAATGGACAGAAGCTTGGAAGGTGCCCATTCTGTACCTTGGAAAGTTTTTAGTAAGCCAGAACAAATATTGTCTGGAAAAACAGCCACTGGTAGTTCTTTCAGAAACAGCTTCAGGAGACTGGCCACAGAATCAACATCTCCATCATTAATAAGGTCTACTTTTTCCCCTTGATTGTACTTCTGCCTCAATTCCTTGATTTTATTTGCTGAGCCACCAACCCGAAATATACCGACACGCTCCAGACCTGTGTAAGAAATGCAGAACAGTGAGCAGTGCTTGTTTACTTAACCACATCTTTGTGCTGAGAACTGGAGTTCAAAAAGCAAGAGCTCCTTTAAGAAAGCACAATAATTGTAAATAAGGATTTTTCAGCATTTACAGCTGAAAAGCAAAGCTTAAACAAAGAATATCAGTTTCCAGAAGCTGAGCAGGAAAAATATGAACTTACCAAATACCTCCAGGTACTCCACCATCTGTGTCACAAGAGAAGGAACCCCACATTGCTTTGCATCCTCTACAAGGGTTTCCAGAGGAACACCAAATGTGCCTCCTTCTCTGCTGAACTGTAGCTCTGGTGAAACCTTATTTGTTGTGTGCCTAACTTGTATAGAAGAGGATGATTGCTGGGGAATAAAAACAATCAAGTGGTAAATATCAACTGCTTTTTATTATTTTAACCTCCAAGGATCTACAGCTTGGACAAAATTATTGTCTTTTTTGTAGCATCTTAGTACAGATTTTATTTCTACTGCATATTCTTACTAATATTCTTCTGTAGAGCTGAGGTGAGACCTGTGATGGGGTGAACTCCAGTAAAGCCCCCTCACCCTACAGTCAGGGAAAAGTGGCCTTGTTTTGAGGCAAATGGTCTGTTTGGGACAGAGAGGGGTCACTACCCCTCAAAACAGCCCCAAAGGTCAGGAAAAAGCTGACCCCCTGCTGGTGCACAGCCTTCCAACTCTATGAAATTTGTGAATTTCTACCTAATTCCTCAGGATAAAAAAATGCAAGATTATGAAGGAACCTGAAGTGGAATTTAAGCGGCAGCCATGGTGCAAGCCGTGGAAGATGTTCCTTTCTGCTCGCCCAGTTATTCCAAATTTCTTACCCCAACAACTGATGCAAAAGCATAAAAAAAAAAATAATAATCACAAAAAACTTGCACTTTTCATGCTGTCTGATGGAGGAAGCTGCTTTTCCATCCTGCGGGGCGTGGGCTGGGGAGTCTGTGGGCTCTGGTGGGGGCCCTGTCCCTGAGGGCGGCTGAGGGGCTCTGTGAGGGCAGGGGCCGCCCTGGGCGGGCACAGCGGCTCTGCAGGCCCTCAGGGCCACCTGGGGCTGTTTAAAAACATACTTCCAAATAGATGCTCAGGCACATTTAAAAATAAATATAATAACTCTATATTTAATAATAATATCCCTCAGGAATATTTTAAAAAAGGGGAAATTCTGCCTGGCACTCTGAAAGGAGTCCTGGCTGCCCTGCCCTCTCTCCCAGCTCCCCAATGCCCCTTGCTTGCCTGACAGGCAGGTGCCATGGCCCACAGGAATTTCTGCATTCCATCCTCATTCCTACCAGGCAAGGAGAACACAAGTCCAAACCAGGAACACCCGGATTTACCATTTCTGCACTAGGACTATTTAAACAGTACCTGTAGGGGATTTTTTTTTTTTTTTTGGTAGCATTATCTCAAACCAGCCTCTTTTTCAATGTTTTTATTACTATGTTTTCAGAAGGAAAAGAGAAAGGTTTTCCTATGGGTTTGAAGCCGAGCTGCCTTAGTGAAGCTGTTTTTCACACACTTTGCCTGCAGCAAAGCCATGAGCTGGAGCTCCAGGCCAGCCCTGCTGCCATGGCAAAAGCACACACAGCACTCGAAACACCCCAGGCCATTTTGCTCTTTTAGTACATAGGAAAGCTTAGGCTGTGATGTTAGTGTTACAGCATGAATAGTTACAGAAAAAGAACAAATATCAGCATGTACCAAACACATTTTACAGCATTTCTGTATATAAGCTATAAGATGTTACAAAAAGCCTCTAAAATATTTGTGCATCATGACTGTAAATCCCTCCCTTTCCCCTCTCAGATGCAGCTGAGCCTTCTCAGAAAGGAGGAAGGGTATGAGGAAGGAGTGAAGCAGCCAGATTTAAGTTCACTTACACAGATGGAAAGGGAGGCACCCGCTCCCATGTTAGGTTGCAGCAGAGTGCCAGTGTTTCAGCTGTGCTGCTCCAAGACACCATCACCTTTCTTCCCCTCCACAGAGCCGTGCAGCCTGGCCAGAGCTCACTGCAGCCATAGGGCTGTTCCTCTGCAATTAACTTATCATAGTACAATTGCTAGGCATCGCCTTAATCAGTGGTTTCCCTCCAGAGTCGGCAGAAGGTGGAAATTAACTCATAGTAAAAGAGGACTCCTTGCAGCCAGCACTTCCCCATGGAGGCACCTTTCACAAGCTGAGGGCTGAGTTACCACCAGGAGATGTTTCCATGGCACCTACCACACACAATGCCACAGCTTCCCAAGCCACACTGATCCTGGGCCTGATATTTGCTCTTGAGTGGGTTTCTGCAGTGCAGGTTTGCAGATATTCCTACTGCCCTGCTGTCCCTCCTGCCTGCTACAGCAGCAAGGAAAATACTATGAGGTGGCCCTCTGTATACACACTACAGTCACTTTTTTTTATATAACACATACACAATCATTTTGGCCAACACATGGGCAAGGACTCATCCGGTTATTTTAAAATTTGAAGATCCAATTAAGCCTAACACACTTTATAATTGTTTCAGATACAAAGCCTTGTCCTGGGAAATAAGTCATAAAGAAGCACTGTAAAATTTAATTGAAGGAGATTTTTAACACAAGTTTAGCAGGTAGATGTGAAACAGAAGCAAAACACATGAAAACACATAAGGCAAAAAAAAAAAAAAAAAGGCAGAGGTTCTGAGCCACACCTCCTCGGTGGAGCACTAGAAGAGCAGCAGTTACTCCAACACCATACTGGTACAGCACAGACAGCATAGATCCCTCTTCCTTAGCAGAAAGAATACCACTTAAAAACTAGTGCAGAATTTTAGCCCACTTACCTCTCCACAAGATCCCACAATATGGTCTGAAAAATGCTGTGGCTCAGGGTTTCCTTCCTCTACCTATGGAGTTAGCCCCAGAAAAATCCACATACTCCTCTCAGCCTGGACTGTCTCTGCAAACAAGCTCCGCCTATGCTCATCACCACAGCTGTGGCTATTTAACATGTTAAATATGCTGTGCCCACCACCTCAGCTGTGGCCATTTAGCCTGTTAGAAATGCTGTGCCCACCACCTCAGCTGTGGCAATTTAGCCTGTTAGAAATGCTGTGCCCATCACCACAGCTGCAGCTGCTCAGCCTATTCAAGCTGCTGGGCCCACAGGAGGTCCTGGGGCTGATGGTGCTGTACCCCACACTGCTAAATGTGAGTGACAAAAGAGAGAAGCAAGTGTGAGTGCCCTCTCACAGCAGTGTGGTGTTCTGTGCCCATGGCTGAGGGCACAGGGGGCATTTTGGTGTGACAACCCCTCCCTGCTGCGCTCAGCTCCTCTGCCCTGCAGCCACCCTGAGCAGTGCTTGCCCAGCCTCCCTGCCCTCGAACCCTTAATTGCTGTGTTTGCAGGAGCACCAGCAGCTCCCCCACCTTTGCTGGGTCCCTTTGGGACAGACCAAAGCACTCAGTCACCTTAGCTGACTGCTTGTGAGCCTGCAGAGATCTGCACTCTGCAGAGAAACACATCGCAAAAATGCCTGTGCAAAACCTACAAATTGAAACAAAATATGTTCAACTCTCTAAATCTTTGCTACCTGCCCCACAGTACATACTTCTGATTCACATTCTGATTTTCCATCTTCTAGGTGCCACAGGAGTCATCCTGCTGACATGTCACTTCCCCCTGCTTTCAGCTCAGCGTGTAAACTGTAGGCAAACATCTTTCAAACAACAAATTCTCCCCCTGAGCAGCAAACACAAATTTTATCTGTTGACTCATAACAAGGCAGCAGCCACTGCAATCAACCCCTTGGTCTCGACTGTTCCTGCGACTTCAGTTATTGAAGAATTCGCTTCCAAGTCCTGCCTGCCAGCTCGGGCAGGGCTCCCGGAGGATGCAGCAGCTAGAGGGCACACGAGCCTTGCAGAGAGGCGGTCCTGCGAGCCCCACTGCAGGCAGGCAAGGAGCCCGACCCTGGACAGGGTTTTCCTTTCGTGCTGAGCAGCACCGAGCATCCCTCCGGATGATTTCTCCTCGCATCGCAGCTGTACAAAAGAGGAGGAGGCTGCAGGCAGCGCAGATTAAACATATAACTGCTCATACTGTGTAGCTGAAATTCCAACCCTTCCTCCACAACCTCGGGATCAAAGTCAGCCCCTCCAGGACTTCAGATGTATGAAAAGGATGTGTGGTGCTTTGAGGAGCCACCCTGACTTCAAGGGCCACGTCTAAATTAAAAGCAAAGCTTTTGGTCTCGCAGCACCCTGCTGCCCAGGGGAAGGCTTGTGAGGAAAGGCAGTGCCCCAGCCTGGCTGTGCGAGGGGCTGGCCGAGCACCAGGGGCTGCCTTTGTACTCTCTCCACTGGGGCCGCTCCTCCAGCTGCTGAATGGGCCACTTGTGAGGATTGCTGATGTTTCAAAAAGAGAAAGGATAAACACAAAAGGAAAACAGAAAAGTTTAGTTGTGCTCCTTAGAAAACCAGGTTTTTACAGCAGGATCCCTGTGGGAGAGGGCAGAGGTAAATCCACTGTCAGCAGCAGTAAAAAACAATAGCAGCAAGAAAAATAATTAACTGAGGCTTCATGGTTCATTAAGTTTTCCTTCAAAGCTGCAAGCTGCCTGCTCTGCTAACTTGGTGATCTCTGTCTCAGCCTCAGGAGTCTCCAAGCATCCAGGCAAGGAGGAAAGAAAGCCCAGGAGCCAAGCAGGGAGTGCGTGCCCCCAGGGATGTGATGTGGACAGTCCTGCCATGGCCCACACCCAGCTGGAGAGGCTCTGGTGGCTCTGGGTTAGCAGCAAACACTGGGGCAAGCAGCTCTGCTGATGCCAGCTGCAGGCTTTGGGGAGGCACTGTCATGCTGTGATACATCAGTTGCACCACCTCAGCCTTGAGAACCCTTGGGAGCTAAGCCCATAAAAGCATCCCAGAATTATCATGAAGAACAGTCAGGGATGATACACACGGCTGAGATTCTCTCAGACAAACCTGTATTACTGGCTTTCAAAGCAGGTTTTCATCTCACACAGCATTTGTAAATTTTATCCCAATTCATCAGAGCCACTCTAAACAGTAAACTTGGTAAGTTCTGAAAATTTGCACATTTTATAGTATATGGACCTGATAGATAAACTATAGGGCTTTTCAAGCAAAAGGAAAAAATAGAAATAAGAGCTACAACCAAGACAGAAGTAGACATGGAAAAATGCCTTTCATATTAGGTAATCATTGGCAAGAAATGAGGCATCTCTCTCTTGATTACTACAGTATCAATATAAGTTTTCCTACATTTTAGCTGGTAAAAGTCATAGCAGAGACATAAGGACTGGTTGCCACACATCCTTCATCACAACAATCTGATTGCCAACCATGCCTACTCGCCAAGTTAAATTATCAGCAAGGAAGAGTTGCTGTCCTGACAAGAAAGCAGCTCTCCCCTGCTACTACTTGCACTGCTTTTTGCTGTGCCCATGGGAAGAGCACACAGACCACAACACCTCCTGCCAGGCAAGCCCTTGTCAGCCCAGCAGCGTCCCCTCTGACTTGCTTTCTGCTCACAGCTGCTCAGGTGGTCTTCTCTGGAAGTGGATGCCTGAAGACAGAGAAGGGTGTGCCTGCAGAGCCAGGGCCAGCCAGGCACAGGGGAGCTGCCCCTTCTCCACCACCAGGCACACACGAGTGCAGAGCTGTGCCTGAGCACATATCCCTGAGTCACTGCAAGGCTCCTTCCACTGGAGACACTGCACCTGGCAGCCTTGGAGCTGCTTCTCTCTATCTGAGCCCATCTCTGGCAGGGGATGTGTTGGTGTCCTGAGGTGGCTCAGCTGAGCTTGTTTCCAGGCAGCTGAATTACAGGCATGTGGAGAACTGCCCAATGAAACAGTGGGAGGCAAAAGCTCAGACTGCTTGCTGGCCCTATTTTTTTTTTTTCTTGGTCTTCCCAGCCCATTAAACCTTCTGGCATCATCTTTCTTTTAAAGGCTTTTGAAAAGCCTGCAGAAAGCTGCACAATTCCTTGGCAGTTTTGTGGAACTGAAAGTGACTGGCAGGCAAGAGATCAATAACAGCCAATATTCCCTCTCTTGGAGTGAAATGTCATGAAGGTTGTTTTGGAGCCTGCTTCTCTCTGCTTCCTGGTTTGAATCTCATTTTCTTCTACTAATCTCCACCTGGCACTTAAACCTCTTCATTTTCTTGATGCTGTTCCAGGGAAAACAAGTCAGCATTCGAAATGCAGTATTGCTTCATTATCTAAAGGCGCTATCATGTTGTTGTTGCTAAAGAGCAGAACACCAGCAAAAATAGCCACAAGCTGAAAACTATTATAATGAAGCAAGTAGAGCTCTTTTTCAGGCCCTACAAATTATTTGAAGTCTGTATTTCTATTATATTTCAGTCTATATCACGAAATTGGCTGACTTCAGGTTAATTCCTCCAAGAAACAGAAAGATGAAAAGAAAAACGCAAAGGAACACAATTTTTTTGCAATCGTGGTTTGCTTCCTGTCTGCTCATTTTCAAAGGGAATTTGAAATGTTGGATTAGTTTCAGCAAAAGTTGCAAGTACCAGGCCAGTTTCTGCATCCCAAATCATCCTCCCAGGAAGGCAGACCTCCCAGAGGCTCCATCCACAAACTGCTGCTGGTTTCTGACAGCTTCCCACAGCTGAAGGGAGACTCAGTTTCCAGCTTCAGCTCCAGACAGCTCATGGGGTATTAATCTCTTGCTGAAGCAATTATCTCTGGCACCATATGCTACCATTTTTCATAAATAATAGTTTCAACGCAAAATTGCCTCTTTGAAGAGCTGTAAAGAAGTAAGACAGGATTAGTCCTTGCCTCCTCTCTGGCTCTAGCTTGCACAGCACCTGAGGTGAGGATAAAAAAAAGAAAAGAAAAAGGAGGAGTACACTCAGTAAGGCATCCTCTTGCCCCATGGACACTGCCCTAGCCCATGTAAAAGTCAGGCATAGGCAGTTTTTCCTTTGTAGTTCTCCAATGGCATAGAACCATTCCTTATGGTTCATTTCAAAAGAGTTGCTCCTATTATGTTCAATAAGCTCTGCTTTATGCAGTTTTGTGATACTAATTCTTGAACAAAATTAGAGAAAACTCAAAGAAAGAATCTCAAAATGCAGACCTTCCCCCCAGTGGAACTGAGATGGCAGCAGCATCTCCATCAATCTTCCCAGTTTCAGATATGATAAAACCCTATTTGGAGTTATTCAGTCTGTCATGTGAAAATTCAGGTCTCCCGTTTCTAAAACAACAAGGTAATGGTCTGCTCAGGGGGAATTCTATCCTCCCATCTCCCTCTCCCAGGAATCTCTGTGGTAATTAAAATTCCTACACCCATAAGAGTGACTTCTTAATAGTTTCATATCATGGATACATCAGGGAGGAACCAGATTGTCAAACCTAGTCTCACAAATATATTTTTTGTTCCCTACTTGTTCCCCGTACCTCCATGTGACTCTGTTTAACTGGAAGCAAATGTTATTTAATTAAACATTTTTCTGATCTCTTGCACAACCTTGTACAAAGCATTTATTGTAATTCACCGAATCTGAGAAAGACATGCCAGATGATTTCAGTTATCCCTATTTGGGAGGATGGTCCCCTAAGTAATGCAAAGCAGGGACAAAGCCACTCCAACCCAGGGACATTTTAATTAAAAAGCAAAGTAATTGGATTCCAGTGAGAGGCAGCATGACCTAATCCATCCTGATATACCTGTCACATATCAAAATTTAAAGTTATAACCACAAGAACCCACACAATTTAGATACAATCTGTAAATACAGAGTTGGTCAGAGCTCTGTCCATTTACAAAACAGGGTGTAGGTATTCATCTTGTTACTCAGCTGCATCTAGTCTCTGTTGTTAATCACTGAAAACGTGGTTACTTTTCATCATGAGATGTGTGTGACACTGGAAAGGAGAAAAGGGTTTAGGCAGATAATTTTGCAGCTTGAAATGAGAGAAACAAGGGAGGAAAATAGATTAATTTGAATTAAGTGAAATTGAGTTTGCAAGTTTAACTGTGACCAGGTAAGATTAAGGTTGGAGCCAAGGCAGAGGAGAGGAGCGTTTGCTGCAGTCACACTGCACGGGGCCATGGCTGCACAGCAGCTGACACAGGAGCTGCCCTGAGTCCTTCCCAGCCATGCAGCACACTGCAGCACACTGTGCCAGCAGTTACACCTGAGCTCACACCACAGAAACATCCAGCTGCTCTTGGGGAAGACAAAACAAGAAAGCATTTTCTGTGGTTTTCTGAGGTTCTGTGAGTGCATTTACAGCAATGCACCCACGACAATGCAGCTGGATGCCTTAAGCAAGCACTTTGACTGGCAGAAAACGCAAAACTATGGCCTGGAAAACCACTGTACCCAATCCCTGTACAGCAGCATGGGAACTCAGTCAGTCTGGGCTCAGGGCTGCTCACATGGAGCCTCCTGAGGCACACAGTGAGCACCTGAGCATTCCATGATGCTCCTTGTTGCACACCAAGTGAGCAGACTGGATGGGGCTGTGTGTTCAGCCTCACACTCCAGCCATGTGCTCTTCTCCCCCTCAAAACTGCAGCAAACACAGCACAACACCTGGACCTGACACAGGAGACCCAAAGAGAAGAAAGCACAGCAGGGAGAGCTGCAGGATCTGCCCTGTCTCAGCTCCTCTTTATCACACATGCACAAGACTCCCTTTCCTCAGCAGATGAAGCCTTGAGCATCTGCAAAGTAGAGAAATCTGTGTACATACCAGTCATATTTTATTCTCTTTATATAGCTCTGGCCAAGAATTTCAGCAAGTTTCTCATTTCAGATATGTGGGCCTCTAGTTTCTGAAAACATGAAATGGCACTAGGGCTAATAAAGTCTGCTTGGAGTGATGAGATTATTTAACACTGATGAGAAAAGCCCAAGCAAGCAAGTACTCCACATCGAACACAGCTGGTTAAACCTGACCAACAGAGTTGTTGTAAGAAGCTATGGACACTCTAAAGAAAGTTAACATGAGATGCTGTTGCAGAAAATGTGAGGACATCCCAAATGAGGACATAAAAGAAAGGAGTCAATCCTTCCCCACAGAGCCATGGGAGTGACAACAAACCAGGAACAGTAGCTGCTTTGAGAAACTTGAAATCACTATGTCATGGCAGAGAGCTTAAACTAGAGGATCTTTAAAGGTCCCTTTCAACTAAAATCATTCCCTGGTTCAGTTCCTGCAACAAAATCATTGCATGATACAGAACAGTTCAAGTTGAGCATGTTTGTATCACCTGTGAAGTGTTTTGATTGCTTAAAAGCCAACGTTTAAAAGAACAAATATCTTCATCCAAAAAAAGAAAAAAAGGATTGTGGTAATCAGAGAGCATATTGACATATCTCTAAAGACTGTTTCTTGTATGAAGACTGACAAGTCTTTACCTTCGCTCTTCAACTTAATTGAGTCTACAGCAAAACATCACTGAAATGAGTCCTCTGAGTTTGAGAAATTCTGTTTCATAGGAAACCAACTTTTTCTACTTTCTCTGTCCTCTTGAACTGGATTTCTGCATAATTTCTAATTTTGCCATTTTTAATCTGGCTGGTAGCATGCTCAGCCAAACATACTCACCATATGTATATGTGAAAGGCCCTCCTGAATGACCTCAAGCGAAATATCTCTCCAATAAAAAATACCTCCATGTCAGTTTAATGCTATGCAAACATCTCCATCAATTTTTATAGCCCTCACTCAGCACATTGTTCAATGTCAGTGCTGGATGCAGGAATACAGGATCAGCATGATGTAGACAAATTAACAGCCACCAAAGGAATGTAATCTCTTTCTGCAGCTAATGATAAAGCCCATCAATTCAGCAAGGCACAGAGTACACTTTAATAATATTTCACAGTTTCATTTGTCTTGTGTTTCAGCAACTATGATAAACTTTCATTGGATCTGCAAAGAAGTAGATAAACGTTCTATTCATGACTGACTCCACAGTAAGTGAATAATTTATGCAATAAACAATAACTTTATCTTGTACAATAAAGAGTAATTACTTAAGCATCTGGTTCCATCTGTTCCAGATCTGTTTGTCAGGGACTATACAACTCAAGACAATCCAGAATTCTGCATGGCAGAACTGTTTACCGACCTCTACCACCTCTACCTACCCCTACCACTCTGTCAATGCTGATGACCTACTTTTCAAGCAAATAAGGCACAGATTATCACATTGTACCTGTCCTGCCACCTTCTAAAACACATTTGAACCTATGGGTTCATGATTTGAATGAAGCATGAAGACAGAAGGAAAGGCTCTCAGATAAAATGTAAGTTCCAGCATCTCTGAAAATATCCTCTTGGAAAAGAGCCCTGCAAAACTAGAACAGGAAAATCAAAACATTAAAATCTTGGGTCTTGTTTACCAGTTAAAGACAAGATAAATAAAATCACAGTGCTCAGCTGGCTGGGGCAAGGAGTCCTAGCACATATTGCTTGCAGTGGCAAATAAAATTCTTTAACAGTCAGGGCTCTTTCCTCACTGCTGGGTAGGGTTACATCAGGAAACTGTTACAGATCACTAGTCATATTTCCACACATATCAGGCTGCCTAATAATAGACTCCATTTCCATTGCAAGAGTGTGCTACGTACCACCTAATCATTTGCATTAATTCCAGCTGCATTTTTTCAGACTAACCACTAATTCAACATCAGTTTCATATTTAAAGAACTCAGAATGTATTGTTGGCAGGAAGTGAGCTTTTAAAAGAAGAATCTGAAGGCATACATGCCCTGATCATACCCAGGATATCTCCACAGTTTCTTTAAGATGTGTAAAACATGGTATTACTTTTATATAAATGTAGTGAAATACAACTACAGCTGCCATAAGAGCACATAAAATGGGTGCAAATCCAAATCAGATACCCAGGACTCCAATTTAGGACTGGAGTTGCATTTATGGCTATCCAGAATACTCAATATTCTTTCTACATGCACTGAAAAAGCAAATCAGGAAGAAAACCCACACAGTAGTTACACACAGCTGACAAATGGAAGGGAAAAAAAAAAAGAGACAAACTAACAGCATCTTTGTCATGTTTTAATACAAACGAACATAAGTGAATCCCAGAAAGTCAGCAAAAACTGTTTGAAGCCAAGCTGGATTTTCCTGCCTTGGACCAGAGGAGGGAACATTTCTGCACGTAGGTCTGCCCCACTCAGATGTTGCATCCCTCTTGCCTAATGAGGTGTGCAGACACTATAACTCTGTACACAGCACTTCAACAACACACATTGCTCCTTACATGCCTGGCTTTTACCTTGAGAATTATTAATGAGCCAGAATCACATCACACACTTGAAGCCCACAGCACTGCTGAGAACTACTGGGACATTTGCAGGCTGTAACTCAGGGCTCAGAGCTTCCACCAGAGCCTTGCAACACGCCCCACAAAACGTCAAACCTGCAGTGAGAAGCCAGAGCGCACAGGACGTGCCACCCATGGAGAGATTTGTCACTGCTGTGCAGACACAGCCTTGGCACGAGAGCAGCTCTGTAAGCAAAAGCCATTGCACAGGGCACATGGGGCAGGGCAGAGGCAGCAGAGTCACCCTGCCTCTGCTGGAGCACCTGCCTGGCTCAGGAAAGGCTTCATCATCACACAGCATTCCCCCAGCCAAACCCAACATGCACGGAGGGCTGGCCTGTAGCTACAGAGACAAGAGGTTCCAAGGGCTCTCTCTCACTGACTTGTTTGGTGTTCAAGTGTTGCAATTCTTTCCCCATCAGCTTTCTCTGAACCTCTTCTGCTAGCCCTCCCCCATGCTTTTTCTTGCTCTCTGCTACTGCCTTTTCTCCTTGCTATATCCATTCCAAAGAAGGAAAGATAACATATTACTGTCACACTTTCCCCTTTTTAGTCAGGTCTACCTTGTTAACAGCCCTACAAGCCCTATTAAGCTTTCTGCAGCAGCTTCAACCCACTGAACTGTGGTTGTGCAACAAGAGAGGCTCCCAGGACCACCAGAATTTGGGTGCCCTGCTTAGAAACACTCACCTGTGGGCTTCAGTGAGCATCTCTCCAACCTTGATAAAAAGATTATGAACTTGCATAACCAAGTCAGCATTTCCTTTCACGGTTTCAACAATCACATTTATTCCTTGGTTTTAAAAGGTTTTGGTTCAACAGTTTTATAAACAGGCTTCACAAAATGTGCAGTATTTATAAACATGGTTCTTAGTCGCAGTGGTAATAAGAATCTTTACTTTCATCATAATGTTCACTTCAGTTATGCAACACAAGGTTGATTGTTTCCCCTCTTCTCCCTCCCACAATTGGCACTTAATCATAAATTGGAGAAACGTGAAAAAGACAAAAAAGTTAATCTAAGCATGAAGTTAAAAGCACCTTGCCACAGTATTACATTTTAATAAGGCAAATTCTTGTTTTGTAAAGCCTAATTGTGCAACTTGGAGACCTATGGAAGGAGGCAGAAATGCCAGCCTTCTCCTATAAAGAACAGGCCTTCATTTTTGCTTCAAAGTGTTCACCCCTCATACCAACCCCCCTTAAAAAAAAGTACAGCTGATAATAGAGCAGAACACCCCCTTTACAGGGTGAAAGGAAATTACAGTAGACAAAGGCTGAAAACACGGTGCATAGTACACAAAATAAGACTGTTTTTAAAAATAACATTAAAAAAAAGAAATAGAAGAAGAAAAAGAAACTGAACAACAAGCAACAATGGAATTTTTCTAGTGGAAAGAGGATTTGTGGGCTTCATAAATAAGTGGAAAATTACTAAAATACTTTGCTATATAATATAAAAAGGCGCAAAGTGTTTTCCAGTTGTCACCTAAGTGTTAGATGCAACTTTGTAGGAGTAAGTATTTGGAGGCAGCTTGGAGCTCTGATTGGTGCAGGCATTCCAGCAGGGTAGTGCCGCCAACAGCAGGAGAAATCCCCCCAGCAGGACACAAAAGCCACTGAAGTAGAAAGCAGTGTTGTACTCCTGCGTCCAGTCGTAAAACCAGCCTGGGGGTGGGATAAGAGAGAAGCTCATCAGTGAAATGTAACACAGCACTGGTAACATAGAGAAACAACAATTAAAAAACACCCAAACAACAAAATAAAATTTAATTTAAATAGGCCGAACCTAAAATGCTGTCTGACCTCTTAGACATGGAATGTGTTTTCCCTCAAAGACAAATTACAAACATAATCGGCCAAACAACTTTTATTTTTTGTTACAGATTTCAATTTTATCTTTCCATTAGTATTAGACATGCAAAAAGCATTCTGTCTGGTTGTGACAAGCTCATGTTCGGTTTATGTCTACTCCTTGCCCTTACCTACAATTGGTGGTCCGAGGCTGTTCCCAAGTCCAGCAAAGAACATCAATATCCCATAGGCATGAGTCAGTTTCTCAATCCCCACAGTCTTTGTTGTTACATATGGAAAAATGGACCAGTTCCCAGTCAGAAAACCCAAAATCCCAGAAAGCATCGCTAATGTAAGGTAACTTTTGGCAAATGGAATTGCAAACAAGGCCACTCCTGTCATTAATAAGGTAGTTACATAGAGATATAAAGTGTTAACCCACTTAAAATCTGCCAGTATTCCTAAAATAAGTTTGCCAACAGTCGTCATAATGCCAATAATGGAAATAAGGGGCATGTAATAGTCATCTTCACTAATGTTTGCACTTCTTGCTACATCTTCCATGAGCAGAGAAGGAGGAAATCCACCAATATCAAAGAGCAAGATGGCAACAAAGAGAGCTGAAAATACTTTGTTCTTGAAAAGAACCATGGTCTCCTTCCAGTAGGTCAAATAGAGCTGCCACTTCCTCTTGGCGAGTTGCTTGCAGAAGTTTGTCTGTTCTACAACTTTCTTTTTGTAAGTGTCTTTCTCATTTACATTTATTGAGCTCAATGTGTTCTTATTCAAAATGCTATCCTGTTTGCAATCAGGCACATTGTTCACAGATTTTTCATCAATATAGCCCTTTTCAAGGATGCTAATGTTTTCTTCAACAGTCTTTTCCTTTTCATGGTAAACAAAATATTGATCTGGGACTTTGTCTACAAACATTTTCTCTGGTGGAGGAGAACTGGATGATTCCAAAGGTCTCATTAGGCTGCCACATGCTAATATATTTAGAGACAGGGCACCAACTATTAGCAGACACCCATCCAGTCCATACAGCTCAATAAGCTCTCTTTGCAGTGCTGCATATATAAAGAGTCCAACACTTGAGCCTGTAAAAGAAAAATAAGTTTGGTTTAAACTGAAGAACCAAGACCATTCTTCAACTCTAACAAAATTCCACAATTCAGCAGCTATTAATACAGTGCCACAGGAATGGTAATTCATTTGTGCTCCTCTCTCCCAAGTTTAATGAACCAGTGAATCACCATCCCTCCTGAAGTTACAGTTTCTTTGTTGAGTAGCCACACAACAAAAAAAAAAAAAGTCCCAAAATATCTGAACACTTTGTGACAAATAACACTAGCAGACGCTTCATAAACAAGCAGGATCAATACTATATCTGATTAAAAATATCAAAGAACTCTTAAGCCACCCTTCTGCCCTGCTCTCATATACAAGTATCCCTTCAGGTACCATTTTGAGTTAGCGCAGTTAGAATTTCCCACGCCAACATTATCCCCTTTCTTCTCTTTGCTGCCACCTTCCTCCTCCCAGGCAGAAATGGACCAGGAGTTCACCAAGACCCCTCCTAGAAGCAGCCCTTGACTGCCTGGTGTTTAAGGAGCAGGGTTTGCCTGGTGGGAGTTTACCCCAAAGGCATTTCATGAAGCTCTACAGGACTACACATGCATTTGAGAAATGTGGCCATTCAGAAGAAAACATTGAAGAGTGAGAAATTACTAGGAGGACAAGAATTTAATGCAATCCCAGTAATTTAAAGAAAAGGTTCTTGTTTGAAGTGAGCACATATCCATTTTAACTAGTGGGTGTCCTCTCACAAACACAGAACATTGGTTTTCAAGTCAATTTATATGACAAACTTTAAAATTATTTGCTGAAGACTGTCTGGTGCTAAACAGAGGAAAATCAATTACAAAATCCTTGCTTGTTTTGCCTTCCAGATATTAAAATTAACCAGGGCACAATAAGATCAGGCTTTAAGGCAACCTACCTGGAATCCAAAACAAAGCCACTGAAAATGATCCCAAGGAACATTTCTGCAAAGCTCCTCTTCACTCAGCTTGTGTGAATGAGGTATTAGTATCTCACACCACTGACTACACTGATCCTGTGTCTCCTCACTGACAGCTACTCAAGAAAATAGGTCAGAGCAGGCACTCCATGGCACACAGAAAGCAAGGCATGGCACAAGGGCCATCTGTAACCATTCCTACTCAGGCCATTAAAAAGTGATGCAGCATTTATATCCTGCATCTCCAACCTCTTTCTCACCTCTGCTCCTGGGTTAGAACAAAGAGGAAAAAGAGGACACTGTGGAATGCTTCTCCTCATTATCCATGGCACACAGCCCAAGCTATATGAGTCTGTTTTCAGTGACTATCTTTTCCTCATCTATATTGATGCCCATAACATAAACCTGCAGGTCTAGTTACTATTTTATCTGAAGCCTCAGTTTTTCCCTTCATTGCTACTGGTATTTTGATTTAAGAAAGTAGTAACTTTCTTAAGTTACTGAGAAAAACATAATCTTCTGGTTTTTTATTTCCAGGATAAGGGTGGCTGTATCAGAGTTGAGAAGCTGGAGAGAATGACAAAAGTCCTACCTGTTGAAATCAGACCAAGTGCAAGGCCTCTGCGTTTGTCAAAGTACTGGCACGTGATGGTAACTGTTGCAGTGTACAAAAGGCCACATCCAAGACCTGCATAAAAAGAGTTAGATATAAAACATGCTACACCCTCTAGGAATGAATGCCCCTTTGTTATCCCCCAGGTGATGCCGTGGTGTGCCCTGGGTACTGAGGTACCTTTAACGCTGCTCAGCACTGTCTCACCTCCCTTCCCTCCCTGTCCCTGCTGCTGAGCAGGGTGGAGCAGGCTGGCTTTGAGGAGCTCCCAGCCGAGCTCCGTGCTCTGTGGAATGGCCACAGGGCTCTGAGCCCAGGGCTGGCCCACTGGGCAGAGCTGCCTGCCCGTGGCACAGTGCCCTGCTGGCCACAGGGGTGCCCAAGTGCCTGACACAGTTAATTTGATCAGCCACCCGCGGCAGCACAGAGGGCAGGTCACCACCTGCCAGGAGAGCAGCACTTTCATGCCTCCAGCACAGCATTTTATGTTCAATCCAGTTCTAGGCAGAACAGCATTGCTCCATAATGATCCCTAATTTATCAAATTAGAATGAGTATATGACAGAATTCCAGAAGAGATATTATTCCCTTAAGATTGGCATTTCATGCCAGCAGAAGACTTGCTCGATTCCAGGCCTTAGGTAAAACCTCAGCTTCTCCATCTCTACAAATTGTGTCAACAGAGGATAAACTGTTTTCAAACGCTCATGAACATTTACATCATTTTTATCTTTTACTACATGGTAACAGCCTGCCCGTGCAACATCCCTCCCTGCCCAAAAATCAAGTATTCCTTGATAAATCAAGTCCCAGACTACCACTGCCCCTGAGATTCAGTTTCCCATTTCCTATTCATAAAGCAACACTCAAAATAATGAAGAGTAAGTCTCAAAATGAAGAGAAGGTGTTTCTTACCAACAACTATCCCATATGAAACATATAGGAAGTATATGTTTGGTGCAAAACTGCTCATCATGAGGCCCCCAGCCACCATAAAGCCACTGAAGATAGCTACAGGTCTTGCTCCAAAAGATGATACACATATACTGCAGACAGGACCTAGAGGGAAAAAACAGGAAAAACATTCCAAGTAAACATCAGCACCAGGAAGAACTTCTAAAAATATATCAATCTTTGGAAACGTTTCTTATGGTAACTATTTACACGTATAATTATATTAGATAACAATTCAGAGTACTCATTTTCACAGGGTTCTCTAAAGCAGTTATAAAAATATTCATGGTCAGGCTTGCAAAATTTTTCTCAAGGAGAAACTGAACATCAAGGCCATGAAAGGGTCCTTGGGCTGGGAGGGAAAGAGCAAGGGAAACATTCCTTACACATAGGGAGATCCAAAACATACTGGACTGTAACACTGTCATCACAGAACTAAGGTGTACAAAGGTTCTGAAAAGAATCTTCCATCTTGAAACACAAAACCAAGGCAGACCATCAGCCAGGCCTTAAGCAAGCAGGTATTTTTTGCCAGAGCACAAAAACTGTGTTTCAGAAACACAGTATCTGTATCCATCTTGGTATGTGATGTACAAAACTGGAATGGAAAAGCAGTCACTGGGGATCGTGGTCACAGCAAGAATGCCACCTGGTGCTTACACAGAGGGAACCTCTGCTGGCATACCAGGCAAAGACAAACACCTCTCTACCCTGATTTTTGAGGGAATTAAATACCCACTGGTCAGGTGTCCCTACCAAAGAACACTTTACTACCTATCTCTGCTCTCCTGTAAAACTACAAAAAATAAAAGTCACTTACTGGGAGCAGCCGCAACAACATTCAAGTTCACTCCCCAATATTTCTCAGTTCTTAGCTCTCTTAACTCTTCAAAACAAGAACCAAGTGAGGCAGAATTCACACCCTGCCTCTATTCAGCCAGTTCTCTCCTCACAGAAATTGTAGAACAAGCACTTATTCTCAGTTGTGTGACCTGGAATACACCTTTTAGTCTTAAGTAGCGTGCAAGCTTGGTGCCCTGCATAAATAATCAACCAGCAAGAGACTTGGCTTGCAAAGACAACTTATCTGAAACCCTGCAGTCCCAAACCTTCACACATAAACTCAGATGTTAGCCTCATTTCTAAACTCAGCAACTTTGAGATTAGAAGTTAGATGCAGAGCTGAATGCCATTATTTAACACAAACAAAAAAAAACCACCTTACAACATCTGCATCTCATGTAAAGCGATGCACATAGACGCCATGGTCGATTCAATCTGCACAAGCAGTAATTTTGGAGTCTGCCATTTGTCAAGGTTAGTGCTCCCTGAGTCACGTAACAGATTCCCAGCAGATGGGAGGTGAGCCCAGAAAGGTGATATGAGGTAAACACTTGGAGCCTGGGGATGGTGCTTGCCTAGGTTTGTAGACAGGAGAGAGCAGCTGGGAATGCAGGCAAGGTTTTCCTGTGGTTGCCAGCCATGGGACAAGCAGTTCAGGCAGGCAGGAGCAGAGACTCGTCAGCAGGTGAAATGATCCTCAGAGACAAGGCAGGCCAGAACTTTTGCCCTACATTAGAGCTATCTGCCCAGGGAACATAAAGGGGGGTGAGTCTGAGCTGGTGCTTATCCAGGCAAAGAGTCAGAGTTACAGAGGAATCAAGAAAATATTCCAGGAAAGAAAGGTTTAATTGGATTTTGGAAGCAATGAAAAAGGAAGATCTAAGCACTTACTGCTTCTCAAGAGTCAGCACACTGTGGGAATGAAAGCTGGCCAGCATAACCTGGGCAGGGTAACATGCTGAGAACAAAGGCTAAGAACATTGCTGATTCTTAGAATTAATTACTAGAACTGGCAAATTAAGATTGTTATGTTTCCTAAAACCACAGGATTTAAAAATGAACAAAGGATTGACTCTCTATTGTATAAAGAATTCTTCTACACTAAAAGAACATAAGGCAGTGTTAATGTAATACAATTAAGCAGAGGAATTTGCACTCTTTCTATTCTTTATTTCTGACCTACTACCTTGCTAAAACAAACCGCATTTCCCTTCACTTGCTCTCTATATTTGGACACAGCTATTCTCAGAAGGTGTCTGTCCAGTCTGGGGTGGTGGTGCTGGTACAGACGTCACTGACCCCTACCAGAGCATCCCAGGTGAAACTGGACCCTCTGACCCCGAGCCAGAACAAGAGAGACACAGAGCTGAAGGATGTGCCTTCATAACCTGACAAGACATCTCCACTGGAACATGAACAAAAGCATCCCTGACAAGGCCCAAGGAGATGCTCTTCCAGCCTCTCCACTTGCAAAATCTAATCCCAAAGGAGAACAAAGAGTACAAAGAGATCTTTTCACTCTGACATGGAAAACAACCTGCACTAAAGTGAAGAACCTGCTCCAGAGAGCTCAGTATTAATCTGCCATCTCACACAGCAAGACATCTGGCAACTCAGCAACGGCCCTGTTTATAAGAAGGAGCGCCAGTGTAAACATTAAAATAATTATTTTAGGTCTCTGAGTTGAGCTGAAAAGCAGCTCCATCTTCCCATTCACACTAGGCACGACTTTCACACTCATCACACTGCTAGAAAATGAGTCACAAAAGAAAATCCCCTGGATAGGCAGCATCTTTGTCCTTTTCTGCCTCCTTGCACTGCTTCCCCTTCTCTGTTTCCCATAGCACTGGCATTTTTTTTTCCACCAGGCACAGCACCTTCAGTTATCACCATGGTATTTGCACAGGAGTTGACTGTACACAAACTTGTCATTCTTTACAAATATTTGAAGAAAAATGGGCTCAAGGCAGTAAATTCTAGTAAAAATCCAACTTTCACAGAGTTGGATTTTTACTAGAATTTTCCCACTTTTTCACAGAGTAGGACTGAGACCTGTCTTGTGGATTTTGCTCAAAATGGCCATTCTGAAGACTGCAGGAGTCTGCATACAGCCACATAGGAAACAGATCTTCAGGCAGCATAAGGGTTTTCATTAGCTGACTCTCACCATAATACGAACAACATAAAAAATTCCCAGTGGCAATCCTCAATAGTAAGCATGAGAAATAGCTTTTAAGCCAGCATTTTCTTCAGTTTGCCAGCAGCTCCAGGGGTTAGCACTGGAACTAGTATAATCTTTTATGACATTGATAAATATTTACCTCTTTTACAAATAAAATCCCTAGGGCTTTTTCCTTTCCAAATGATGGATCTTAAAACTAGAACAAACTCAATCAAAAAGAGATAGCAGCACAGTTTACTGGAATGACAGCTAACTCTAGGAAGAAAGACTCAGCACAGGAACAGACAATGCTCTTCTGCACACAACCTGTCACAGCTCGCAGTCAGCAACACAATTATCAGGGGAGCAGTCAACAAGATCCCCAGACAAAATGGGAAGCAGAATGAAGATTGGTTTTCACAGGAGATCTTCATACAGAGGGACCAAAGAGGAAGAATGCCTAGAAGGGATCATTTGTACATTGGTATTTTTATTAAAATTATTTTGAATGAAATACTTTACCCTCAATGAGATGGGGACATGTCTGTGAGCCCTTCCTGAGACACGAAAACAAGGGCAACTGCTGCACTCAGGAACTTAAACCTAGAGAAATGTGCTGTCCTCCTGACAAGCACAAAGTTGTTTTTTTTTATGGACATCCAGAACTAACACTTCCTCAATATTTTCACATAAAGTAAAAAAACCCTGCAAAACAACATTCCCTCCCTCCCTCCACTCCACTTACTAATCTCAAGGATCCTCCTTCCTTCACCTCATACACAAAATCTTTTGCTAAACAAACTATATTGGACAACTGAGTTCTTTCTCTTATCATCTGCATTAATCTGACCCACCCTACGTGGGCATCTGTCCGAGCTTGTTGAAACTGTAGAGTAGAAAAAATGGTCATGGACTGCATGTAAAATCCACTGGACAGAGTACAAGAATATGTTTTGTTTATTAAACGCATTTCTAAAAGCTGGTTATAATAAACACAACATTCTCCAAATGCCTGTACTTTGGATATGAATATAGATCAGAAAAAAGGCTTTTCACACTGGGCAGCAACCCACTCCCAACTGATTGGAAAGACAGTTCCCCTCTAAAAAAAGTTGTTATATGAACTGGGCTTCTCTTCAGAGGAATCTTGGGGACACCCTTCTCTCCTGTGCACAAGCTATTTACAGCATCCATACTTTACAGTGGGGGCCATGGCTGTGTGAGGTTTGTGTTCAAAAATATGTAGATGCAAAAGCAGTTATAGCATAGTAAAACTGTTGCTTGAAAAAACAAAATTAAGCTTTTTACACATCTAGCACTGCCTCAGATCAGCAGAAACATCCCATCAAATTATCAAGGCGTGCCTTTCAAGAGAGAATCCTGCCCTTGCTCTCCCTCCATTAATGAAGGGAAGTGGCAATGGAGACATCGCTCCTCCTATGCCAAGGACTGTGAAGTCAACTCTTACTATAAACAGCTGTGGTGCCAATTACAGGCGCCAAGGTCTTTGTTTTGCTTTTAACAAGTGGAACATGGATTAAATTTAATTTCAGGCTCCAAATGGATGCAAAATTAAGAACATTTGGTGCAGAAGAAGCACATGATGTTCAAGAGTATATATAAATATCCTCCTCTGGCCTGTTTTAGTAAGGGAAACCTACTAAGCTTTGTAAATTTCTTCCTGTCAAACAAGCCCTGGAGCCATGTGTCCCATCTACCATAGCCTGACCAATGTCATAACACCTAATTCTGCAGGGCAGCTCTCACCTCTGCCTTCCACAACAACCCTGATGCTTGTCTGTCACTCTTCTAGGCACATTTCTTGCACTGCTCTGAAAGGTTTCATCACAGAAAGTCACAACCCAAGCCATCCTGTGAGGAGGAGCTCACAGGATCCCTGCCCCATTCCCTTCTCCAGCTGACTGGAGGTGAACATTTCAGCTCAGGCTGGATACTGGCCTCAGCAGCACCGTCTGTGCTGCGAGCAAAAGGACAGAAATCGAACACCAGGTGCCCAGGAAATGGATCCAAATAAACAAGGTGCTGTTCTGGGTTTCTATGTCTCCAGTCTAAGTTTAGCTCTCACATAAGTCAGAAGTAAACATTTTAGTAAGGATACCAATGCAGCAAACATGAAAGTGCTCACCAGCATCAGCTGCTTAAAAAGAAATTTCAGATTACACGAGCAGAAGGAAGGGGAGAAGACAGAGAACTTTTTTCTGTGCAAGATGTTATATATATATTATTTGGTTTGGTAAAATTACAGTACTAATACAGCAGAGTCACTGGTCCCAACTTTCTCTGTTACAGAAGCTGGTGAATGTGATTGCCAGTGCTATTAATGAGAAAAGTCTTCCTAAGAAAATGGACTCTGATTTATTTCCTGTCTGTGGCTGCTAATCT
Organism: Molothrus ater; assembly: GCF_012460135.2. NCBI lineage: Eukaryota > Metazoa > Chordata > Aves > Passeriformes > Icteridae > Molothrus > Molothrus ater. The sequence goes on along the minus strand of NC_050485.2, from coordinate 7,391,509 downwards.
ACCATAATTGTCATTCCTTTTCCAGTCTGGCATCTACAGCTTCAGAAAGGTGATGTTAAGTTGAAGAAAGCCCACAGAAGAGTCTTAATGGTTCTCCAGTAGAGTCTCAATTAAAAGTGTGGGAGTCTTGGCAAAAAGACTGTATCAAGTTACAGGCTTTAAAGAAAATTTAGAAGTAATTTGATGACATTCTCTAGACATCCATCACACTAATCAAGGGGCACTTCAAAATATACCACTTAAAGATAACATTATTCATCAGCTGAAAACTAAAACTAAACAACTTGTATCATAAAATTGCATACTTTTAAGGAGGAAATTTAGCAGATTTATCATTAGGGTCAGATCCCAGCTTGACAAACGGTGGGAACTTTCATTTTAGGTAAAGCTGGGAACATAGACTTTTGTTTTCAGTCAACTCTGATAACATCAATGTAATTAAAGGACCCTCCCTGTACTTTCTTTTGAAGGCATAAGAGGTAGGAATGATTATTAAGCTTCTGAATGCCAAACTGAAAGAATAAAATCACATGGACAGACAGCACTTCTCCTAACTTGTCAAACCTTCATTTAATCATTCCATACCAAAATCAGTCACAAGAGCAGCTTTGATTTGTATTATTCATCATTGATTTGTATTATTCATCATTATTATAGCTGCTGTCATGGTTTAACCTCAGCCACAACCAGGCCCACGCAGCCACGAACTCACTCCCCCCACCAGCAGGAATGGGGAGACACAGAAGAGCAAATGCTGGAAAACTCCTGGGCTGACATAAAGGCAGTTTAATAGGGAAAACAAAGCACACTTTGCATGCAGGCAAAGCAAACCAAGGAATTCCTTCACTGCTTCCCATGGCAGGGCAAGTTCAGCCATCTCCAGGACAGCAGGGCCCCATCACATGTGATGGTGACTCGGGAAGACAAATGCCATCTCTCAGAAGATCCCCCCCTTTCCTCCTTCTCCCCCCAGTTTATATTCTGAGCATGATGTCACATGGCATGGAACATCCCTGTGGTCAGCTGGGGTCACCTGTCCTGGGTGTTTCTCCTCCTGACCTCCTGTGCACACCCAGTCTCCTCACCAGCCTGGCAGCAGGAACAGCAGGAAACACCTTGGCTCTGTTAGCCCTGCTCACCAATAAGAAAAACATCTCTACATTATCAACCCTATATTCAGCACATATCCAAAACACAGCCACTGAGAAGAAAATAAACTCTACCCCAGCCAAAAGCCAGCCAGCTACAAAGCACACTGCTGAGAATTGCTCACAGCAGCAAGTCAGAGGGCACTAACATCTGGAAATAAGCACGATGTTGACATAAGGGAGAGGGGACTGAGGCTCTTAACAGAGCCAGAGACTTCTGGTCTCCTAAAAGGGTGTTCTCTTGAATTTCCTTCTGCCTAGTTTTTCCTTCAGTAATTACCTTGTTTATCATTATTTTCCCCCACTTCACTCTTTCACTCAAGTATATTTAGGTCTTGATGAATAGCAGGAGTTAATAGCCATAATACAGGAAAATTAAAAAAGGATGATGGAAGAGCAATCTACAGTCCTGTATCCAATAACACCCTCAGACTGACAGAGTATTTTTGTGCTTAGTGATCCACTTGCCTTTGTCCATTTCTCTTCTGCCTGATGGTAAAAAACCCTAACACAGGTGTGACACCAGTATTTGATCAGTTCCAGGGCCATACAAAGCAGTGTTCTTTATTCAGGTCTGTATTGCTATTGGAACATCAACTTTCTTTTGTGGAGATTTTCCTCAATCTTGAGCTGCATTTTGTCCATTAAACCACATTATTGCTTTTGCCTGTAGCAGCTCCCCTGCTGACAAGAAATTTTTTCCAGATCCAGCAAATAGATAATAGTTCCCATGGTAAATCTTTGAAAAACAGAAGTTAGTGATATGACCCCTTAAATACCCATGCCTGATCTTAAAACAACAACCTAGGAATTTTCAAGGTGGGGTCTTATTTCCCTAAAATTCTGTTGTTACTCTCCAAGTGACAATGCTTTACTACAGAAAAGCTTCCGGGAAAGTTGCTTTATTTAGTGCTACTGTTACCCATAACTTTCCAGCCTTCAAAGGAAGCTTTTTCTCAAATAAAGAATGCAAAGAAGCCCTCACTCACCCTCACCGGTAGGTTTACAGCTAGAGCTGAAAAATTAGCAACTCGTTTATTGACTTTTTTTCATAAAGCACTTGAACAATTTTGGACTAACAGCTTGTTCTGATTTTAAGACAATAATGTAAATGTTAGTCTTAAAGTCTCATTAAAAAAAATGCATCAAGAAAATTACTGTTCAGCTTCTCAGAGTGTGGCTTTTTCTAGTTTATTCAAATACAATAATTTTGAATTTTCTAAAGGGCATATTTTTCTTGCTCTTTGTATCACTATATTCCTCTGGTTTATGCATAAATGTAACTATAAAGGAAACTATAAATGTAATATAAACCTAAAACAAAAAGGCAGCACCCTCATTTGCAGCTATCTTTGATACAATTCCAAGAGACGAAAGCATCAACTGGAAACATTTCAATTTAAGACAGATACTGCTTCTGCACTTACTGGCAAGCAATCCAATTCCATTGGCTAGTGATCCAACCCAAGCAGTCTTGCCTTTCCCTTCTCCAAAGGCATCCAGCCACTCCAGGTACAGGACTCCCACCGCCAGCGGTGACCCATAGCACAGGAACTGGGTGAAGAAGGAAACCACAACGATCACCCAGCCCCAGCCTCCGTCTGGGGGCTTCCGAAACGCCATCCTGGCAGCTGGGTCAGAGGCAGGGCAGCACCTGTGCAGACAAAACCCAGAGAGAGCAGGGTCAGAAACGTGCCTGACCAGGGCTGTGAGCACAGGGGAGCTGTGCAGAGATGGCACATTCAGCCAGGGGCTGGCTTCAGCCATCCTGCAGGAACAGCTGCAGCACACAGGCAGTGGGAGCTGGAGCTGCCACACTGCACCTCTGCTGGATAGCAGAACAGCAGCACCTAAAGCATCACGAGTTGTACATACACCAGCACTGCATGACAGAGAAGCATTTCATTTGCTGAGTGCTAAATAAGCCCTGTGAAAACTTCAGGCAATAACATCTGCCACGGTTCAGCAAAAGAGCCCCATGGTCACCTGCTGTTAAAGTCATGAATATTAAAAAAGGAGCAGAAAATCTATACTCAGTTCCACTCTCAGCACAGTATCTTTCCATTTACCAAGGTGTTTGCCACTAGATAGTGCACTCTCAGAGGGGCAGATCAAGAGGAAGACTGACATTTTGGCAGTAGTACCAGTTAAGTACTCTGCTCTGTCAACAAAGCGATGTGTAGAGAGCTGCATCCAAAAATCACTTTGAATATATTAGTGAAGTGAGCTCTAAGACTGTGTACAGGTGTGGCTCATATGCCAAGGCATGACAGCAGCAAACATGCACACAAAAATCTGCTATAACCTGTTAGAGTGTCAGCCCTCTGTACACATCAGCCTTCCCCAAACTGGCAATCACTGTCTGGACCCCAGAAGCACCACCTTGCTCCTGGGCATGGCACAACCCATCACCTGTGTATCTATGGCTTTAAATAACCCACCACCCTCACATCTTCTTAAGACTAGCATGTGAATGTGGGGATCAATACTTCTAACATCTGGAATATTTAGAGGTTTTCCAGGCTACATTGCTCTGGAATCTCCCTGTGCACACAGCCAGTCTGCCCTCCCTCTCTACAGGGAGCAATCTGCCCAAGTGATGAACACAAAACACATGCTCTGCTCCTGGCTCTGCCACTAATCAGATATGTGATTCTCAACAGTTTCATTTCCTTCACCCTGGAAGACAGAAAGAGGAAAGATCTTACCCTGTTTCCTTTATGAAATATTCTCAAGGACCATCTCCACACTGCAGCTTAAGCATTAAGACTGCTGCAGTAACAGCTCTGCTCTGGGAGACTCCCAAGAGGCAGAGCAGAAAAATAAATCCATTGCACTGCCTTTTTGACTTAGGAACCCAGAGGAAATGGTAAAAAAATTACTGCTGTATGAAAGCAAAGGGGAAAACAAGCAGACAATAACAGAATTCCCATTTGAGATCCTCACACCCTTTTCTTGGGCAATTTTTAAGAATTTGCATGGAAAACTTAACAAAAACACTATAGTATAAAATTTTGAGGAATTGTCTTGAGACATGAAAAAGGCCAGTTCTAGTTTACAATGCACTTAAATGTTACTTTGAGGGTAGATACTCACAGATGATGGCAAAAATCTGTCAGCTTCCTATAAATGTGCCTTCATGTGACAACCACCTGCGGAAAAACAACAAAGCAAGTTTTCAGCCAACATATCACTGCAACAGTTAACACAACTCTGAAAAAATGGTGGCTTCACATGAAATTTCTTCTTTTTAAAATCTTCCTGGAGGAACTTCAGAAGCAAACAAGTTATCTCAGTGGAGAAGTACTGATCTCCTGCAATTAATTAACCTCTGACAGCAGCCTTGAGCCCTCAAATAACAAAACCATCGCCCACTAATGTAAAATACATTTTGACATCCTGGGTCCTTTGGGAGTGATTTACAATTTTAATATACTGACTGTCCTTGAAGATACAACATTCCCAGTTACAAATGTTACAAAGTTACTTGTTTCACCTTATAAATGTAAGCTCTGACTCACTCCAATGCCTGGTGAGTGTCCCTTGATCCTGTGAGATGCAAGGGTGGCAGCTGGGATAGCCAGAAGTTACAGGCACTTTCCTATAACAATACCCTTTACACTAAAAGGAATCCCTGTATTTCTGCATGAAATATTTGAGTTATTTGAATGCAGTCCCCAAGAGCTGACCTATGCATCTGTCCATGAATTAAGTAATTTTCACTTGGCTTGTTTTGTCCCTGCCTAGAGGAAAAAATAGTGGAAATAAGTAACAGCTTTAAAAGCAGACAATGAGACAAAGCAAGGAAGTTTTCAGAAAAACTTTACAATAATGGAGGTAGACAGTGAATAGCCCCAACTCATATTTGTTTAAAAATAAACTTTAGAAAACAAACACATTTTAGCTGTTACATTGATTTCCATTATATTGGTGCCCTAAAATTTAGCACAAAGACAACTCTTGAGTTCAGTTCTGCTATTCTAAACATTTCATGGGAAGGAAGCAAGGACTGGGCAGGAGAGGAAAAAAGGTTTTGTAGACTTAGGTCACGTAGTCTCCTCTAATAGAAAGACTAAAAACCTCTGGATTAGTTTGTCACCTGTTGCAATGATGCAGAGTATAATTGAATTTAACCAACTCTACCAAATTTACAGCAGTATAAGT